>NC_090266.1:1069060495-1069367902 GCF_040414725.1 Anabrus simplex | reverse complement strand
TCTGTGTACTAGGACGAATTCCATTCTTATCAAGTATATGTCCTAGGTAGTGAACTTGAGGTTGAAAGAAGGTACATTTAGCGAGATTCGCTCGTAGGCCATTGTCTTTCAATTTCTGGAGAAGGAGGCGTAGATTGGTTAGATGTTCCTGATGATCTTTTCCAGTAACAAGAATATCATCCAGGTAGTTAGCACAACCGGGAATGGAGGCGGTGAGTTGAGCCAAATAGCGCTGAAAAATAGCCGCTGATGATGAAACACCGAAGGGGAGCCGCTGGAGCTGGAGCAGTCCGAGAGGAGTGTTGAGTGTGAGAAATTTCTTAGATTCTTCGTCTAAAAGTAGCTGGAGATATGCTTCTTTAAGATCAACTCGAGAGAAGAATTGTCCACCAGAGAGACGACGGAATAAGTCTTCCGGACGTGGAATAGGAAAGATATCTGTGTCGAGTTGTGCGTTGACTGTAGATCGAAAATCGCCACAAAGTCGAACATTACCATCAGGTTTCTTGATTACCACGAGTGGAGTAGCCCATTGACTAGAAGTAACTGGTACAACAATTCCAGTTTGTATCCATCTTTCTAATTCTTTCGTGACCTGGTCTTGAAGTGCTAGGGGTACTGGACGAGCTTTGAGGAAGCGAGGCTTAGCTCCGGATTTCAGCTGTATGTGAGCTGTATAGTCTTTGGCTGTTCCGAGCTGAGAGTCGAAGACTTCAGGAAACTGCGCTAGGAGAGCGGTAACGTCAGAAGTAGGATGCAATGTAGATACGACGTTAATGTTGTCATGTATCTGGAAACCAAATAAGTTAAATAGATCCATGCCCATAATGTTTGATGCCGTGTAGTTGTTAACTACGAGAAGAGGAATGGCCTTCTGAATTCCTTTATAACTAGCCTGTAGCTTGATTTGACCTTTGATGTCAATTTTCTTCTTGTTAAATGTCACGAGCTGGATGTCAGCTGGAGAGCATGAAGGTGTACCTAAGTCGTGGTAGGTAGTCAGGTTAATAATAGAGACAGGTGATCCTGTGTCTAATTGAAAATCGACAGATCGATCAGAGAATGAGAGAGGAATGATGATTTTGTGAGAATCCTTTGTGGGAAGAATAAGATTGATCTGATCAACTTCCATGTCTTGGCGGGGCTGTATATGCTTCCGGCGTGCGGCAGTAGTCTTAGCAGGGCGGAGCGAACTTTGACAGACAGTCTTAATGTGTCCAAGTTTATTACATCGTTCACAAGTAGCTTTGAAAAAACGACAGTCACGACGTTCATGATGCTTGAAACAACCTCGGCAGGAAGGCAGGAGTTTCGAGGTGCTTTTAGAATTGGGCTTCCGTGTAGCATTGCGAGAGGGAACCTGGCGAGAATGCTTGGTGGAGAGCGCCTTATCCGTACGGTTCACTGTAGCAGAGGACCTGCGGGCCTGAGGCGAGACTTGTGCAACTTCATGTGGAGAAGCGATGGCTGCGGCAGTCTTGGTAGTAAGCTCATAAACCGTAGCAATACGCTGGACGTCTTCTAAAGAAGGGTTACTCTGCTTGACAGCGTCAAAACGTATTTTGTCTTCAGGAGTATGTAAAATTATCATGTCCCGAATGAGAGAATCAGTGTAGGATGAACCACAACCGTCCTTGGAGCAGATGAACTGGCAGGGTTTAGCTAGACCACGCAATTCAGTTATCCATTCAGTATGTGTCTGATGGGGTTGCTTTCTGCTCTGAAAAAATTTATAGCGAGCAGCCACTATGTGAGGAGCTTTGGCATAGTGTTCCGTGAGACGGGCCAAGAGCTGCGTGAAGGGTACCTCAGATAAGTGTTCTTCCGGACTTAATTTACGTAGTAA
This sequence comes from Anabrus simplex, assembly GCF_040414725.1. Taxonomy (NCBI): domain Eukaryota; kingdom Metazoa; phylum Arthropoda; class Insecta; order Orthoptera; family Tettigoniidae; genus Anabrus; species Anabrus simplex. The sequence goes on along the minus strand of NC_090266.1, from coordinate 1,069,366,056 downwards.
TTCACACGTAGCATTGCCAACCGAACTAAGAAATAGTGCGCGGCGGCGTTGATCATCTGTGACAGAATGGCAGATGAAATGCTGTTGTAAACGGGCTAAATAAACTGACCATTCTTCCTTAGCTGGATCAAAAGCAGAGAACGGAGGAATAGCTGATGGCTGTGTAGAGACAGAAATAGCTTGAATAGCCTGAAGTAATGCTGCCTGTTGTTGTTGCATAAACTGTTGTTGTTGCTGCTGTAAGGCTTGGAAGACCGTAGCGAGCTGTTCCGCAGTAGCCATTGCGAGATGCGTGCAAGAAAGAGTAAGGTAAGCTGTGTGTCAGAACTGGTTGGAGTGTCGTTGTTGTTTAGCACTTCGCCGTAGAGTTGACAACTGGGCCTGTTGAATTGTAGTGTCGTGTTTCCTCGTTGTTATAGAGTTGGCGATTGGGGCAGATGACGTGTAGTTTGTTGCTTTTTACCTCGTCGTCGCCATAGAGTTGGCAACTGGGGTCGAAGAATTGTAGGTTGTTGCGTTTTTACCTCGTCGCCATAGAGTTGGCGACTGGGGCCGAAGGATGGTAGTGGTGTGCTTTTTTACCTCGTCGCCATAGAGTTGTGTTGTAACCAAGGTTGAAGTTTACAAAACACAACTTTTATTGCTTCACTTTATGATATTTACACAAATAACTGAAATTTATTTTGAAGCAAAAATGAATATTGAATCTTGAGAAAAGTCTGTCTTTATACAATATGTACAGGTTTACAGTCTTTATATACACTCCTATCTTGAAAAGATAGTCTTGGTGAATTGACACGATGATAGTCGAGAACTATCTGGCACACTAACATAAATGTCTTTGAGAGTCCTTGTTTGTTGAAGTGCCTGAATTCCTAAAAAGCAAGTTCAATTGATTGAATAAATTCCACCTAGCGAAACTAAGGGAGCTTGCGTAAATTAGGGAATGAAATTGGCTTGTAAAAGAATTACGGAACATAGGCAGTGGAAACAGGTAAGGGAGCGGTGACCAGAGGTGAGACCTCGTACTGCCAGAAATTCAGTCCACCTGGTCGAAGCACATTTTCAAGAGGAGTAGCCTCCGTGCTCGACGTAGGGTGTATTCTGGAGCTGGACACCGGGGGCAAGTGGGCAAGTGAGCAGGCAGGGAGCTCCTATTTATAGTACACTCGATGGTCAGGCACGCGCACTGAGGGCTGCGCGTCGAAGCTAGCAGAGTGATACACCGGCGCGCGTGCAGCTGGCTGGTGGAGCGAGAAGGGAGCGCCGGACATACAACACTTTCCACTGATGATTTGTGCTGTTCAAACTATTGATGTCATAATTATTTTCTAGATCTCTTTTCATTCTAGTAACCCTGTTACGTGTGTCTTTATAGTCTTAAATTAACTGCTGTGAGATATAGTCACACCCCATAGCAAATCTCATCTGTAGTCTTTTAATTTTTTAATGTAAATTATTTTCTTGTCTCATTAAATTTAGCAGCTCTGAAGTAAACCGTGGGCAAAAGAGTCTAACTTTCTTATTTAGATTTTAACTTTCATTATTAACTAAAGCAGCACTTTCTGTAAAATAATTCATGAATTAATTTGTTATGATATCAGAGCTATCATCATAATTTATAGTTAATGGCGTTTGAGAAATGTATTTTTCCATAGATGGGACATAGTATTTTGTAGGTTGCATTACATAATTTCTTTGTGTATCCATTTTTGGTGTAATATTTATATCCAAGATTAATAAATTGTGATCACTACGATCAGTTATTATGCTATATATTTTATACTTGCAGACTCTGTTTACGTAAAAATGGTCTATAAGTGTACTAGTAAGCAATGTAATTCTAGTAGGAAAGGCAGTGTTACATGAATTCTGATTATAACACCCACGGAGATGTATTCGTAACTGCTAAACCCATACTAGCACAGAAGTCCAGCAAATGCTTCCCATTCCCATTAGCTTCCATACTTCCCCACATTTACCAATCACCCTTTCCTATTCTTCAGTTATCTTTTCAGCTCTCGCATTGAAATCCCCCATTAGCATTATACTATCCTTGCTGTTGACCCTGACTACGATGTGACTCAATGCTTCATAAAACTTTTCAACTTAATCCTCATCTGCATCCTCACATGGTAAATACACTGAGACAATTCTCGCCTAATTCTTCCAACTGCTGAATGTACCCACATCATTCGCACATTTACGTGCCTAATAAAAACTATATTGCGTGCCATAGTATTCTTGGTAAACAGCCCTATCCCACACTCTGCCCTTCCCTTTCTAATACCCATCAAGTACACTTTATAATCGCTTCCTCGTTATCTCCCCTTACCCGAATACCACGTACTCTTAGCACATCCTGATGCGTCCTCTTTGCTGACGCAGCCAGTTTTAATTCTTTGTTCCATAAGCCCCATTAATATTGATAGCTCCCTATCGAATTCCATTTCGTTCACCATGTTGTTTCCAAGAAGTCCCTCGCCTGTCAAATGGGAGTGGGACTCCATATATCTCCCATAGGTCCGAGGCTTGCCTAAAATGTTCTGAGGTCTGTAAATTCATGATGCCGGATGTTACCCTACTTACACATAGTCCAAGCGAGGATCTCTCCTCTATCGGGTTAGGGACAACGTTTTATTGTATAGTCCTAGCCGTCTGAGCACAAGGAGGGTCATAACTCAGAATATGTCCGAGGTGCCCATTATAGCAACTGGTATCCCGACACTCAGGACCATTTTCTTGACCACTCAGCCGTTGCCCACTGTTCACGAACTAGGACGTGAGTACAGTAACCCACACCATGACTATATCAGATAAAATTCGCCAGTTATTTTATTAAAAGAACTTAGAATTTTAAAATTATTTCTTTGCTAGTGACTTTACGTCGCACCGACACAGATAGGTTTTATGGCGACGGTGGGATAGGAAAGGGATGGGAGTTGAAAGGAAGCGGCCGTGGCCTTAATTAAGGTACAGGCCCAGCATTTGCCTGGTGTGAAAATGGGAAACCAAGGAAAACCATCTTCAGGGCTGCCGATAGTGGGATTCGAACCCATTATCTTCCGGATGCAAGCTCACAGCCGCGCGCCCCTAACCGAACGGCCAACTCACCCTGTTTTAAATTAATTACCTAGATGTGTACAAAAATGCTACATTCTTCACATAAAATGTAAAAGTATGAAATATTACTAAGAATATGTAAAAATATGTAAAATGAGACACGTATTATCATATTAGATCCACAATTCGTCGACATTTGTCATATTCAGTTGTCTATAAGTTCAGGGATAGAATATGTGTCTACTTAAGGAACCGGGCCCTACTCATCAGTGTATATCAGAGGTCATCTGAAATCGGCCCACATAGTCTCGACATCAACACGTAATGCGCAGCACAAGAATTCACAAAAAATAAAAATATATACAGGGAAGCTGCCTCATTCACGTTACGAGGTTTATATCCCTTTGCTGACGTCAACTATCCTGAAAAGGATTTATTCCATGACTGTAACTTTTACATGGGGATGAATTCAAATCTTTCCGCCGATGGCTCTTCGCCAATAGTATTCAAGGACTCAAAATCACAATGCCACATAGTTCCTAGGTGTAAGACAGGTTGCCTCATAATTTTTAAACAAGCTACGTATACGAGACTGAAAATCGCATCATCAAGAAACTCGAATAATCGAGTAAAGCAGTTTCCTTTCCAACTTTCGAGCAGCTACTTCCTTATATTTCAACTAGGCCTACCCTTGGATAAAATTCAAGAAGCGAAGAAATGTTATCGTATGTGAAATTTTCTTACTGTTGATTAACGCTAGAGTATTAGGATATTGTTTCTTATCATTTACCTGTAATTAAGTGTAGGACCGATTACCTAGATGTTAGGTCCCTTTAAACAGCATGCTTCATCATCATCATCATGTCCGACTCGTTGGCTGAATGGTGTCGGTGATTTTAACTTTCATTCGTTAATTCCACTGGCTCGGGGGCTGGGTGTTTGTGCAGTCTCCAACATCCCTGCAATTCACTCCCCACACACAACACTATCCTCCATCACAATAACACGCAGTTACCTACTTATGGCAGATGCCGCCCACCCTCATCGGAGGGTCTGCCTTACGAGGGCTGCACCCGGCTAGAAATAGCCACACGAAATTAAATTAAATCTTCATCATTACCATCATCATCATGTAATTAGGTGTGCAAACAATTTACAATGGACCGGGCTGAGTGGGTGAGACCGGTTGAGGCGCTGGACTTCTGACACCAACTTGACAGGTTCCATCCCGGCTCAGTCCTCGTGGTATTTGAAGGTGCTCAGATACGTCAACCTCGTGACGGTAGATTTACTGGCTCGTAAAAGAAATTCTGCGTTACTACCTCGGCGTCTCTGAAATCGTAAAAGTAGATAGTGGGACGTAAAGCTATTATTATTATTATTATTATTATTATTATTATTATTATTATTATTATTATTATTATTATTATTATTATTATTATTATTACTTCTTTAGAATAGTGTCTGGCGGTGTGTACTGCAAAAATTACTTCCACATAGGTTCTGGATAGGTATGCCAGTTATAGAGTCCGAGCATTTTACTTGACTGAAGGGGAAACGCTACGTTAAAAGTAGCCACTTTCAGCATCAGTATAGAAATTTCGAAGATCTAAAAAGTGCAGCTCTCCAGCGCATTGGCGGACCGTCACCTAGACCAATCGGGAACGATGCTGGATTTAATCATTAAATATGAAACAAGATATGAAATAACAGAAATGAAACTATACTCGTACTCAAATATGTTCGATAGCGAGGTCTCCATACCGGCTATCAGTTTTGCCTGGTCTTATCCAATTACGGATGTTTGTTCTGCTTTATTTGTGTCCTGAAAGATATATAACCTTATACATACACCCCAATTCTCTTTGTGATTCTTATAAAGAACAAACTAGAACAAGAAATATTGGCATCGCATGTACCACGTACTATATTTCGGCAGAGAAATTTGGCAAGAAGATATTTGAACCAGGAGTATCACCAGTGATGTCCTTTAGTCCGTTCAAAATTCCATCAACGTAACATTGGTAAAGCGTGATTAAACTTGCACATGTATAATATTCATATATTAAACATACACCTTATTACAATATATCGCGTATCAGTCTGTATTCAGGAGAAATGTTTTCGAACCCTACCTTTTGCCACGGTTTCCAAATTTTACCCCAGGCAAATGCTGGGGCTGTACCTTAATTAAGGTCACTGTCACTTCTATCCCCTCCTAGCCCATTCTCAACACAGCGTCGCCATAAGACCTATCTATATGGGTGTGATTTGAAGCAAATTATTAAAGAAAATACATAAATGTTTCTCCCTACCACAGACATTAATGTTTTGATAAGATATTAATTTCCATCTTTTCAACATCCTAGTGGGGTTGCGGGTGCGAATTGTGTCGCATATACGGACTTGGCCCTATTTTACACATGCCCTTCTTGACTTCAACGGCTAACATTCTCGAACGGGAAGCGAATCAAACCGGGGACCGTATGAACGGAAGGCAAGTACCATGACTATTCAGCGAAGAAGCCGAACTCAATTTCAATCAATCAATCAATCAATCAATCAATCAATCAATCAATCAATCAATCAATCAATCAATCAATCAATCAATCAATCAATCAATCAATCAATCAATCAATCAATCAATCAATCAATCAATCAATCAATCAATCAATCAATCAATCAATCAATCAATCAATCAATCAATCAATCAATCAATCAATCAATCAATCAATCAATCAATCAATCAATCAATCAATCAATCAATCAATAAATAAATATTGATCTGCATTTAGAGCAATCGCTCAGGTGCCAGATTCCCTATCTGTTGTTTCCTAGCCTTTTCTTAAATGATTTCAAACAAATTGGAACTTATTGAACATCTCCCTTGGTTAAGTTATTCCAGTCCCTAACTCCCCTTTCTATAAATGAATATTTGCCCCAATTTCTCCTCTTGAATTCCAACTTTATCTTCATATTGTGATCTTGATTTCTTTTAAAGACGCCACACAAATGTATTCGTCTACTAATATCATTCCACGCCATCTCTCCGCTGACAGCTCGGAACATACCACTTAGTCGAGCAGGTCGTCTTCTTTCTCCCAATTCTTCCCAGCCCAAACTTTGCAACGATTTAGTAACGCTACTCTTTTGTCGGAAATCACCCATAACAAATCGAGTTGCTTTTCTTTGGATTTTTTTCCAGTTCTTGAATCAAGTAATAATGGTGAGGGTCCCATACACTGGAAATATACTCTACAGTAATTGCGGTCTTACCAGATACTTCTATGCCCTCTCCTTTACATCCGTACTACAACCCCTAAACACGATGTGCAGAGATCTGCACCCTTTATTTACAATCCCATTTATGTGATTACCCCAATGAAGATCTTTCCTTATATTAACACCTAGATACTTACAATGATCCCCAAAAAGAACTTTCATCCCATCAACGCAGTAATTGAAACTGAGAGGACTTTTCCTGACAACCTGACTTTTAACCCTGTTTTTATCATCATATCATTGCTTGCTGTCCATCTCACAACATTATCGAAGTCATTTTGCAGTTGCTCACAAATTTTTGACTTATTTATTACTCTATACGGAATAACATTATCCGGAAAAAGCCTTACCTCTGATTCCACTTCTTTGCCAATATCATTTTTATTCATAAGAGAACTTAAAAGGTCCATAATACTGCCTTGAGGAATTCCCCTCTTAATTATTACAGGGTCAAATAAAGCTTCGCCTACTCTAATTCTTTGAGATCTATTTTCCAGAAATATAGCAACCCATTCAGTCACTCTTTTGTCAAGTTCAATTGCACTAATTTTTGCCAGTAGTCCCCCAAGGTCCACCCTATGAAATTCCTTAGACAGATCAGTCTCGATCCGTGTAATAAAAACATTTTTCTATTTTAGATACTTCCAGTCATTCAAAGTCCGTTTTTATTATTTCTTTTATATCTTTCCTCATGTTATATCCTTTGTTCTGAACGTTACGCCTTCTGTTGCAAGGCAAATTTCAATACTTTTCATTAAACTTACTGGATAAAAACACTATCCTTTAAGCACTTTGTACGCTGAAAGTACGGATTGATAGAATCTTACTTTATGGTTTCACCTAACAAGCCATTTCGATATACTAAGTGAGCTTCTGAAATTGGAATCGCCGGACATCTCATTTAATAACTGACTCACATAAATGGAATTCCGTAGCTGGTTGCATCTAAGAGCGACGAACTGATGACATTCACAAATAAATGTATGATGGTAAATCGCCCGGAACGTGGCGAAGAGGCTGACCGGAACAACACGTGCAGGCAGCTGGAACAGAGTTGGTATCCGCTGGGAATTCTTCAGAGATCAAATTTCTGGTTCCAGATTGAGTTTGATAGCGGTCTTTACGTTACAGGAGGACGAGAAAGAAGACGAGCTGCTCAGTCAAAATAATGTCACTTTTGCATATTATCTCCTTCTTTTCCGTCTTTCCTGAAGTCTTTACATACAAAATCTCACGAAAGAAATTGTTATCCCAGCAACCATCGTATAGTGGTACGGTAGATATTTGTATAAAAGGAGGATTCACTTTAATATTCACCTCAGTAGGTCTCTCTTTCCAATAAGCATGGAAAAACACAATAAATTGTTGATAAGGATTAGAAAACATTATTTTCATAGTATTCTCCACAGTGAATCAAGTGTAACTATTTTTCCTGCATCACGCAAGGTGGTTTGTGACACCCAAGATTAGTTTAAAGAAATGTTTATGATACATACATGACCTCAATCCTTTTCTCCATAACATGATACTTGTTGATATCTTTGTTTAGCATCTGAAGCATTAAACGAAAATCATCAAACATTCGTGCACTTACTTTTCTCCAGTATCTCATTCCTACAGTACAGATACATGTTGCAGACAAGACTTTCAAGGAGGTATCTACGTGGAATTATGAAATAAGTTATTTAAAGAACATTTTTATCCGTATATCTCTGTTAGATAACGCTCACAGTCTCGCTCTAGTTGGAAGTTCTTTTGAGCTTTAGAACTGTTTTGTGTTTTTAGAATGAGCGGCGTCCACATGAACATCTTGACTGAGCTTATTTTAATGTTCATGTAAATGCAGATTTCTCTATAAAGAAAAACATCTCACTTTTCTGGTGAGATAAAAAGTATTTCCTTAATTGTAGAGTCATTCAAACATATCTTATGACAGGTAGTAGGCCGAGTTGGCAAAATGTGCATTAACATCCCTTTCTCATCACCATATTTATTTATTTATTTATTTATTTCTCTTTTCAAATACTGTAAAGATCAAGGTGTTACAGTAGAAGAAAAGTGTGTTGTCCAATTTTTCCACAATGTCGTGCTGAGGGTTACTGGGACTAAAAAGCTTGTAATGTGTCATACAGGAGAAAATATATCTGATCATGAATTAAGCAATATGCCGTCGGGTTTCACTCACATATGTACACGCAGTTTTCTAAACATGGCTTAAGCCACCTACCACCAGTGGGTCTGACTTTCAAGGGCTGCCCCAGGCTAGTAATAATTTTTAACAATAAAATTATGACATACCACCAGAACGTATAGTGTGCAAGCTGGTTCAGTGAGTAGACTCAAAGAATATGCGGGCAAATGTCCGAGTATAAAACTTCTTCCAAATGTTTTTATTCAATGAGGGTAATCATAGGATAATGAGATAAAGATCAAAAGGTAGTGTATGGTACACAGTGTTTAAACTTATACTGTGCAAAGCATCTGTACAGAGATGACGATGTCGAGGACAATGATGATGATGATGATGATGATGATGATGATGATAAAGACAATGAAAACCGCATTCTCTCTATCATGGGACATGAAACAGAAACAGAAATAGAGATCACTTCTGTTTCCTGAGTTTAATGATTCTTAATCAGTGAATAATAATGTTATTTGCTTTACGTCCTACTAACTACTTTTACGGTTTTCGGAGACGCCGATGTGCCGAAATGTTGTCCAGCAGGTGTTATTTTTCGTGCCAGTAAATCTATCGACACAAGGCTGACGTACTTTAGCACCTTCAAATACGACCGGACTGAGCCAGGATCGAACCTGCCAAGTTGGGATCAGAAGGCCAGCGCCTCAACAGTCTGAGCCAGTTAGCCCGGCTGATTCTTAATCATTTTATATTATAACAATAACAATAATATTAATAATAATATAAATTAATAAAACGACAAATCATATTCTCTTCAGTGCGTAAAACTGGAGCACGCAGCGTTATTCACAAAGCGAAGGGAATCTTCTGCTGTATGAAATTTTTATTCTTCCGTTAACTGATGGAAGAACGGCATCAAAATATCAACTTTGTACCTCCATGCATTTACTGTCGTCTCGAAAAATACAGGACCAATTATTCGTCTTGCACTAACAGCACACTAAACACCAAACTTACTATCATAACGAGGGATTTCATAAACACAATTTGGATTTTCTGCACGCCAATAGCGAGAGTTATGACTGTTTACACAACCATTAAGATGAAACCTGAATGTTTACGTACGAAAATACGGTGTTGCTATGATAACGGTCTCACCATGCTAACAACTGAGATTCAGACTCATGCTTGCCAGGTCGAACACGTGCAGGCTGCTTGCAAGGTCAAGGCGCGCGCCTCCCATACTGCAGCTGCCGGAGCCCAGAGTACAAAAACCGTGCGTTCGGTCTGGGTTTATAGAAGAGACCTTGTATGTCAACCTTCACTCACTGCCTTCTTACAAATGGCGTGGCGGGAGGACTGATGTCCGGGCTTGGGACACGAAGAGCTAAGGTTAAATTCCTGTTCCGGAAGGGGATGTTAACTTCGGATGGTTAATTCCTCTGGCTAGAGGACTGGATTTTTGTGTTCTCCTTAATGAACTTCTCGTCATCTACTGTACATACAACGCACACACTACCAACAACCAGAGACACATGCTGTAGGGAATATACCCCTCTACGTAGTGTAGGCATCAGGAAAGTCAACTGGACGTAAGACTGGGCCAAGATATCATCACGTGCCGATTCTAACGATCTGGAAAAAGGCCAGAAATAAGAGAAGAGGAAGACAAAATTAGTGCCAAAATTCAAAATTTTAACATTGATGATATTGATTACTGCAACAAACGCATACGCACATTCCCTCTGATAAACGAATTAAATAGGCTGGACTTTGACAGTGGGTGAGAAATGTTGTAGTTATGAATTTGAAATAATGCAAAATGTTCAGCTTAGCTTTCCACAAACAATAACACTATAATTTATTTTCAGATGTTATAACAAGAAGTGCATAATAATTAAATTCAGCTATACCGAACAAGTGGCTGCACGGTTTGAGGCACGTAGCTGTCAGCTTGCACTCGGTAGATAGTGGGTTCGATCCCCACAGTGGGCAGCCCTGAAGAGAGTTTTCCGTGGTTTCCCATTTTCACGCCAGGCAAATGCTGGGGATATTGCACCCACCCCCTACCCATAGGGCCTCCGGTGTAAATGATCAGGGTCGCTTACTGGGTTATAATCAAGTTGGCATGAAATATAAAAAATAACTTAGCGGCATAAAGGGTAGGATAAGACGGATGTCATAACTATATAATAATAATGAGAACACGACTTTTAAAAGTTTAAAGAGCAAATCAAAGGGGTATATTGAATCCTGATGATGATGAAGAATGGTAGACATATACAAGGTAAGTACACGAATCGCTTTTTACATCGTTGAGGGTTGTTAAAATAAATATTTTAGCGGGATAAGACCGAGTAATACCATATTATATCGGACTATGTCGTGACTTGACGTGTACGGAAACATTTAACATAAATCACTGAAGCTATTCCCAAATTACTGGGCAACAAAATTAAAACACTCATTGTAAACAAATCTGAGTGACCACTATCCTATCACAACTCGATTTCCCAGTGGAATAACTTGACATGATATTATACAAACAATACAAGCATCATAGGTCTTGGGTGCGGATCGAACCCTCGCCTCTATGCACACATTCACCGCACCAATGGGAAATACCATTGTGGAAGCTGAATAACATCAGAAACGAGACACAAAACAAAAAAGCAAACACATATGAGAAACACAAATTAATATACACAAAGCATGTGAGACGCATAAGCCCAGAACCGAACACGGGTCCACGATGTCTCCAAGGATCCTGTAAGGGCTACTAGTTTTTTAATATCCAAGAACCCTATAATAATAGAATAATAAATAAGAATACCCGGTCGCTCATTTCTGAAGTATATCTAAGTCAACTGAGGCAATAAATCATTCGGCTGGTCCTGCAAGAACAAAATGCTAGCCAGCCTACAAGTTCACGGTGAGGTCGAGGCAACACAAAAAGTACTCCACGAGAGTCTCGTACATAAATACAGTTTCCTTGCTTAGCCACCCTCGCTGCTGTGGGCGTGAAAGTAGGACATCCTACCGCTCGTCAAAGAGAGAACTCATATCGTCCCTTAAAATGTATATCACTTCCACCCTGCAAGAACATTAAATAACTCCCTCCTCTCAGTTAGGTGATTCTTAATTCAACTCTCCATTATAAACATATACACGTGTGCAAACAATATCTGACCTCCATACCTCACACCGTGAATCCTACCTTCGAATCCTCCTAACTTTTTCTTCAGACGTAAATGTCAGCAAACATAATCCACATCTCACTAACTTACACACAGCTGGACCGATGGGAATCAAACAAACATATACATTCAAATATTCAAAGATCGGTTTCTAATTATTATTATTATTATTATTATTATTATTATTATTATTATTATTATTATTATCCTGGATCCCTTAAAATGTGCCGAATTTATAGCTGATGTGCATTACGTGACTTACATAATCATTCATTCGTCACATCATAACACAAACACGATAAATGAAAACAAGAAACACAGTGACAATTACACATGGTTCAAAGAGCACTGAGCCCTATTGTTATCAAAACACGAGTTAAATGAACGCAATACAAATGAAAACAGTCCCTAGCTAAATATCTCATTGGAAGTTATGGTTCGGTCCTCTGGGCGATTCTCACATTTGCATTTCTTCTTTCACACAGCTTATTCTACCCTAATACTACTCAGCATGCCTAATAACTCCGCGGGTTACTTACCAGCTTCCCCTACATCATCAACTCCAGAATCTACCATAACTACTCATCATATTAAAACAATAAGAGAAACTTAAAACCCCAAATAAAATGAAAAGTAGAAGAACACGTTTCCCCACAAATAAATTTACCCACATTTACAATTTAAGCCACTCAGACTTGTTACAAAGAAAAACTCTGTGATCTGCATAGGCACATTTAGATTTAAATAAACTGAATTGATAGCTACACCTCTAAAGAATTATCCGTACCCTCACGTCATGCATAAAAGAATGGTATTACTCAGGCTTGTTATGCGATGATGACGCCTTGATCAGCTCAGGCGGCCCATCTTGTGGAATTAGCACCACCTCATGTACATCGAGATGATCGCTGATTCCATATGCTGACTGCGGTGGTTAATCTGCATCGTCTTTGGCAATGGAAAATCTTCAGTAATCAAATGACAGATATGCATGAGGTTAATACATGTACCGCACGTCTGCATCAACACGCACAAACCGACGCGGCCTTTGATCGTCAAGTCCCCGGATCAAATAATTCTGATACAGGGTATTACTATACGACCCGCACAAATTATTCACTACTCAGCTCTGATTTAACCCTCTGTCATAAATCGGAATAGTTCAGTTATTATCACGCGTCACTCTGTTATCTCGGGTAAGCGTTGGATTAATAATAATAACCAGTTTATTATTTTAAATAATATGTCCAAAATTTGTCATGCTTTAAACCCGTACATTTTTAGATCTCTCGTATTGATTCAGCACACATTTCACTTGACTTAAACGGTTTTAACATTTTTTTTGATTTAACACTTCACAAGGAAAAGAAAATCTCAGAGCTCGTTTGGACATAGGTCCGTCCCTCGCGAGGAGAAAAACCGAAGTGCGTGGGGTGACGCTTCTGCTTCCTTATAACCACTATGAGACTAACCCCTCTCAAATTTCGTGTACAGCCCGTTTTCGGCGTACTAGAGGCAAAATAGTACAACAATCAGGTGAACAGTAGCCTTCTAATGTAAATGAGACATCTCCGTGCGAAATCCGATCGTGGGATTTCTAGTAATCAATAAATATATTTCTTCAATATCGCCACCGATCATGCGTAACCGACCGTTCATTCTTGTACCAGTAGATTATTACTAGAAAGGACACAAAACACTCTAAATAAATTATCCAATTACGACCAGCTCCTTTGGATCAAATTGCAATGCAGTAATATAAATTTAATTAATTCTTTCATCATAGAGGATCAATTTGGTCATGCCGATTTAAAGATGTCTCCCATATTTCGATGCAGAAAAGTTTGCCTCTCCCACTCGGCATCAACTTGAGGTGGGGGATAACTGGTAGTATTCAGCTTGGTGATTCCCTGGCTCAGCCACGCCCGTAACGTTACAAGCTTCGAACTCCCGCGAGCTCGTTGCTAGACAAAGAAGTGCTTGCTCAAGTTGATCATTATAAAGATATATTTCGGAATAAAAATGTATATATAGGATTATTTTATTTCATGCTAGGATGTTAAGAGGTATTTATATTAAGGTTGCGTTCCTAAATAGCAGTTACCTCTGTGAATTATATGATTAAACTTAGCCATTAGTCCTCGGTTCATATCCCTGTCGGGTACAATTTACTTAATCAAGACCACGGTCGCTTCCTTCCCACTCGTATCATCGCCATAAGACCTATCTTTGTCGTTGCAGCGTAAAGAAACTGGTAAAAAATGGGTTATTCTCCTTTTTACCACTTTTAATATTACGATAACTTTCTTAATTCGGTCTCACTTGAGAGGACATGTCACAATTATTTTAAATTTTGTCCAAAATATTCACCTGGACCTGGAGTGGAAAAACCTTGAAAAGCCACTTCTGGGACCGATACGGGTTGGAACTTAGCCTACTCCGTCAATTGTGTTCCTGAGCCTATGAACACACGCTTGTAGACCCTCAAAACAATTTAAAAATCAGTGGAAGAACGGAAATGTAAACCAGCTAACCAGATGAAAGTTAGTAAGCTAACAGAGACAATGAAGCTGTTTATGACTGAGGTTGCTGGAGCCAATCAGAATAGTATATTTATAGTACTTTATTATTCCCTATTCAAACGTCATAGTGTTATTCAGCGTAATCAAAAAGCAGAGGATTAACTATGCGTTGCGCGTAGAATGCGGATTGCTGCATATTATAGAGAGAGTTGATGTATCTCTTTGAATAAAATTCCATGCCAGGCTTATAGGTTATAGCGAACTTTACTTCTCCGTCTGAGTTTTGGTTGATGATCGATAAGCTGTATTGCGTACATAACGTACCTCCATGAAGGGAAAGGGGGCATTGAAATACATAACAGTGACCGAGTTTGCAGTGAACTGACCAGATTCTACCAACGGCAAGCTGTAACAGACAGACAATAAACGAGATTGGATTTATTTATACAGTACCACGCTAAACCACGGAACTGGTGTCCTAGGACTTTACATTGTGTATGCGAGTGACGGAAACACATGTACTCGATCATAGGTAGTGGTCAGTTTCAAGCGCTGACCTTATCCTCCCCTTCGCTGGATAATGGTTTCTATTCTATTCTGGCTGAGATTGGTTTGAGAGTGTTTAAATACAACAACGTCGTATCACTAACATTCAACGTGATAAGGAAATTATTCTAAGGGATAACATTCTTTCTCTGCAGTGCCTTTTTCTACAATTTGTTTTACGTCGCACAGACACAGATAGGTTTTATGGCGACGATGGGATAGGGAAGGCATAGGAGTGGGAAGGAAGTGGCCGTGGGATAATTAAGGTACAGCCCCAGCATTTGCCTGGTGTGAAAATTTAAAACCACGGAAAACAATCCAACTAAATACTAAGTATTAACTAACTACTTACTGTACATGGGTTTCGGTGACGCTGAGGTGGAGGAATTTTATTCCCAAGGAATTTCTTAGCGTGGCGATCCGAAATTGAAATCTCTATATTGACAGCAGGCATCCTTACGGTGTTTTCCGCAGTCTTTCCTAACTCACTGAAGAAAAATAGAGTTTGGAACATCACTTTAATTTAACGCTGGGACACATCTTTCTGTTCCATTCTAATCCGGATTAATTATAGTTCTACACAGTGTCACATTACCTAATTTGATGCACGTTGTTTTGAACGTAAACTCACTCACTTGATTAAATACTAACATTTATTACATTTAAGACACTTATATAACACATTATAATACATAATACTGAGTATTGATGGGCAGATGCCCTCGATAACAGTCAGTCACATGTTCTCGTGTCTTCTCGCACGAGGCACCCAAGCATGACAGTCTCTCATCCCCTTCCATCCACACCACTTCCGGCTGGGTGCTGAAGGGTGCTGCCATCTGTCCTAAAGTGGTAGCGAGTAACTAGGTGGTCTAGCCATAGCTAGGCCGGAACATGCTCCCCACCGTTGAATCACCATGATTCAACCGAATTAAATTGCCTGATATGCCCTCATGAGAGTTCAGTTCAAATATCACACAGGCACTGACATACAGAGTTCATGTACAGTAACCAAAATGAGTTGATCATTCAACAAAATATACATATAAACATAGGCAAAACAGAAACACAAGCAACAAAATATTTACACTGTTAACAGAAGGTACTAAGTAGGTTGACTGTGTCCTCATCCATTATTATGCAATATGAATTAAGCACACTATAAGTTCTCAGTTCAAATCACGCACACACAACACCATAATTACACTCTGAAATGAACAAGAAAAAATATTCACATGAAACACATTATATTTTAGCCACAACGATCCTGTTTAGTTCTCAATAGGTAATGGAATTAACTTGTTAACAGGTCGTTTAAAAAGACCACTGGTTGTTCTGATGGTAGCCACTCGTGCAAGTCCATCCTTCCCAGGGTGAACAGTCTCCACCACAGCCAACTTCCAACAGAGAGGAGGAAGATTGTCCTCCTTCAGAAGAACAACTGTACCAGTAGCTAGGTTCTCCTTGGGACAGGTCCATTTTTTCCTCTGCTGCAGTGAGTTCAGGTAATCGGCAGACCACCTCTTCCACAACTGCTGCTGCATTGACTGGATACGCTGCCATCGAGACAATCTGTTGATGGGCAGGTCAGTAATGTCAGGCTCAGGGATGGTTGTAAGGGGGGCACCAATTAGGAAATGAGCAGGTGATAAATAATTAAGGTCACTGGGGTCATTAGATAAGGCAGATAGGGGGCGAGAATTAAGACAGGCTTCTATCTGTGCAGTAAGGGTACATAGCTCCTCAAATGTCAATAGCGCATTACCCGCAACTCTTCTCAAGTGGTACTTCATGGACTTGACAGCTGCTTCCCACAGTCCGCCAAAGTGTGGAGAGCTGGGAGGTATAAAGTGCCACGTGATGCCTTCCATCGCTAATGAATTCCTTATCTCTTCACAAAAGCTGGTTGAAAGGAATAGTTTTTGGAGATCCTGCATTCTTCTATTGGCACCAATGAAGTTAGTCCCATTATCACTATAGATGATGGAGCATTTCCCACGTCGAGCTATGAATCTCCTCAGGGCTGCCATAAAGGCATCAGTAGAGAGATCACTCACTACCTCCAGGTGAAGAGCCTTGGTAGCCAGACAGATGAACAATGCAATGTAGGTCTTCGTTGGCTGTTTGCTTCTTACATTTCCCCTCTTGACGAAGAAAGGACCAGCATAATCAGTTCCTACATTAAGAAATGGGCGACTCTGTTGCACTCTGGTAACAGGGAGCTGTCCCATCAGCTGTTCAGCTGTTGACGCCTTGAATCTAAAACAGGTGAGGCACTTGTGGATGACTCTTCGAACAACTGCCCTAGCTGTGGGAATCCAGAATCTTTCTCTTAATGATGCAATTACTAATTGAGCACCTGCATGTAAAAGCCTAATGTGTTCTGCCATCACAACAAGGTTTGTGAGAGCATGCTGGGGAGGAAGGATAAGCTGGTGCTTATTGTCATAAGGTAGTTTTGAATTTACTAGTCTTCCTCCTACCCTTAGCATTCCCTTATCATCTAAGAAAGGATGTAAATCTGCAATTTTACTTTTCCTTGAAATGCAACACTTAGAGTTGAGACTGGCTATCTCTTGAGCGTAACACACTTGCTGTGCAATTTTGATACAGGAGTGCAAGGCCATCTGCAGCTCTTGTGTACTTAATATCCCTAACCTCTTGTCTTGAGGATTGGCACTATTGTGAATAAATCGCCAACAATATGCAGTAACTCGAGTCAGTCGGGACAGTGACGAGTACTTCAGCATAAGTTCATCCCAGTTTGTACCTATCAACATAACTACAGGAAGTGTGCTTCGTGACTCAGGTAGTTCCTCTTCTGCATGGGCTGAGCTTGTGTCTGGCCATGATTCAGTGGGCTCAGTTAACCAGGATGGTCCGTGCCACCACAGGTTCATACCTCGTAGTTGTTCTGGAGCAACACCTCTGGATATTAAATCTGCTGGATTACAACTGGTAGGAACATGTCTCCATTCAGCCTTGTGAGTGTATTCTTGAATTGAAGAGACTCGGTTGGCCACAAATGTTTTCCAGCGAGTAGCAGGAGATGCGATCCAGGCTAATACAATGGTGGAGTCTGTCCACAGGTACAGCTTGCTGACTGGCAGAGACAAAGCTGGAAGGGTCTTGTGGAGTAGTCGGGCAAGTAGTAGCGCTCCACACAGTTCAAGTCTTGGTAGTGTCAGTTTCTTCACCGGTGCTACTCTGGATTTAGAACATAATAATCTGACACAGGTCTGTCCCCCTTTGTCGACAGACCGTACATAAAGACAAGCTCCATAAGCTTGTTCTGAAGCATCAGAAAAACCATGAATTTGTATATCAACAGGGGGTCCCTTACATGTGACTAACCGCTCAATATAAAATTCTCTTACTGCCTGTGGCTTAAAGTGAAGTTCTTCCCATTCTCTGACTAGTTGAGATGGTAGTCTGTCATCCCTGTTCAGATTGACTAGCCAAAGTTTCTGCATAAAAACCTTGTAAGAAATTACCAAAGGGCTGACCAACCCAAGTGGATCAAATATTGATGCAATAACAGATAAGACCTTTCGTTTAGTTACATGAGAGTCAGCATGATAGGGACTGTCTGAATACAGATTGCCACAAATGAGAAAATGATCAGTGACTGGATGCCATAATAGGCCTAAAGATTTCACACTAGTGCCTTCATCAAGACTTAAAGGCAGCTGGGTTTCCCTGTCCTCTTCTGAAACTGCTTCTAGTAATGCTGGGTGGTTTGAACACCATTTCCTGAGGTGAAATCCTCCACTCTCTAGTAAATTAATAATTTCAGACTGCAACTGAAGAGCATCCTGGATATCGTCACAGCCGCTTAATAAATCATCAACATAAAAATCTCTGCGAACAACTTGTGCTGCTCTGGGGAACCTCGATTCTTCATCTTCAGCAAGTTGCTGCAGGCATCTGGTAGCTAGGAAGGGTGCTGATGCTGTGCCATATGTTACAGTTGTCAGTTCATAGTGAGAGGGTGGGTCCCTAGGTGATTCCCTCCAGATAATCCGCTGAAGTTTCCTATCATCTGCATGAACCATGACTTGCCGATACATTTTAGCAATATCTGCGGTGAAGGCAAAGGTATGCATTCTGAATCTTAGAATGATAGAGTAAAGATCCTCTTGTATTGTCGTTCCAACCATTAATATGTCATTCAATGAAATGTTGTTAGAAGTTTTAGAAGATGCATCAAATACTACCCTAGTTTTGGTAGTCGAGCTACTAAGCTTAAAAACTGGATGATGGGGTAGATAATAGCTTCCACCTTCATTCCCTGACTGAGTAGATGTATCCACCTTAACCATATGCCCCATCGCCTCATACTCGTGAAGAAAGTTAGAGTACTCGTGCTTAAGTGAGGGCTGCCTGCTGAAACGCCGTTCTAATTGAGTTAGTCTTGACATGGCATGATTGAAGGAGTTTCCCAGAACCTCAGGTTTCTGCTTGAGGGGTAAGCGAACTATGAATCTACCTGTAGCATCCCTAGTAGTATTCTCTGTAAAGTGTTTTTCGGTAGCTCTCTCTTCTCTTGTCATGACTCGTGACGTAAGCTCTTCTATTTCCCAGAACCGTTGTAGTTGAGTGTCTAACCTGTCCTCTGACTTCAAGAAACATGTAGTTAGAGTAGGATTTTTCTCTTCC
Organism: Anabrus simplex; assembly: GCF_040414725.1. NCBI lineage: Eukaryota > Metazoa > Arthropoda > Insecta > Orthoptera > Tettigoniidae > Anabrus > Anabrus simplex. The sequence continues at coordinate 1,069,346,644 of NC_090266.1, read as the reverse complement.
CTACGATGGTAGTGTCCAGCAATAATCCATCCTAGTTCAGTGTCTTGAAGGATAGGATAATCTGGTGATCGAGTTCTGCGCCGAGGTTTCAGTAATGAAAAGAAATGTTCTGCGCCTATTAACAATTCAATGTCACCTGGCTGGAAGAACTTGGGGTCAGCGAGCTTCAAATCAGTGGGCAAGTTCCAATGCTCATGCTGAATGTAACTACTGGGCATGTTACCTGTGATACGTGGAAAGACAGAGCAAGTCATACTCACAGTGAAGTTACTTACAGTGGATTGCAATTCTAACTGAACACTGTACCTTGATTGAGAAATGGAATCATTTATGCCGCTGATTGGTATGGGATTCTTCATTTTCTTAAGGCCTAATCGCTGTGCTAGACTTTCAGTGCAAAGATTAACCTGGCTGCCACTGTCAAGAAGTGCCCGGCAGACCTGCATTTGCCCCCTAGAATCTAGTACCTTGACCATGGAAGTGGACAGCAGAACCCCTACAGGGTCTCTTGTATTGCAGTATGTGTGAGGGGAGTTGGATGCAGTTTGATGGGCTGTACCTCCCTCTCTACCTGATGGATTATGTAATGAGGTGTGATGCTTCCTACTACATAATTTACAGCCACGTGATTTGCACTGTTTGGCAGAATGCTGTGTACGCAAACAGTTAAAACATAAGTCCATTTCCTTAACCCTTCTTTGTCTATCTTCCACACTGAGAGCTGCAAACTCTTCACATTTAAATATCGGGTGATTACCATGACAGCAGGGACACTTTATGAGACTGGTAGTGGTGTAAGTGTAACGTGGTTGAGTATCCCCTTGAGGTTTAGGCTTATTTCTGTCAGCTTGTTGTCTGTGCGATGGTGCAGTGTGCTGTGAGCTAGGGAAGTTCTCCAGAGCTTGCCGTTTATGCTCAACAAATGGCAGCAAGTCATCAAGTGATGGAACCCGAGTGTCTGCTTGTGATAATTCCCAGTCTCGTCTAGTACAAGCATCAAGTCCTTGAGCATACAGTTGAATCAAAATAACTTCATGCAATGGAATGTTAAGTTCTAGGGCCTTGAGTGCATTCAAATGACTATTAAAAGTGTTAGAGTACCTTAACAGTTCTGTGGCTGTTTCACTGGAGACTGATTTTAAAGTTAAGAGTGCCTTAACATGAGTAGCTGCTATTAGTTTCTTGTTCTCAAATCTGTCCTTCAACATTTTCCACGCTACCTCATAATTTGCCTCTGTGATGGGTAAATTTTGAATTAATTGGCGGCTGGGCCCTTGAGAACAGATGCTAAGTAGTGAAATTTCTGGACACTTGGCAGATTATTGTTGTTATGAATCATAACTTGAAAACTGTCTGCGAATGAGAGCCAGTTTTCGTATTTTCCATCGAAATGCGGAATGTTAATAGCCGGTAACTTTAAACTCGCGACACTGCTGACCTGAGTTCTTCCTGAATCTACCGTGTCGCGTGATGACTCTTCAAGGTTCGCTATTATTTTACTCATTTCGCCCTTTACCTTGTAGTATTTGGTTTCGAATTCGGCACGCGCCTGATCATGAGCTTGCTCGTTTTCAGCGTCTCCTAATTCTAATTCTGACTGCACGTCATCAAACTTCGACATTAATGCACTCATGTCTTCGTATCGCAGTTTAATTTCATGCGAATTCGAATGCTGTTGAGCGATGAAATTTTCAACGAATGTTTCCGAGCGGGTAAGTTGCGCTTTAAATCGCGACCTCTGCTTAAGAAGCTTTTGCCTTGTTGAAGATTCCATGATGGAGGGGGTAAGACAATAACAAGGAGAAAAGGAGAGCCTTAAATGAATAGTACTGACCTGCCTTCAGTTTAGTTTACCTCTGGTGCTGGAACATCGAACCTGGGACTGCCAGATGATGTCATTGAAGTGAACTTCCTAGTATTTCCATGTTACTGTAGAAAGTAGTCGTCCATACTACACGCCACGCTGCTTTCACGAGGTCCTCGTGGTGTAGATAATCCGGCCCGGTAATTGGACCATGTTTTGAACGTAAACTCACTCACTTGATTAAATACTAACATTTATTACATTTAAGACACTTATATAACACATTATAATACATAATACTGAGTATTGATGGGCAGATGCCCTCGATAACAGTCAGTCACATGTTCTCGTGTCCTCTCGCACGAGGCACCCAAGCATGACAGTCTCTCATCCCCTTCCATCCACACCACTTCCGGCTGGGTGCTGAAGGGTGCTGCTATCTGTCCTAAAGTGGTAGCGAGTAACTAGGTGGTCTAGCCATAGCTAGGCCGGAACACACGTTATTTTTCTGATTCTCTGTTCACACGTACATAGAGCTGAGGTGTTTATAATTGTTTTGGCCGGGAATCGTGCCTTTGAACATTCGTTCCTATTCCCTGTAGCATGATTCTTATGAAGCAGAGCTAGAAATTCCGATCATTTAATGTTAGATGCATAGAGATGGCGATCGGCTTACTGCAGACTTCCAAAATGAATGGGAAGAACAAAAAACAAGCTATTGCACAAGCGAAAACTCCGTAATTTAAGCTAACACAGACACTAATTACAATTCGCGTGATGGTGAAGAGCGCTTAAATATAGCTGAGCGTACGTAGCCCGCTACCATCACTCACACATGAAAGCTATACAAAAGAAGAGCACTCAAGTTTATGGAAACCTTATAATTACTGTTTGGAATAAAACATTTAGGTAGATCTAGTGAGATCAGCAAGTTGAACTTAATTACTGTTAATTCAAGATTCTGTTCGAAGTTTAATTGGACGACATTATGCAATACGCTACCAACCCGCATTACCAAACTTTCGAAAAAACAAACAAAAAACTTTTAAAAAACGCTTACAAAATAAATTCCACAGAGGTGGCTGGTAAGCATTAATGGTGACAATAAACAGATAAACTGATTATTAAATTATAAAAATTTCTTTTCACAGGGTCAAGACAGTTCTGCTAAATTAATAGACCCTCGTAGCTTATTGCATATGACTGTTTCTAGAATTGGCATCTGAGGGTTTCCCGCTGCCTTTCTTACTCCTAATACTCGAAGACAAAATTAATTACCCTCATGCATATATAATTTTAGGCTTTTTGTTTTTTTGAAAAATATCCACACCGAATGTAGTCATAAGGGCTTAAGTGAAACTCTGCACTGAATCACATTAATGCTCGTAGTGATGCTTAAATGAAACAATGACTTGCATTAGCGCCCGTAGTGGTAGAAGAAAGGAAAACTGCTAATCTAATCTACCGGATAACGATTATTAAGAAGTGGATTGTAATATTTAGCAATAAATGAAGTGTACATTCTCATAATTTATTTATCTAAAATTCAAAGGTCGTATTCCTGGGATGTTTTCAATATTGAGTTACTTGCCTAAAGGGCTAGAACTGAGAATTTTTGTTTGTTTAGTGAAACGCTATCCGCGTGACCGCCCAGCCTGCACATCGTGTCCGAGAAGTGCCGGGAATTTTCCAAGGAATGCGTGAATCATTGTTGCGTCGATGTGAACTCTGCCACCAGACTGTGGGGGGAGTCACCTCGAAAATCTGTTCTGAGGTACCACCCGTTTGTCCCTTTTCATTGTCTGCAACTAAAATCAAAAGTGAATGCAAGCAGTGTGTCACGATTACTGTCGAGCGTCTTGGAGGTTGTTAGCTGATTAGAAATCTTTAAGCGCGCGTATAGCTGAAACTAATAACCACAGACCTATGGTTCGTATGTTCACAATACAGTACTTGTATTTGTATCCTGTAACACTTCTATAATTACGACAATTTTTCTGAATCCAGTTTAGATAGTGGTCTACGTTGGTAATGGATTGTTACAACACCTTTACTCCACCCAGGCCACGAAGCTACTACGTAGCAGGTAGAGAGGTGATACTCCCACGTGGCGCGTCCGAGGTGGCAGAGAGGGGGTCCTAACCGGCTTGTCGGTGGACTTGAGCGAAATAAAATAGTTCTCGCGGACCAAACACACAACCCCCTGAGGGTGGGGGACGCAGACGAACAATACACGTACTGTATCCCCTGCCTCTCGTTAAAAGGGTTGACCAATGGATGCTGAATTTTAAACCATGAGATTACATGTGATTTTTACCATAACGCTAGGAACACCATGATTCGACTTATCTTACGATTAGTACCACTATGTGAGGAATCCTCCCCTATAAAGCATGTGAACTTGCTGCGGTGGGAAGTCTTGCGCGTCCCAATGAAGCAGATAGCCGAACTTCAGTTGGAACCATACCGGATGGGTATCCGTCGAGAGACCAGACTAACGAATGGTTCATCAAAAGAGGGGTAGCAGCCTTTCGTAAGTTACAAGGGCGGCAGTCTAGATGATTGACTGGTATGGCCTTGTAATAATACTCAACATGGCTTAGCTCTATTGATGTTGCTGCACGGCTGAACGCAACGGAAAAGTACAGCCGCAACTAACTCCTGAGGTCATGCAGCTCTCTTTGTATGAATGATGTACTGATAATGGCTTTCTGCCGGGTAAGATATTCCGGAGGTAAAATAGTCCCCCATTCGGATCTTCGGGTGGGGACAACACGAGAGGGGGCGATCATAAGGAAGATGGATACTCATATTTTGCGAGTCGGAGCGTGGAATGTTAGAAGTTTGAAACGTCATGGTAGGTTAGAGAATCTGAAAAGGGAGATGGATATACTAACGTTAGATGTAGTTGATATAAGTGAAGTACGTTTGCAGGAAGAGGAGGATTTTTGGTCAGGTAACTACAGAATTATCAACAAAAAATAGTACGGCGGAAATTAAGGAGTTGGTTTGATAATGAATAAGAAAATAGGGCAGCGGGTAAGCTACTATTATCAGCATAGAGAAAGGATTATTGTTTTCAAGATAGACACCAAACCAATGCCGACTACAATAGTGTAGGTTTATATGCGTATTAGTTCAGCGGATGATGAGGAAATCTAAAGAAAATATGAAGAGATAGAAGATTAATTACAATATATAAAAGGTGGCGAGAATCTATTTGTGATTTTGAGACTGGAATGCAGTCTTAGGCCAAGGGAGATAACGTAATGCAGTAGGAGAATTCGGATTGGGACAAACGAACGAAAGAGGAAGTCTGCTGGATGAATTCTGCACCAATCACAATTTAGTCCTTGCTAATACTTGGTTCAAACACCACATACGATGGCTGTACACATGGATGAGACCTGTAGACATTGGAAGGTACCAAAAAACTTCATTACGATGAGGAAGAGATTAAAAAACCAGGTGTCGGATTGCAAAATTTTCCCACGAGCAGACGTGGACTCTGATCACAACGTGTTGGTCAAGAAATGCCATTTGAAATTGAAGAAATTGAAGAAGGGATAGATCCCAGTGAAATGGGACCTAGACAAGTTGAAAGAAAAGAGTGTGAAGGACTGTTTCAAGGAACATGTTGCACAAGGACTAAATGTAAAGGCTACAGGAAACACAGTAGAATAATAATTGACAGTCATGAAGAATGAGGTAAGTATGGCTGCTGAAGAGATATTAGTACGAAAGGAAAGATCAACTAAGAAACAATGGATAACTCATGAGATACTACACCTGATCGATAAACGACAAAAATACAAGAATGCAAAAAATGAAGAGCGGAAAACAATACAGGTGATTAACCCTCTCCAGCCCAAATTTATTTGACGCATGGAAAAGAAGATCTTGAAAATACCATTCAAATAGTTATGAATAAAGTTTCTGTGGAAAAATCCTTACAATTTTAGGAAAAATAAAGAAAATAGGACAGTAGTTCCAAATGGAATATGAAGGAGTTACTTAGGAAATTCACAGAAAACATGAAAGTTAGTGATTCCATTTGGAATCATAGGCCTGGAGAGGGTTAAAGAATGAAGTGGATAGGAAGTGCAGGGCAGCTGAGGCTGAAGAAGTGTTAGGATGTTGAAAGTCGTATGGTCCTAGGAAAGGTAGATGCTGTATACAGGAAAATCAAAAAAAACTTTGAAGAAAGGAAAACTAGGTGTACGAATATTACGAGCTCAGATGGAAAACCACTTCTAGGGAAAGAATACAAGGCAGAAAGGTGGCAGGAACATATCCCAAAGTAGTATCAAGGTAAGTACGTAGATCATATTGTTCTGCAACAAGAAGAGGCTCTTGATGCTGATGAAATGGGTGACCTAAATTTGAGGTCCGAATTCGACACAGCTTTGAAAGACCTATTTAGGATCAAAGCACCTGGAATGGATGGCATTCTGTTTTAATTACTGACTGCTTTAGGAGAAACCAGCATGGTGAGGTTATTCCATTTAGTGTGCAAGATATATGAGACAGGAGAAGTGCCATCCGATTTTCTGCAGAATGTTTATACCTATTCCCAATAAAGCGGGTGTTGACAAGTTTGAAAACTACAGCACCATTAGTTTAGGATCTCACGCCTGTAAAATTCTAACACGTAATATTTACAAAAAAAAAAAAAATAGAAAGACAAGTTGAAACTGAGTTGGGAGAAGATTAATTTGGCTTCAGAAGAAGTGTGGGAACACGTGAAGCAATCCTGAATTTACGTACGATCTTAGAGGATCGAATTCTGGAGGGCAAGCTTACATACATGGTGTTCGTAGATCTGGAAAAGGCATTTGATAATGATGATAGTACTAAGCTATTTAAGATTCTGAAGGTGATTGGGATCAGGTACCGAGAAGGAAGAATCATCTACAATCTGTACGGAAATCAGTCTGCAGTGATTGGAATCGAGGGCTACGAAAAAGAAGCAGCAATGCAGAAGGGGTGAGGCGAGTCTGCAGTATGTCCCCCCTACTTTTAAATGTTTATATAGAACAGACAGTAAAGGAAATCAAAGAGGAATTTGGAAAGGGAATCACAATCCCAGGAGAGGAAATCCGAACCCTGGGATATGCCGATGCTATTGTTATTTTAACTGAGACTTCAGAAGATCTGGTGAAGTTGCTGAATGGTATGGGAAAGAGTAGTACAAGGAGTACAAGATGAAAATAATTAAGTCCAAAACAAACGTAACGGAGTGCAGTCGTACGAAGTCAGGTGATGCAGGAAATATTGGATTACGAAATGACGTCTTAAAGGAAGTAGATGGATATTGTTACTTGGGTATTAAAATAACGATGGTAGAAGTAAGGAGGACATAAAATACAGACTGGCACAAGCAAGGAAGGTCTTTGTTAAGAAAGGAAATTTTCTCACTTCGAATATTGATATAGGAATTATAAACATATTTTTGAAGAGTTTCGTTTGGAGCGTGGCAATGTATGGAAGTGAAGCATGGACTATAACTAGCTCTGAAAAAAGAGAATAGAAGATTTTGAAATGTGGTGTGACAGAAGAATGCCGAAGGTGAGATGGATACATCAAATCACGAACGAAGAGATACTAAATCGAATTGGTGAGAGGAGATCGTTGTAGATAAATTTGACGACAAGAAGGGATAGAATTATAGGTCACATCTTAAGATCCCTAGGAATTGTGCAGTTGGATTTTGAGGGGATTGTAGAGGTTAAGAACGGTAGGAGTAGTCCAAGGTATGAATATGACAAGCAGATTAGAGCAGATGTAGAATGCAGCAGTTATGTAGATATGAAAAGTTTAGCACAGGATAGGCTGGCATATAGAGCTGCAGTAACCAGTCTATGGACTGATGAGTCAAACAAAAACAACAACAACATGTGAGTAATACCATGGGTCAGTGGGTGGATCACTATGGGTTTACAGTACCCGTGCATAGTGGCTCTCCTCTGTCCAGGTTCGGTTGGTACACCCCAAGGAGTAAACATAGAGGCTGTCCTTACTGGGGTGTTCCAGCATCTGGTTGTGGACATCATGGGTGTGCGTTCTGAGGAACACCACGGGTCTGGGTGTTGCCTGTGATTAGTATCACTATATGAGCGACGCCATGGGTCTGCGTTGCCTATGATTACTACCACTATGTGAGGAACACCACGGGTTTGCGTTGCCTATGAGTGGCGCCATTATGTGAGAAACACCATAGGTCTGCGTTACCTGTGCGTCATCACAAAATCACAGAGATTTGCAGTCATCACAAAATCACCTGTGAGTAGTACCACAATGTGAGGAACACCGTAAATCTACGTTACTCCTGATTGGTACCGTTACATGAGAAATACCATGGCTCTACTTTACTAACAATGAGTACCAGTATGAGGGGCCTTTGACCTGTATTTTGACCCATTTATACAACAAGCATAATCGATTCAGGATTGTGCTTTGGAGGCAGCTTCTTGGTCAGTATATGCCATTGTTTTAAGTTAGATTCTGGGAAGGTGAGGCATTGCGGGTCGGATCCACTGATTGTTTTAAGTTCATAATGACTGTTCATCGTCGTCATTCTTCGTCATCATGTTTTGAATTCTAGTCAGTGGATTCTTCTTCCTCATCTACCGCTTTACCCACACCTGTGGAATCGTGGGTGCGAACTGCGTCGCACATGTGGATTTCGCCCTGTTTTACGGCCGGATGCCTTTCCTGATGCCAATATATGAAAGGATGTAATCACTATCGCGTGCTACTGTGGTGTTTGATAGTGTGGTGTGTTGTCTGAATATGAATACGATATTGTTGGGACGTACACAAATACCCAGTCTCCTAGCCAGAATAATGAATCAGAAGCGATTAAAATCCCCGGGCCGGGAATCGTACCCAGGACCCTCTGAACCGAAGGACAGTGAACAGACCATTCAGCCAACGGGTGGGACAATTCTAGTCAGTGGCTTATTTTAAAATTTGTAATTGTTATTTCATTTCGTCTCATTTCGTAGCCTACCATTAGGGTCTGACGACTTAGATGTTAGGTCCCTTTAAGCAAGCATCAGCACTCCACATAGGGCCTGCTCATTCTCTGGCTCCAGCAAATCCCTTTTCCTGATTGGTAGCCTACCCGTCCAATTTGTTCTTGTTGTGTGGCGGATAGGCCTACATGTCATTGAGTGTAACAAGACGAATGTAGCTAAATGATAAAATTATGACGATTTGTTAGGCTAGAAACATTAACGTATATTTACAATAATAATATAATTTACCTGCGTTTAATTGTGTTCCCAGTGGTGTGATAGAAAATGGGTTACAAGCGAATATTTCAATCCTTTCCCTATAGTGCGAAGTGCTAATTTTTGTGTCTGCTTTCCATTGAAATGAAACCGCTTAAATATTAGACTACAAAATTAAACGTATCATTTGGAACAGCATCATTCCTTTATAAAACTATAAAAAATGCAAGTATCTACTTGTTCCTGACCTTTCCCTCAATTATCTTGTCTCGGCAACCATGTGAATTTGGCCAAGTTTAACGGTCAGATTCCCTTTCTGACGCCAACCTCATGTGGAGGACGCAATCACTATTGCATGTTTCTGTGGTGTCTCGGTAGTGTGATGTGTTGTGTGTATACGAACAGGAGTGTATTCAGACGAACACAAATACCTAGACACAGAGCCAGTGGAATTAGCCATATGCAGTTAAAATCCACGGCCCAGGCGGGAATCGAACCCAAGGCCCTCTGAAGAGAAGACCAGTATGCTAGCCATTCAGCCATGGAGATGGAAAAAACTTCCTTCAGCTTTTCCCACTTCTTTCCGAGGTCACTAGGGCCATCCCGGATCAGATTTTTTTATGACCGGGGATTTGAAGCCGGATGCACTACGTGATATTTGAAATGAAAATACCAGCCCAGGTTCGACCGGAATTCGAACCTCAGCCGTTCAGGTAGGAAGCCAGTAGCTGAGCCACTGAGCTAATCACGATCTCTCCCCTCCAACCGCCGTAAATGCAAGTATAATATCAATTTTATACGAAATCAATACAGATACACAAAAACTATTTTTCGTAAAATACAGACTTGAAAACAGACCACAATGAAACTAAAGTCAGAACAATTTTAACAGTTCATCAAGTAGCTCCCTGTCCTGAAAATAGTATCAGTTCGTCTTGGGACTGAATTAATTAGTAGGCCTATATCTGTGAGTTTGTAACGTCATCTTAGGCAGTTTCAGTAATACCCCACAGCTGGTCACTTGTGGGAGATCTCTGCACAATAACTAAACTGTATTTCCTACAGTTTCTGAGAAAACAACTGGTAAAATATTTCATTTTTCTCGGTAAGTGGATGTTATAATGCCATGGGCATCATTCCATAATCAATATCCGTAAGACTACAGACTCTTGAAACTTGGACTGTTAATTGAAGTATTCATTTATGTAAGATTCTTTGACAAATACAAACGATAAACAAGAACTGCAGCTCCTTGCAGGATTAGGGTTGACCAGGCAGCCTTACCCTTAAGGCACACAAGCAGGCTGTGCTAGACTCAAAGTCTTGTACTTGCTCAAGTTCCCGAAATTCCAAAGGAACTTCATCTGAGCTGCTGCATAGTATTGTGCTTTGAATGTATAGTATAGCAAATTACGTTACAAGACTGACAGAAGTATTTTCCCAGGTCAAGGATAAGCAGTATATTGTGAATGTAGTGACAGTCTGGTATGTTTCGCTTCAAATGACGCCATTCATGGAGGTTGAAGAGGATAGGGAACGATATTGTTCATTTTCTTGAATTTCTTGTTTTTCTGTTAACTTTGATATGAGCAAAGTGTTCTGGAATGTACAATAAGTGACGGTCAGGGTTTGAGAAATGAATGAATGAATGAATGAATGAATGAATGAATGAATGAATGAATGAATGAATGAAAGGAGTCCGGTTGAAAGTAAGTCTCTTTAATGCTTATGAATGAATGAAAGGAGTCCGGTTCAAAGTAAGTCTCTTTAATGCTTATGAATGAATGAAAGGAGTCCGGTTCAAAGTAAGTCTCTTTAGTGCTTATGAATGAATGAAAGAAAGGAGTCCGGTTCAAAGTAAGTCTCTTTAATGCTTATGAATGAATGAAAGGTGTCCGGTTCAAAGTAAGTCTCTTTAATGCTTATGAATGAATGAAAGGAGTCCGGTTCAAAGTAAGTCTCTTTAATGCTTATGAATGAATAAAAGGAGTCCGGTTCAAAGTAAGTCTCTTTAATGCTTATGAATGAATAAAAGGAGTCCGGTTCAAAGTAAGTCTCTTTAATGCTTATGAATGAATGAAAGGAGTCCGGTTCAAAGTAAGTCTCTTTAATGCTTATGAATGAATGAAAGAAAGGAGTCCGGTTCATAGTAAGTCTCTTTAACACGTTGAGTGCCGAGCCGATTGTAGCACACTATTCCACTGGTGCCAGGCATGTTTTTGAATTGCATTCCGCTGGTGCCAAAGCAATTGTACGCGTTGTAGTTTGTTTATATAATCTTGGGATGTATTTATATGATGTACTAAGTAAATTTTATCTCACCATACCATGGTCATGTGTGACGCCATATGGTGTCACATCAATTTTTAGGAAAGGTAAAATATAGCGTGACGCCGTATGGTGTCACAGAATTTTTTGTCATGGAATGTGCAATACGAATTTCAAATACGGGATATTTATTTGCTAATTCAAATTAACGCAATATTTATGAAAACCTAGTAAAATGCAAAACAAGTACTTATATTACATTACATATTGTTGTCAACAGTTTTCTGATAACTCTAAACAATGAAAATACGCGTCTCGGCACGCCCGAGTTCTTGTTACTCGTTGTAATTTTTCAAACCTTATTGGCATCGTTGTTCAAACATCGTCCTTTGTACACCTGTTTCATGTGCAAGTTTCATATTTACGTTTTGCACATCTCATCGGGAAGTTAAGGGGAACGCGCTAACTATACGCTACCTGGCTGCTAGCACAGCTCGGCACAGCCCGGTTGGCTCACGTCCGCTTTTTCGCTCCTCCCTACCTCTCCGCCACACCCCGATACTCCCGCGGCACTTCTAATTTTATGACCATTTATTTGTTCAATTTTGGCGTTTAAACTTGCGCTGGGTACATGCAGTTTTCACCTTAGCATTCTACTGCCTCCCACGAATATTCCTACCAAATTTCAACCGAATCCGAGTGTAACACATGTATGTGTTCCCTCGTAAGGTTATTGCCAATATCTTCCATTTTTTATATTTTTGCACAACTATATAAACTGAGTGATAATACGTACGTAAACGAGGAATAAACAATGCCTGGCGCGCTTTCACCTGTGACAATGACCACTGGCCAGTCAGTGGCTTCGGAAGAATACTGTGGCGCCACATGGTGGCATAGAGTAAAAATACGTAGCTGGAATAGACCCTGAAGTTCGCCCTTCACGTAGTACCAATTTTACGCGCATAGATGTCACAGCTGATTATCTATGGTGCATCGCCTGAAACTCAACTGTGCCGCCATATGGCGTCACGCCAACTCTGATTTCAAGAACGGTGTGCCGCCATATGGCGTCACGCCATCTCAAATTTGAAGACCACCGTGACGCCATATGGCGGCACGTGGCACCCAACGTGTTAATGCTTATGAATGAATGAAAGTTGTCCGGTTCAAAGTAAGTCTCTTTAATGCTTATGAATGAATGAAAGGAGTCCGGTTCAAAGTAAGTCTCTTTAATGCTTATGAATGAAATGTGTACAATAAAATCATATTTTATGCATGATGTTGTCTTTGACAAGTTACACTCATGGGGTTAACTTAAGTGCTGACGAAAATACTAGTGATTTCAGTGAAAAGGGAGTCTGTCTCTATTACAGTCATGGAACGCGTTGTACATTATCTTATGATAAACTGAGACACAGAATAATAGTAACTTTTGCAACTGCCATATTTATATTACTGGCATAGAAATGTTAAGGTGAAATTTGCTGGTCTATGGATACACCCCTGGTTCTCGACTTGTATGTCAACTAGCTGCGTTCAGAATAGGACACTGACACGACGAAGGAATTTCATGAATAATGTTGTATACAATTTCTTGGAAATAATGAGAAATATGAAATATGAAGATCGTCCGTGGCTCAGACGGCAGCGCGTCGGCCTCTCACCGTGGTTCAAATCCCGGTCTCACCATGTGAGATTTGTGCTGGACAAAGCGGAGGCGTGACAGGTTTTTCTTCGGCTACTCCGGTTTTCCCTGTCACTCTCCATTCTCATTTCATAGCATCTATCAGTCATTACTAAATTACTTTGGAAGTGGCGACCCTATCGTACTAACAGACTATATATGATTCATTCATTCCATCCCTGACCCGGTCAATGACTGGAAAACAGGTTGTAGGTTTACATTTTTAATGAGAAATATGACATGAAATGGAGAGGTGTACAAAACACATAAATGGGTGAAATCATACCGTTTCCTATACAGATGTTGTAAAAGTGAAATAATAAGTTACAGTATTTGGAAATCAAGAATCTGCACATTACGAGAAACACAATATTCTATACTGCACAACCATTTTGTGTTATCATCACAGAATGAAGAATTAAAAGATATAAAATAGGCCTAACACTACATATTGATACTACGTAACAGCTGAAACTCACAGTTCTTAAAATATACCGAAAACAATTTAGATACAATGTGTATTCTAGTCGTATTCATCTCTTTGGATTTTGTTTTGAATTTGGCAGTAAAGTGATGGAGACTTTGTTATGAAGGGTGGTGTTGGTGGTGACGGTTCTAATCTGGCCCAGTATTGACAAATACAGATTCTCTTGAAACAAGTCCACGACCGTGTTTGCGTGATAGCTTCCGGCCCGATTGTACAGGTTCGATTACCGGCGATGCCATCATTTATGACTGGTTTGAGGAACTGGAACCAGTTTAACTCAGGTAACGTAACTGAATAGAGAAGTGCGTTGAAATATTTCTGTTCATTGTCCTTGGAATCATTTTCCACTTCATTGCTGGGATGTAACGTAACATGTAGCCCACGACGGTGTGTGGACATTTGTGTTCACGGAAATTTGCAGTCATCACAAAATCACAGAGATTTGCAGTCATCACAAAATCACGGAGATTTGCAGTCATCACAAAATCACGAACATTTTCTGTCAGCTAAATCGTGTTGGCCTTAAAGCGGGTGATCTGATGGACCAAGAAACGGGGCCTCCACGTCCTATCCATTTCAGATGGTTACGAAGGGGCAAAGTCGAATGTGGTGGAGTCCCATCCTGTTGTAACCACATGGTCAAACGATCGTGCAAGTCCACATCCTCCAGCAGCAGTGGGAGTTTCTGGCGCAGAAAGTGCAGGCAGCGCTCAAAAAAATAAGGTCCAATCAGGCGATCCCCCAAGATTCCACACAAAACATTCACTCCCCATCGCACTTGATGGGTCGCCTGTCGCACCCAGTGAGGATTGTCCGGAATCCAATAGTGCATGTTGTGGCAATTGACGTTCCCATTATTGTAGAAGCGCGATTCGTCCGAAAACAACATATGTGATACAAATGCTGCATCATTCTCCAGCCTGCCTAATAGCCTCCGACAGAACTCCATTCGAGCTTCGAAAACCCGCCCATGGAGCTCTTGGTGTAGCTCAAAATGGTATGGGTTAAATTTCTGTTCATGAAGTATTCGCCAGGCGAACGGCTGGCTCATGTTCACCTGTCGTGCAGTCGCCCTTTTAATTATGTGTGGATTATTACGAGCTGCCTCCGGAAGGGCCTCTTATGTTTCAACCGATGTGTCGGGCCTATCACGGACTGGTGGCTGGTTGGAAATAACGCCTGCTGTCCTTAGGCGTCTTTCAACACGGCGGAATGTCGTAGCAGCTGGGTGTCGCCTGTCGGGATACCGTTCCTGGTATAGACGTAGTGCCTCGCACGCATTTTGGCTTGCTTCCTCATCAATGAGGAGCATGTCAAAGTATTCCTCTGTGGAAAACTTCCCGAAGGACAGCATAGATTACAGTATATTCAGGCCCTAACGAGCGGAGTATGCGCAGGGCACAAGAGGAATAACAGCGTCATTCTACTCTTTGAATATGGCAAACGCGTATTCAAACATCATACCGATCCAAGAAACTTTTGAACGGCGCAGGTTTCGAACCACCGCTGGCACATCTCGTCGATTGCTAGGCGAACGCCTAACCACATTCGCTACGCCACACTGTTGGAAACATGCAGGTAGTACGACTAGAACAGAGTACATACCCCAGCCGGTTCATTGTTTAAGACATTAATTACTGCACTGTAACCTAGTTATTTTGCATTTATTCCCTCTTCGTAACACCCGGTCACGAGTCACGACATATTAACATAGTTACATTCTAAAAGGACGTTGCTACATGATTTCAAGGGATTATGTTTTGCGAAAGGATGATATGACATTTCGCTACGGTCGGAATCATGTGCAAAGTGTGCTCACTGAACATTAGTACCATACTGTACGCCTGCAGGGGAATAGTACCCTTATAACCATGTGCACGTTAGTTGGGCTGCAGCAAACGATATTGGAAGGGGCTGCTGAATCACACTGTATAAGCTGGACTATGAACTTATTTACTATCGTCCCGTTTCACCACTCGTAGCTTTACAAATCTTCGCCTTTGCTATTATTTTTTATAACCACTGCTACAGTTTTGGTGAGATATGGAGAGAGAGAGAGAGAGATTGAAACTGTTCACGTTTCGCAACAACAAGGAAAATACGAGCTAGTTCGCCGTGCGGTTAGAGGCGTACGGCTGTGAGCTTGCATTCGGGAGATAGTGGGTTCAACTCCACTGTCGAGATATATCGACCCCACGACAATTTCGCACGTTTCATGGGCTGCGGAACAAAATATTTGAAGGAGGCAGCTGTTTCACTTGGTACTTACAACAATATCAGATCTTTTGTAATAACAACGAAAATAACCATAATACGTATTTATAACCTAAATGCAATAATACCTGGTTATTTACAACAGCTCTAAACTAATTGTGATACATAATTATAATCTAAGTACGGCAGTAAGTAACCATTCACTTATACATTCACACTTCGGTCATTTCTTTAGTCAGTTTGTTAAATCAAGTGAGTTCCTTCGGCAATTCCCCTCTATTTCTTAATGGAGGTCACATTGCTAATGTTGATAGGGAGGGAATTCCACGACCAAGCAGTAGAGATTGAGAAAGAGCTTTTGTACCGTAGATGGCAGTGTGTAGTAAAGGTAGTAAGAGAGGAATCGGATCTTGTACTGTGGTTATGATTTGATGAACGGAATTTAAAGTGGTAATTTAGGAAGGTAATTTAATTTATCTGAATTGAATATTCTGTGGAAGATGGTTAATCTGTGCAGTTTAGGATGATCTTTTACTCACAGTCATGACAGTTTCCTGTAATAAGGTGTTATGTGACCATAATTCCGTAGATTAAATATAAATATATTTTTTGTATTTAAAGTCCTGTGTAATTTATAAATAATGTCTTCAGTTATGTCCATCGATACAGCGCCACAGTAGCCAAGGGTAGATAAGATGAGGAAGCCAACAATTTGCATATTATGGTGTAATATGAAAACAGTTGACAGTGGACAGGCAGATTTTAAAATTTTATTACAGGTGCTTGTTATATGTTCAGTCCAATTTAACGTCTCGTTCAAGTTTATTATTATTACTATTATTATTTTATTATTACTGTAACTTGTTACAGTGGTCCGCAGAAAGACGAGGAAAGAAGTAGCAGGGACACAGGGCTTGGAAAATAAATGGCTATATAAAAGGATACACTAGTCTTCATTAGTAACAAGGGAGAATTGAACTCCCAATTTCAAAGGTATAGGTCTATGCGCCTTCACACAGGCCTACCAGAACACTCGCTGCCCTTTAATTTGCAAGGGAAGCCAACGAAAATGCACACAAGAACGGGAAGTATCCTCGACTGACTAGGAATTAAAAGTAAACTGATGCTACAAATACAGGCCAAGGAAAAAATTAAATTCCAAATTATCAGAAAAGGAAAATTTCGAAAATATGCCAACACACAAAAGAAAAGAGGGATGCTAAAAACCACCGTGAGATCCCATGTCATTGCATAAGAATAAAACAATGGGACACAAGGCCCAGAGAAGTTAGAGATAACGCGTACTGCCTTGTGACTAGGAGGAAGGGAAATAAACAGCCGAAAAACATCGATGCGATTAAATTTTGAAAATCCTAGTCACAAAAAAAACAATATTGAAAAAAGGGAAACAAGGGTTCACACTCGTGGTTCCTCTTAAGATATTAGACCCATTATGGCGTCTAGATTCTATGCTTGAAGAGTAAGCTATAAAACCTACATTATACAGAAATAAAGTAAGTACTAAAAATCCCCATATTATAAATTCGAAGCAGGTACGGCACAACCCTAAACTTTGCATTCTGTTGCCTCCCCGATTATGCTAGAATCTT
The DNA here is from genome assembly GCF_040414725.1 of Anabrus simplex. Lineage (NCBI taxonomy): Eukaryota > Metazoa > Arthropoda > Insecta > Orthoptera > Tettigoniidae > Anabrus > Anabrus simplex. Next base: position 1,069,329,339 of record NC_090266.1, on the reverse strand, counting down.
CTAGTCACCTAGTCACGTTGTTTAGGATTAAGAAACATACCTTACTTGTTGCCCTAGCATGCCAACTGCCTTAAGCGAGGTGAGAAGCTCGTCCGACGATCCCATCGTCAGATAATCTTTAGCATGTAACTGGCCCACCCTTTTTCTTAAACTGACCGACTGGGCTATGATTGACTGAATTAAGTTCGATAGCAGCAATCCTATGATGTGATCAAAGAGGAAGAGGTGCCACCCTCTAACCATAACAATTCTCAGTAAATAAAGGTTCCAACATAGGTTCCTAGGAGGTAACTTCTAACGGAAAGTGTTATCTACAGGCAGGCTTCAGAGCTTCATATTAAGATAGAGCTGGGGGTATTTCCACAACTGTCACTATAGGTAGGTTACTTGAAGGGCTGCGTTACTCTACGGAGAAGCCCTCTTCATATTATTATTATTATTATTATTATTATTATTATTATTATTATTATTATTATTATTATTATTATTATTATACCGCATTTCCAACACCTGTGGGGTCGCGGGTGCGAACTATGTGGCACATCTTGATTCGGTCGTGTTTTACGGAAGGACGCCCTTCCTGATGCCAACAGTATGGAGGAATGTAGTCACCATTACGCGTTTCTTTGGTGGTTGGTAGTGTGGTGTGTTTTATGAATATGAAGAAAAAGTGTTAGGACAAACGCAAACACCTAGTCGCCGAGCCATAAGGATTAATCAGCCGCGATTAATAACCCCGACCTGGTCGGGAATCGAACTCGGGACCCACTGACCCGAAGGTCTAAATGCTGACCATAATTATGTGATATCTTCTTTTATTGTAAAGTTTCAGTACAGAAAAGCAAATGCTATTTGTGAAAGAGTGATGCTTTAAAACACATCTATACAAAAAGCAATCGTTATGGTTTACATCCATTGCATAAACACTTTGCTCTGTAAACTAGTATCTGATTTCACGCATTTGATGAACGTCAATTAGCACATAGCTTATGAGCTCTGCTCTTCATCACATCACGTAAAATACGAATAACTGACAAGAATATCAACACTGTCTCTCACAGTCCTAGTAGGCAACAGTAGATATGTTGTACACTGACCAGATCCGATGACGTGGGGAACGAAGACCGACGATGACGACGCCGGTGGAAGTTTTTGAAAAGGCACTATATCTTACGCTGCAGGGAAACTACCACATGGTTGTGCGGTTAGGAGAACGCAGCTGTGAGCTTACATTCGGGAGATAGTGGGTTCGAAACCCACTGTCGGCAGCCCTGAAGATGGTTTTTCGAAGTATTCCATTTTCATACCAGGAAAATGCTGGGGCTGTACCTTAATTTAGTCCGCAACTGCTTCCTTCCCACCCCTAACCCTTTCTTGTCTCATCATCGGCATAAAACCTATCTGTGTCGGTGCGACGTAAAGTAACTTGTAAAGAAAGATGTTTTCATAAGGACAGCTAACCTCCAACTGAGTGCGCGAGTCAACACAGCACCGTCGTATAACAGGGTATGCCTGTGACGTCACATATTTAGCACAAATTAGGCCTTATATCGAAACGGTATATCATAAAAACTACGTTTCGGATCTTCAGTTTGTTTTCTTACAACAGGTATCCTCATTTAGCTGTCAACTGAGACATTACTGTACACATAATCGCAAGGTTAATATTCTCGGCGATATACGCGTTATACCAAAACATTAAAAGCGTCTTAATGTTTTTCTTTCCATGCACCTGCTGTCGAGGAACGAGCTCCATAGCTGCAGTCGCTTAAGTGCGGCCAGTATCCAGTAATCGGGAGATAGTGGGTTCGAGCCCCACTGTCGGCAGCCCTGAAAATGGTTTTCCGTGGTTTCCCATTTTCACACCAGGCAAATTTTGGGGCTGTACCTTAATTAAGGCCACGGCCGCTTCCTTCCACTTCCTAGGCCTTTCCTCTCCCATCGTCACCAAAGTCCTATCTGTGTCGGTGCGACGTAAAACAAATAACAAAAAACTATAACATACTAATAAAAAAGTAATACAAATGAACACATTACAATAGATAACACACCTATAAATATTGACATCAACTTCATTGACGTATTATATAGAGACAGGAAGATTATGAAATATACTATCTCTTGACAATGAAGCTAGGCAGATTCTATCCTATTCTGGGCCAGGGATTTTAAGTATGTTTAATTGTTTCTACCTCGGAGGCTGGGTGTGTACGTGTTCATCTTGAGAAATTTACACACAACACACCTTACTACCAACCACTCTAAAAAACGCAGTAGCTAGTATACCCGTTCACAGACATAGGTTTGTGTTTAATCCACATTAGTGCTGACCCCAGATAATTAGAATGAAGTCAGAAAAAATAAGTTGATAGGTTTTACGTCTCACTAACTACTTTTACGGTTTTTGGAGATGTCGAGATGTCAGATGAACTTGATCTCAGAATGCCAGAGCTCCACCATATCAGGTACTCAGCCTGGCTTTGTGAACAATACTGAGTATAACAAATCGAAATCAAGAAATGACGAGAATGATAAAACAATTTTCACGTTCATTTCCCCCGCTTAAACCTAATCAGTTTGGAGAATGGCTCCGTGGCTAAGAGGTCAGTGTGCTGGCCTTTCGTCTAAGGGATTGTGGGTTCGATTCCCGGCCGGGTCGGGGACTTTAATCTAGATAGGTTCACTCCAGTGCCTTGAGGGATGGGTGTGTGTGCCATCTTCAGCATTAAAATTCATGAAAGGTAGGGGGGGGGGGCATTCCCGCAGGTAAACAGGTCGCCTATAAGGCGTAGACTCTAATGACCTGCACCAGGCCACACGCCGTTATTGGTCAGTTTGGAGGTTAAGTCGCGTGCTTCACTTAGCTATTTACAGTACAACATGGAAAACTCAACTTCCAAGAGTACAAGAATCTGCCGCCAACACGCAACACTTGATAGACGGCGGTGATGAGTGGGAGGGGCCAAGGATGCTAGTAACAGGAAGAAGAAAGAGGCCAAGGCTGTAGTAAGTCACGCAATATTCAGGCGATGTATTTACAACCACTGGCGATATGAAATATGTTACTTTTAGAATCTTAAAACCAGAGAAAAGGAAACATGCTTTCTGTCCATTTAAGATGACATATTAAAAAATGTGGAAACGTTATTCCTTTTAACTCGCTTGGCATTAACTAACTATATTCCAGTAATACCCATTCCGCTCTTTCTTTTCCTCTCACTGGGGAGACTGAATGCCTATTTTCACAGAGCTGTTTATCTATAGTTTAATAACTTTCCAGCTTGGTGTTTTGAGCGTTGACATAAAGACATAATTTCCATTTTATCTCAGTGTCTTATTACAATGTAGAATGCACAGTTGTAATTATCTAACAATTCACTAACCCAGCTGGTTTACAAAGAAATGTAACATATTAAAGTTTCAGTAAATAAATATGAAATATAGTTAAGCAAACTTTAACCCGAATAGACTATGTCTATAAATATTAGAAGATATGAACTTTATCAGTACCTTTCGGATGTTGAGGAAAGTCCTTTTTCTGGAATGTCCGAAGACGAGGGTCCAACATAATATATGTTCATTCTGGTTCATTTCTGGCCAGAAAATGGTGGTTTTTATTTGTTCTTTTCCACATTTTTGGCGGTTTATGGCTTATAGGCTTTTTTAGTTTTTTTAGGCGTTAGCGGATATATTTGCAAATTCACCTTCTTTCGACTATATTTGTACTGCTCATTCTCAATTCGAATCATAATTAGTTCATACATCTCCTCTTAAACATCTTTTCTCTAGTATATACAAATACTTGAACCACATCTGAAAAAGTAGAAAATGAAATGCAAAATTGAAAGTAGTGTTTGAAATAACAAGGGGTATCAAATTATATGCAAGATAAGTGAAATACTGTAAGGATAACATTTTGATGTGAGTGTTTTTCAAGAGGAAGATTTCACTTGCTTCTTTTATGAACATTTAAACATCTGTTCATGAGGAGAGAAGTTTCGAGATGTTTCGCAACATGCTATCTGAAAATCACCGAGCCTTTATACCTAATCAGCGCTGAGAACTTACCTCCCAGCCCGTATAAACTCGAAATGAAGGCGGAGTAGAGGAGCGCCCTTACAAGACGCTCCCGTATTTCTCCTGCTAAGGGGAAATCATGCCCTCCATCTGGAGGGTATGAGTCTGTGCAAGTAGGTACGCCTGCTCCAAAACCTGCGCGCTCCCCTCGTAGGAGGACTTCTCGCCCCCGGAGAGCGTCGAAATTCTGGGCGTCCGTCCCGCCGGCTGTCGATGACGGGATGGACGTCGAGCTGTCATCTACATCTTCGGATGTAGATGTTGATATTGATAGTATTTGGGTTTGCGGGCATCTTGTCGCTCACAACCTAACACTCTTTTTTTAGTCCACACTATGGCACTGTTACAGTGGACTTGTAATTGTTTCGACAGGCATCTTCCTGAGCTGCGACAGCTGATTAGTGAGTTCGCGGCAAGTATAGTCTGTATTTAGGAGACAAACTTCAGACCAGGTCATCATACGGTCTTGAGAAATTTCAGACTATACTCGGCAGAAAGATATTATGCTCACCGGGCGTCCTGTGGCGTGGGTATTATTGTTTGTTCTGATACCTATAGCGAAGAGGTTCCTCTAAGAACCCCACTGGAAGCAGTTGCGGTGCGGATACCGCTGCCTGTCAGAGCAACAGTGTGTAACGTTTATTTTCCACCAGGACAGCCTCGTAACATATATGATTTCATTGATCTCATAAATCAGCTTTCTCCTCCCATCCTCTTATTGGGAAAATTTAACGCCCATCACCCCGTATGGGGCTCTGAAACGCCTTGCCCCAGGGGAAGGGAGTTGGGAATATTAGTAACAGAGCTGGATTTATGTATTTTGAACACAGGTGAACCAACTCATTTCAGTGTACGTTACGGCACATTCTCTCGCACAGACTTAAGTCTATGCAGCCGAACGTTGGGTCCACTGTTTCGGTGGAATACACACGATGATCTCTGTGACAGTGAACATTTTCCCATTATTCTTACTTTGTTGAAACAAAAATCCGTCGAGACTCCTCCTCGATGGATTCTTAAACATGCTGATTGGCCAAAGTCCACATCACTAGCTGTTTTAAACGAGACCAGGCGCACCGTAGACGGCAATATAACTTACATAACACAAATTATCTTTGTTGCTGCTGAGGAGTCCATCCCCTTCTTCTCAGGGACTCCTCGCAGAAAATTCGTTCCTTGGTGGAACAAAGAAATTGCAGCAGGTATCAAAGAACGCCGTCGCGCTCATAAATGTTGTCGTAGGCAGCCTACTGTGGCCAACTTGGTAATATTTTAAAAAATCCGTACTAAGACGCGAGTTCCTATTCCCCAAAATAAGAAAGCTTCGTGGGATAGATATGTGTCTTCTATGACGTCTCATACTCCATCATCTCAAGTGTAGACTAAACTTCGACGTATTTCGGGTATCAAAGGTTCATCTTCTGTACCGGAAATTTCCATTGCAGGCAGTGTTGTCACTGAACCACTCTCGATTGCTAACCATCTAGCCAGCCATTTCGCGGATGTATCTCCTTCCGGGAATTACCATCGTTATTTCCTCGCTCTGAAGCGGGAGGCAGAACGTCATCATCTTAGTTTTGCCACTCAATCTTCAGAGGATTATAATGTGTCCTTTACGGAGTGGGAACTCCGCAGCGCCTTGGCGCTTTGCAAGGACACGTCCCCTGGTCCAGACAATGTCCATAGCCAGATGATGAAACACCTTAGTGAGGATAGTCTACTATATCTCCTTCGAGTGTTCAACCGAATCTGGATAGAGGGTGAGTTTCCGTCTCAGTGGCGAGAGGGCATAGTCATTCCTGTCCTCAAGCATGACAAAAATCCTAAGTATGCAGGAAGCTATGTACCTATTTGTCTAACTGCTTGTGTAAGCTATTTGAAAGGACGGTAAATCGCCGACTTGTGTGGTGTCTGGAGAAACGAGGACTTATGTCCGAGTACCAATGTGGTCTTCGAGCCGCTCGCTCGATCACTGACCACCTGGTACGCCTGGAGAGTTCTATCCAGGAGACAATTCTCCGCAAACAGCATTTGGTGGCTGTTTTCTTTGAGTTAGGAAATGTCTATGACATCACATGGCGATATGGTATCCTTTCAGTCCTTCATCAGTGGAGATTCCGAGGTAACTTGCCGTTATTAATTGCGAATTTTTTGTGCCTCCGTTTATTCCGTGTCCGAGTTGAGAGGGCATATTCGCAATACCACGTGTAAGATAATGGAGTCCCACAGGGATCAGTAGGCCTACTTATGTCACTCTGTTTGCGATTTCCATAAACGGTATTGTCGCTGCTGCTGGTTCAGCAGTAATACCGTCGCTATATGTGGACGATTTTGCTGTGAAATACAGCTCGCGTAATATGGCAGTCGCAGAGCGACAATTACAGCAAGCTGTTAGGAGAGTGGAACAGTGGACCTTAGAACACGGCTTTCGGTTTTACACCGCAAAGTCCTCTGTTGTCCACTTTTGTCGGCAAGGCACTCTTCACCCACAACCTGAGCTTTATTTAGGAAATGTCACTCTTCCCGTAGTTGACACTTGCCGATTTCTTGGGCTCCTTTTCGATAGCAAATTATCGTGGGAGTCACACGTGCGGCAGTTAAAAGTGCAATGCACCAAGAAACTGAATATCTTGAAGTTTCTTAGCAGCACTAATTGGGGAGCTGTCCGCACGGTCCTACCACGATTCTATAGGGCACATATTTTATTCAGGTTAGACTACGGCAGTGTAGCATATGGCTCAGCAGGACCAAGCGTCCTTGCGACACTGAACAGCATTCCACCACAGCGGGGTTAGGTCGGTGACGGGAGCTTTTCGAACAAGCACCATTACGAAACTAGCCTGCTCATTGAATCTGGTGTGCCGCCTTTACATCTGCAAATGCTCCTGTCGTATGCTGCAAATTTGCGACAAGTGCGACTTCACCCAAGCTATCTTTGCGTATTCAACAATGGACACCGTCGGCTGTACGCTGCTTGTCCTCGAGCAACGCAGCCGGTTGGAATACGCTTGGATAGCAGTCACAGCTTGCTTGATGTACCTTCGGTTCCTTGCCTTGTCAGACAACCAAGTGGGGTACCTCCGTGGATAATACGACGCCCTGAAATAATCCTGGATCTGCACACTGGCCCGAAGGAAAACACGGACCCTTCGATTTATCGGAGGCTCTTCCTGTCCGTTGTTTGCCGGTATCCAGGTTCAGTCGTCGTTTACACGGATGGTTCGAGAACAGACACGAAGGTGGGCTGTGCGTTCGTTGTCGGCACTTGTAGGTTTCTTTTTGCTCTCCCGGAAACATGTAGTGTGTCCACAGAATAGCTTTATGCTATCTGTAAAGCTCTGCGCTACGCACTGTCCGATGAGCGCCGACACTTTCTGCTATGTACTGACTCCTTGAGCTCGCCACAGTCTATTGATACTTGTTTCCCTCGGCACCCTCTGGTGCAGCGGATCCAGGACCTGCTGGCCTGGTGTTCGGATGCCGGCACCAGAATCACGTGTATATGTCTCCCAAGCCACATGGGCGTACAGGGAAACGAGGTAGCAGATAAGGCTGCCAAGGAGGCAGTTACACTGCCCCCGTTGCCCTACAAGGTTCCAGCAAGTGATATTCGCTCTCAGCTGAGACATTTGGTTATGTTCCATTGGGAGATGGAGTGGTAGGCCAATAAGCTGAGAGCGATAAAAGGCACAACGAAGGTATGGAGGACATCCCTTCGGGCTTCTCGGAGGGAAGCAGTGGTATTATGTCGTCTTCGGATCGGCCACGGTATAGTAACGCACTCCCATTTATTGAAAGGCGAACCCCCTCCGGTGTGTACTTGCGGCGATCATCTTCCCGTGGTAAACATCCTTACAGAGTGCGTAGACCTGGTCGATCTGCGCCGTACGCAAACACTCTTGAGTACCGTCTCCCTCATCCTGCGAGATGACGAGCAGTCAGCAGACCTCTTCATCCGTTTTATGAGGGATAGTGTATTTTTTATCGTGTGTAATAATGTCCTTTGTCTTACTGTATTTGTGTTAACTGCGCTTTTATCTCCTTGACTCTATTTTAGTTCGTGTTTGCGTATTTTAATGTCTTATTTTAACTTCTAACATGAATTATATATGTACATATATCTGTACTTCCAGGCAATGTCTTATTCCGTTATCACCTCTGTTTTCTATACTTTTATTGGAAAATAAGGCATTGCGAATTAGATCCGCTGATTGTTTTAATCTCATACTCATTTTTCATCATAATTTATTTTCAACTCTAGTCAGTGGATATATTTTAATATTTTAAGTATCATCTCATGTTGTCCATCTCGTACCAATAGGGGCCGATGACCTTAGATGTTAGGCCGCTTTAAAAAACAAGCATCATCATCATCATCATCTTTACACCTAAGAACCTGGAGATGACTACTGTGATATACTGCAAACCTTACTGAGATAAACTTTCTGAATTCCTATTTCTGTAACTCTAGTGTCGTGAAGCCAAATATGATTCCAGTTATTCTAATTTCATTGTCCTACTCCAGGATGTCTATTGTGGTTTCGCAAAATTCATTCTATCTGGAAAAAAGATATTTCATTCTAAATTCTGCAAGTGCTTCTTTTAACTAAGTCTTAATTTCTTTTTTAATTACGTTAATTTTAAAATACACACTGTCTGAAAGAAGAACTTCTTTCATATATTTTTGCGCTGCATGTTGCATACCAACAGAATTTTGCATTTTCAGGCATCATATACGTAATTCTTAATTACATACGTAATTAAAACTAAGATTATGAATTAATTTGGATTGTTTTTACATCTTTTTGGCCACTTGTAGGTCCATTTTTATATTTTAGGTCGTTGTATATTTTTAGGCAATTTATAGGTCTTCAACTTCCGCGCCCTACTCATTAGCAATTTCTATTTGTCAATTTGCAAGTTATATGTATATATTTTTCACGTAGAGTAAAGCATCATACTTAGTCCTGCTCTTGACTGAGTGGTCAGCGTATTAGGTTAGGGGATTTAAACATGTTTTGTTACATTCCTCTAGCTCGGGGGTTAGGTATTTGTGTTCGTCTTAATACACATATTCATGTACATATAACATACCAATCTACTAACCACAACAGGAAAACGAAATAGTGAATACATCCCTCTGCACAGGGCTGGCGTCAGGAAGGGCATCCGGCCATAGAGACAGACTTAATCCGCATTAGTGCTGACCTCAGATAATTGGGAAATAGGCCTGGGAAGAAGTAAATCACCATGCTCGATAACAAAAATACGAGACTACATCCTTCAGTGGGTTACGAAACATGAACGCCAAGACATGTGAAGATCAAGTAGCGTGACTCCATTGCTTGTCATCGTAAATTGGGTATATTTTTCTGAATGTGACTTTCCTGTAATCTTCCACATTCGACCAAGGGATATAGTGTCCTATTTCTGGTCCCAATAAACGATTAATGCCACTAATATAGACAACAAAACATTGCAAATGCTGGGGCTGTACCTTAATTAAGTCCACGGCCGGTTCCTTCCAACTCCTAGGCCTTTCCTCTCTCATCGTCGCCATTAAGACCTGTCTGTGTCGGTGCGACGTAAAGCCACTAGGAAATAGAGACAACATACAAGCAGTGTACCAAGCAAAGTCCACCGCAGTCTAGAAAGCCCAGAAACACAGATGAGAAAGCTGTGATGCTGATCGTGTGATATTCTAATATCTGCATGGTTTCTGGTTGATCAGCAGTCGTCATGGTATGTCAAGGCTATTAATGAGCTGTATGTGCTACAGGAGGTTTAGACATTTTCTACACTGATATGTGGAAATATCCTAATCACTGTATGCTAATATAATAATAATAATAATAATAATAATAATAATAATAAAAATAATAATAATAATAATAATAATAATAATAATAATATTCTCATTCCAAAGTCGATCATCTATTTCCACCCCCCCCCCAGTTCTACTTCTACGACATACCAGCCCTCCTGCCGACCTTAAATTTCTGTATGTACCAGAAATCGAACCCAGATTCTCTAGGATAGCAGCTAATAGCGCTAACATTTACACTGCGGAGGTGGACATAAAACGAGCGAGCAGCCACGTGATGTCTGTACACTGAGGACACTGACATCACTGAATGATGTGGGTGAATTAATGGACCTTTTTCACTCAACCTCTTCTAAAATTAGACATGGGTTAGCGACCTCCAGAATGTAAGGTTCTCTCTGTAATAAATATATATATAAAACTGTGTGTATGTAAATGTCTCTAGATTATTTTAATTAGGGCAATTATTTATGGAGGTTCGTTTTTATTTATTTAAGGTGGTGTAAATATGTAAACGTCTCCAGGTTTACTTTTAACTTATTAATTATTTTAGGAAATCATCTAAGGTGTATTCGTTGTGTACATTGTTTTATTGAATCGTCTATAATAGGGTGAATAACATGTTGATGGTAAATATATGTATCCATCTAGTAGTAGTAGTAGTAGTAGTAGTAGTAGTAGTAGTAGTAATCCGTGTGCTCAATATCACAATAACTCAGTGATTTTCGGCAATAATGGGAGAGGAATGGGCTAGGACTGAGAAGCAGGGATGAGGCTTTATTGCACAGCCCCAGCATTGTATAGTGTGAAAACAGGAAACCTTGGAATTTTTTTTTGCTAGGGGCTTTACGTCGCACCGACACAGATTGGTCTTATGGCGACGATGGGATAGGAAAGGCCTAGGAGTTGGAAGGAAGCGGCCGTGGCCTTAATTAAGGTACAGCCCCAGCATTTGCCTGGGGTGAAAATCCTTGGAAAATTGTCTTCAGGTCTAACAGCAGTGGGACCCGAATCCACCATATACCGAATGTAAGTGTACAGACATCACGTGGCCACTCGGTCCTAGAAGTAGAACATGCAGCTCATTCCAAGTAGGGGGGGGGCGGGTGACTGGAAATAAATGATCGACTTCGGGATAAGGATATTATAATTATTATACTTATTATGTCCGACTCGTTGGCTGAACGGTCAGCGTACTGGCCTCCGGTTCAGAGGGTCCCGGGTTCGATTCCCGGCCGGGTCGGGGATTTTAACCTTAATTGGTTAATTCCAATGGCACGGGGGCTGGGTGCATGTGTTGTCTTCATCATCATTTCATCCTCATCACGACGCGCAGGTCGCCTCCGGAAGTCAAATAAAAAGAGACCTGCACCTTGCGAGCCGAACCCCTTCTGGGATATCCCGGCACTAAAAGCCATACGACATTTCATTTCACTTATTATTATTATTATTATTATTATTATTATTATTATTATTATTATTATTATTATTATTAACATATAGTGACTTCATCTGCATTAGTGCTGACCTCAGATAACTGGGAAATAGGCCAGGGATGAAGTAAATCACCATGCTCGATAACAAAGATTCGAGACGACATCCTTCAGTGGGATCAATCAATCAATCAATCAATCAATCAATCAATCAATCAATCAATCAATCAATCAATCAATCAATCAATCAATCCTGATCTGCATTTAGAGCAATCGCTCAGGTGCCATATTCCCTATCTGTTGTTTTCCTAGCCTTTTCTTAAATGATTTCAAACAAATTGGAACTTATTGAACATCTCCCTTGGTAAGTTATTCCAATCCATTACTCCCCTTCCTATAAATGAATATTTGCCCCAATTTCTCCTCTTGAATTCCAACTTTACCTTCATATTGTGATCTTTTCTACTTTTAAAGACGCCACACAAACTGATTCGTCTTCTAATGCCATTCAACGCCATCTCTCCGCTGACAGCTCGGAACAAACCACTTAGTCGAGCAGTTCGTCTTCTTTCTCCCCGTTCTTCCCAGCCCAAATTTTGCAACATTTTTGTAACGCAACTCTTTTGTCGGAAATCACCCAGAACAAATCGAGCTGCTTTTCTTTGGATTTTTTTCCAGTTTTCGAATCAAGTAATCCTAGTGAGGGTCCCGTACACTGGAACCATACTCTAGTTGGGGTCTTACAAGAGACTTATATGCTCTCTCCTTTACATTCTTACCACAACCATATGCAGAGATCTGTACACTTTATTTACAATCATATTTACTGTATGTGATTACCCCAATGATGATCTTTCCTTATATTAACATCCAGATACTTACGATGATCCCCAAAAGGAACTTTCACCCCATCAACGCAGTAATTAAAACTGAGAGGACTTTTCCTATTTGTGAAACTCAAACCTGACTTTTAACCCCGTTTATCATCATACCATTGTCCGACTCGTTGGTTGAATGGTCAGCGTACTGGCCTTCGGTTCAGAGGGTCCAGGGTTCGATTCCCGGCCGGGTCGGGGATTTTAACCGTCATTGGTTAATTTCAATGGCCAGGGGGCTGGGTGTTTGTGCTGTCCTCAACATCCCTGGAACTCACACACCACACGTAACACTATCCTCCACCACAATAACACGCAGTTACCTAAACATGGCAGATGCCGCCCACCCTTATCGCAGGGTCTGCCTTACAAGGGCAGTCACTCTTTTGTCTAATCCAATTGCACTCATTTTTGCCAGTAGTCTACCATGATCCACCCTATCAAATGCTGTACACAGGTCAATCGCGATACAGTCCGTTTGACCTCCTGAATCCAAGATATCTGCTGGAATCCTACAAGTTGAGCTTCAGTGGAATAACCTTTCCTAAAACCGAACTGCCTTCTATCGAACCAGTTATTAATTTCGCAAACATGTCTAATGTAATCAGAAGGTATGCATCCCCAAAGTTCACATGCAACGCATGTCAAACTTACTGGCCTGTAATTTTCAACTTTATGCCTCTCACCCTTTCTTTTATACACAGGGGCTATATTAGCAACTCACCATTCATTTCTAATAGCTCCTTCAACTAAACAATAATCAAATGAGTACTTCTGATATGGTATAATATCCCAACCCATTGTCTTTAGTATATCCCCAAAAATCTTATCAATTCCAGCCGCTTTTCTAGTTTTCAACTTTCGGATCTTATTGTAATTATCATTGTTATCATATGTAAATGTTAATACTTCTTTAGCATTAGTCACCTCCTCTATCTGGACATTATCCTTGTAACCAAAAATCTTTATATGCTGCTGACCGAACACTTCTACCTTTGGAAGATCTTCACATACAAACTCCACTTGTTCATTAATTATTCGTGGAATGTCCTTCTTGAAATCTGTTTCTGCCTTAAAGTACCTGTACATACCCTTCCACTTTTCACTAAAATTTGTATGATCGCCAATTATGCTTGCCATCATTTTATCCTTAGCTGCCTTCTTTGCTAGATTCAATTTCCTAGTAAGTTCCTTCAATTTCTCGTTACTTCCACAGCTATTTCTAACTTCATTTCTTTCCAGTCTGCACCTCCTTCTTAGACTATTTATTTCTCTATTATAAAAAGATGTGTCTTTTCCATTCCCAACCACCTTTAAAGGTACAAACCTGTTTTAACATTCCTCAACAATTGCTTTAAACCCATCCCAGAGTCCGTTTACATTCTCATTTACCGTTTTCCACCGTTCATATTTACTTTCTAAAAACTGCCTTATGCCTGCTTTATCAGACATATGGTACTGCCAAATAGTCCTACTTTAAAACCTTCCTTTCCATCAGATTTATTCTTAACTACGACAAAAACAGCTTCATGATCACTAACACCATCGGTTTCTCTATAGGGCTCATCTGGTTTTATCAGCACCACTTCCAGGATATTTTTTCCTCTAGTTGGTTCCGACACATTGTGAATCTGCTGTCCTTCCCATATTCGCTTATTTGCCATATGCTGGCCATGCTCCCTGTCGTTCGCATATCCTTCCCAATTGACATTTGGTAAATTCAGATCTCCCGCTACATTCCTCTCAATGTCGTTTCCTAAATAGCTGATTATCTTATCAAATAATTCTGAATCCATGTCAGCGCTACCCATTCCCGGTCTGTACACTCCAAAGACATCAAGCTGCCTATTATCTTTAGAAATGAGCCTTACACGTAGAATTTCATGTTTCTCATCTTTAACTTTTTCGTAGCTTACAAAATTCTTTTACTTCACCAGAATGAACCCCCCCCCCCCCGCCTCCCACCATTCCTATCCTGTTTCTACGATACACACTCCAGTTCCGTGAGAAAATTTCTGCATCCATTATATCATTTCTCAGCAATGATTCAACTCGTATTACAATATCTGGTAAATATAAATCTATTAAATTACTTAATTCTATTCCTTTCTTTACAATACTTCTACAGTTCAACACTAACATTTTTATGTCATCCCTACTTGACTTCCGGATCCCTGTACCCTTATCATCGTTCCCTAGATAACCCCGTTTCGCTGAATGTACCTCTCTATTACCCTTCCAAAAAAAATTCCTAACTTATACGCACCACTGCGATTTAAGTGAAGGCCATCTGAGCGCAGATCTCTATCTCCTACCCACCCTTACGAAACATGAACGACTGGGCGAGTGGCCGTGCGGTTAGGGGCGTGTGGCTGTGAGCTTGCATCCGGGAGATAGTGGGTTCGAATCACACTGTCGGTAGCCCTGAAGATGGTTGTCAGTGGTTTCCCATTTTCACACCAGGCAAATGCTGAGGCTGTACCTTAATTAAGGCCACGGCCGCTTTCTTTCCAACTCCTAGGCCTTTCCTATCCCATCGTCGCCATAAGACCTATCTGTGTCGGTGCGACGTAAAGCCACTAGCAAAAAAAAAAAAAAAACATGAACGCCAAAGCATGTGAAGATCAAGTAGCGTGACTCCATTGCTTGTCATCGTAAATTGGGTGTTTTTTTTTCTGAATTTGACTTTCCTGTGATTTTCCACATTCGACCAAGGGATATAGTGTCCTATTCTCGGTCCGAATAAACGACTAATGCTACTAATAAAGACAACAAATAAGCAGCATAGCAAGGAAAGTCCACCGCAGTCAAGAAAGCTCAGACATACATATGACTTATTGCCTCCTATCCATAGAGTCTGAAATGAAATTGATATGCACCGCTATATTGGACATGATAGAGCGTTTCTGTACAAAACCGCGCTGACCTATATTAATATACTATGAAACTGAACTGCGCAATCTCCTGTACACGCTCATCCCTGCCACCTTTGTAATCAGGGAAAATAACACAACAGGTTTATAGTTATCAATCACTATTTTGCCTTCTTTCTTGTACACTGGCATGACGTAACCTCTCCTCCACTCACACTGAAATTACCCCGACGAGAATGACATGTTCATTATGATGCTAAGTGTCCAATCTAGCTCAGATGTACATTCTTTCAAAACTATAGCGGGTACGTCATCCGGACCAAATGGTTTGGAGATGTCCAAAGATGCAAGAGTTGAAGATACCTTTGCTGGAGAGGTCACTGTTGAGGTTAGGACAATATCACACACGGACAAAGTAGAGAGATTACACTTTGCGGCAGATGAGTAATACTTTTCAAACGTATCTACAAAACTGCCCAAGATGCTCCTTTTGTCTTGCAATTCATTCCCGTCCTGAAGCACAGTAGACGCAGGCGGGATGACCTCAGTTTGTTGTTCACAAAAATCCTAAAGCACTTTGAGTTTGATTCCATCGCAGTTATGTAGTTCTTTTTTTTTTTGAGCTGATGACGCTTAAATTCACCGCGTATGGTCGAACATTGCACGTGATCTCTACTATGGCCTGTTTTCTGAAACTTTCTTCTTGCCCTCTCCTTTCCTTTTAATTTATCTATTACCTCCGTGTCGTACCAGCATGGGTACTTCCGCGTGCTAGCTAACCGGGACGGTACAGTGTCTTTTATTACAGCGCGAAGAAGGTCTGAACAAAGGGTTAACGTCTCATCGACGGAGGGGAAACCTTCAATTAAATTCCTAGGACACAACGAAAGGAGATCTCTCATTTGAGGAAAATCGGCCTTAGTCCATGCGATACGGTATGCATAACTCGCGGTACCGTAAAGATAAAGCGAATTCTACAACTCGATGGCCGGATTTAATTACCTTTTCTGCCTCAAAGCAGTCTAAGTGTGTATAGTATTGTCCCGAGATTAGAACTAAGGTCCAGGAAGTCCTCGTTTCTGCTGGGATGTGACACATTTGGTTGAGTCCGAATTCACCGTCGATTTGAAGAAGTAATAAGACTTCCGCACTTTGTTTTATAACAGAGCCAGGATTCCAAGCCAAATAACGGATGTTAAAGAATTCGCAAATCACAAGAATATCCTGTGGGTTTAAAACAGCTGTGATGTTGACCAGTGTTGCTCCCAGATTACTCATCCTAGCAGTAACTTCGTCCGGTGTCAGGTAGCAACACACTAAAATGACAGCCCTTTCTGGTCTAGGAGTGGTCTTGACCACCGGACACTCCCTGTCTCCCACTAGCTCTTGCCGGGAAACTGGCCCCAGAGCAGATTTCACAGCAACCATAATCCCTACCCCTTTTCACTTTGCTACTGTGGACCTAATGTCTGTCTTGACGAAACACACAGTAATCAGTAGACAACAGTTCATTATTACCAATCTAATCATATAAGCAACTTTCAACTATACAGATACAATTTTTCTGGCATCACTGAAAGCGAGATTAAAGTCCGTCATGGATGCTCCCTACATTTTCGTAGAATAAATTCATACCGCTGTCATGCTGGGGTCCTGGTTTCAGTTGTGTATCACCGGAAAAAGCCAAAAGAAACACATGAATCGCTGTACCAGACATCTTGGGGCTAGAGTTCGCCTGTTGTTTTCTCGCGGTCCGGTTGCCTGGTTATGACGCCACCAGACACATAGTTGCATTTAAGCCAGCACGTGGTACGAAATACGAAGCTCGGAGCAGTTCACTGGGGCGTTTTCCCAGCGTTTTTCATATATATATATATATATATATATATATATATATATGCGCTATTTCGCTTTACGTCGCACCGACTCAGATAGGTCTTATGGCGACGATGGGACGGAAAAGGCCTAGGAATGGGAAGGAAGCGGACGTGGCCTTAATTAAGGAATTAAGGTACAGCCCCAGCATTTGGCTGATGTGGAAATTGGAGACCACGGAAAACCATCTTCAGGGCTGCCGACAGTGGGATTCGAACCCACTATCTCCCGGATGCGAGCTCACAGCTGCGCGCTCCTAACCGCACGGCCAAATCGCCCGGTTTTCTTCATATTTCGCGTCGAAGTCTAGCACACTGTCAGCCCGGAGGCAAACTCGAACGGACGTGATACCACATTTTAACACTACTAATAGAGAAATGACACAGAGCGATACCGACGCACTACTACTTACGGTCGGCATCTTGGTCCATCTATTACTACTAAAAGCAAAACAAAGCAAAGTCATCTCCGTACAGGCCATGAAGGCTTTTGGAGGGGTGGAAGGTAAAGGCTTCCACTATCCGTAACCTCGGCACTTGATGGGGTAGAGTTATTAGCTCTACACCCGACCTCCTTTGCCCCCAGGAATTAACCTGGTACTCATTTTTGGTGTAGGCTGGGACTACTACTACTACTACTACTACTACTACTAATTTCCGTGTTGAATCTCTTTAACTGCTGGATTACCTATACTCTCCGTTGGAAATTGAGAGGAATCACTCGCGTTTAAGCTCTGTTAAACGCAAGTGGTCTGCCCATCGATTAGTTGGAGAAGCATTAAGCATAGTAATCGAGTGCCAATACTATGTACCGGGCGAGTTGGCCGTGCGCGTAGAGGCGCGCGGCTGTGAGCTTGCATCTGGGAGATCGTGGGTTCGAGCCCCACCGTCGGCAGCCCTGAAAATGGTTTTCCGTGGTTTCCCATTTTCACACCAGGCAAATGCTGGGGCTGTACCTTAATTAAGGCCACGACCGCTTCCTTCCAACTCCTGGGCCTTTCCCATCCCATCGTCGCCATAAGACCTATCTGTGTCGGTGCGACGTAAAGCAAGTAGCAGAAAATATAACTATGTAATACTACCGATCCCACGATATATTTCACAAGCATACCCACCACCTATGACGGCGTAGGTGACAACAACATAAAGGAACGAAAAATAGAATTGTTTGTGGTTTCTTTGGGGGGGGGGGGCATCATCGGACAGTGTTATTCATAGCGAGGCATGGTGTCCGTCCAGAAGAATTCACCCACTCTTAGGCTTAAAATAGCTATGTACACATACACGCCAGCAGAATGGCATTATGCAGACTTGGACACGTGAGAAAATGATTGGTCATCTGTAAGGACTTGGTGATGCAAAATGGTGATTAGAGGGGAAATTCATGTAATGTTCTTTCAATGCATTGTAATTCAGAAAGCACAGAAGACTACTTACACCTTTGCTACAATGTACTGGTGAGCTGTTTCTCGTAGTAAGAGCATGGCAGCTGAGCTGCCCCTCAGCAACGCGGTTGCCGATCAAATCCCCGCCAAAGCACTTGCGCTTCCACAAATTCTACACCCTGGACGTTAATATTCCACATAAAACTGGACGTCCAGTGGCTATGATGGCGGTATCAGTATTCACGTGAAACTACAAGCTTGCTTGCTACCTCCATTAGAGTCATGGACTGTGTTGCATATGTGGACTTAGTCGTGATTTGTGGCCAGATGCCCTTCCCTATATGGAGGGATGTATTCACTATTGCGTGATTCTGTGGTGTTTGGTAGTGTATATATGAAGATATGTGTATTGAGATAAATAAGAACACCTAGTCTCCGAGCCAGAGGAATTAGCCAGACGAGGCTAAAATAGTACACCCTGCGAGGAATCGAAACTGGGAACCACTGATCCAAGGCCAGGACGCTGACCATTCAGCCACGGAGGTGGACTGCTTCCTTTCTTTGGGTACATGTACATTAATAAAGAGGTGTACAATTCTGTGTAAAGCTCAGGTATTTTATTTCGGCCTCCAAAGAGGCCTGGTACAGTTGTATAGACTTGACACCGATAGGGGATCTGCGTGTATGTGAGGATGGGGTCCTATCTAAGATGTATTCTAATGCTGAATGTGACACAAACACCCAGTTCCGAAGCCATAGGAATTAACTGGTGAAAGTTACAACCCCCGCCCCAGACGGGAATCGAAACCCGGTCCCCGTGGATTAAAGACCAGCATGCTAACCATTTATCCATGGAACCGAAAAATACCAGCAATTTTCCCCACATTTGTCGTATAATTATAAACTGAGTTCATTGACAGGGTACATGCTACTGAAGCTGAAGAGTTCCCTTATGCGGCGTCTACATAAAATTATATACAGATCTAAGAATATCCTTACTAAATAACGTAATTTGTTTTTGTTTTGCTATTTGCTTTACGTCGCACCGACACAGATAGATCTTATGGCGACTTTGGGATAGGAAAGGCCTAGGAATGGGAAGGAAGCGGTCGTGACCTTAATTAAGGTACAGCCCCAGCATTTGCCTGGTGTGAAAATGGGAAACCACGGAAAACCATCTTCAGGGCTGCCGACAGTGGGGTTCTTAAGGTCTGTCTCTGTGGTGTAGTGATTAGTGTGATTAGCTGCTACCCCCGGAGGCCCGGGTGCGATTCCCGGCTCTGCCACATAATTTGAAAAGTGGTACGAGGTCTGGAACGGGGTTCACTCAGCCTCGGGAGGTCAACTGAGTAGAGGTGGGTTAGATTCCCACCTCAACCATCCTATAAGTGATTTTCCGTGGTTTCCCACTTCTCCTCCAGGCAAATGCCGGGATGGTGCCTATCTTAAAGCCACGGCCGCTTCCTTGTCTATCCCTTCCAATCTTCCCATCCCCCCGCAGGGCCCCTGTTCAGCTTAGCAGGTGAGACCGCCTGGGCGAGGTACTGGTCATCCTCCACAGTTGTATTCCGACCCAGAGCCTGAAGCTCCAGGACACTGCCCTTGAGGCGGTAGAGGTGGGATCCCTCACTGAGTCCGAGGGAAAAACCAAACCTGGAGGATAAACAGATAAGGAAGAAGAAGAACGCAATTAAAACAGATTTATATTAGGATTGTGTTTGCAAAGATAAATTAAAGTTAAATTATTCCCCTTTTTCACTCATTTATAAACAAAAGCACTATACAGTTATTATCGAGCTACAAGAATTCGTAATTAAAATCATCTTTTTTAAAAAAGAAATGCGCAACTTTCTGATTCTGGAACACATGTTTACGTGCTCTCAGTAATACATTTTGTACTCCTCCAAGAGGAAAGATATTAAGGACTGTTTTAGTAGGGTACATTGATGAGAGTACGTGACATTCAGGCTACCACTGTACCATGTCTTGTTTCATGTTTGAAAATAAAATAATCCTCGACAACTGTGCCCACCTCTCGCCATCAGAGAGTGACTCACATGAACACCTACTGTTTACATCTCATGCGGATTAATGGTGTACCTAGCTGCATTCCTTACCTGCGACTCTAAAATTAACCGCGTGTGAACACAGTACTCCACAGTGGGCAATACGATCATCATCGTCGTATACTCACTGCGTCTAATGGTATTTAGTAGTCGGACTTATGCTAGATTCTCTATTCGTGTTCGATTCCCAGCTTGTCGAAGTGTTTTAATGGAACTCGACGAATATGGTGAGGGCAGCTGTGGAGTTGCTGATATGAGAGGCAGTAAACCTGCTCATAAATGTTAAGCAATAGATGACCTCGGAATCATCGCCGCGTTATGAACAAGACATCTCACTGGGCAGCGGCTGTCTTGGTAGACAAAAAACCATTGATGAACTGTACTGATCACGTATGTTCTTGTTTTGATCCATCTTTCAAACTGGATTGTTTCACTACTAGTAGCAACGAGTTGAATGTTGAATAGAGCGCTGTGATCTAGCAACGACGATGATATATCAACTGTATGCAGAAATAGAAGCATAAATCGGTCGAGCATTTTATTATAGGGCCTAGTGGTCTCAGCTCAGTTAAAAACTTTAACAACCGACTACTATTATTATCTGAATGAAATAATGAATGAAAGAATGGTTCAGGGAACTGGTTCCAGCTTGAGTACTCAGTACGAAACCAGATGCCGTCGGATGGAATTTTCCGTATGGACATTGAACACCGATTTCTGGCGAGAGGTTCCCTCAAATAGAACTTCGGTGACTTCGAATACATGAGGTACAACGAGAAGAGTAGAAAATCCTTTTCTTTCCACGCATCAAAGGTTTCTACCAGTCAACTCTCAATATTGTCATCCAGTAGTGTGTTGGGGCAAAGACCTCACTTTTGGGTACATTTATTTACTTCGGTACTTCTTGGATTATATCTGAACACTACACCCTGATGTGGTTAAGGAAGATACCTGCAATGTTTGTCAGTGATCTCACAAAAACTTGATAAAAGTGGATATAGGAAATAATAATAATAATAATAATAATAATAATAATAATAATCATCATCATCATCATCATCATCATCATCATCATCATCATCATCATCATCTTATGGCATTAGCTTATTTTCTATTTCTCATATATAGTCGTAATGTATCCGTGTACCTTGCGAATAGTTACTTCCTGCAGTAGTTTCTGCGTGCAATAGTAGTTACATCTACTCTTTTGAAACTCATTATGGATTATTTTTCAAAAGTTTAATTAAGCCGCACCGACACAGATAGGTCTTATGATAACGATACGATAGGAAAGGGCTAGGACTGGGAAAGAAGCGGCTGTGGCCTTAATAAAGGTAGAGCCCCAGCATTTGCCTGGTGTGAAAATCCAGGAGTGAGTTTCCAGGTTTCCTTCCCAGCACTTTCAAGGATTTTAATTTTCAACAAAATGCTGAATTTCATTTCATTCAGTCTCCTGATGTCAGCCGAAGGGCTGTTTGATACGAAGGGCAGGAGCCAAGCAATACGACTGAGGATACGGTCACGTTGACGGAATGGCACTCCAATATCTTGTCTTAACTTGCCCAGGTCGTATTCAGTTTAGGATTTGATAACCGAGTGTCATCGTCAGTGGTTTCTCGCTAAAGCTGCCCAGTTTCTAATCGTGAAAATTTGCGAATGGAAAGTCACGTACCTGTGATTCAGAATTGAAGATCGCATGGCTACGACTATCATACCATCAGTTCTGTAAATCTACAAACTTCCTTTCTACTTTTAGCAACTTCTGGCTTGTATCCGACATAATGACTTGAAATTACCTCTCTTCACGTGGCGTACTGTACATTTTTCATGTATCGGGAACTGGTCAATTTAATGTACGTGGGAGAGATTTATATTTTTCAGGTGCAAATTGTACTTTTAATTCGATTTTAGTTCTCACAAAATCCTCATCAGTACTGCTAAAGTGATTTTGTTTGTTTGTTTGTTTGTTTGTTCCGTCTTCACACCAAAAATTGGTTGGATCCTGAACAACTGGACCATCAGGTGCTACAGACATCCTACGAGTCACTGATGAAGAATACTAGGGAAATGTGAAGTGAGGTGGTTTCCCCGTTGCTTTCCTTACTGAAACAGAAGGTCATGTCAGTCAACCAGTCCCACTGAAATCCTTATTAGTTTCGCTTATCTGATGTTTTCTTTTTATTTGTTCAGTGCGCAGCTCGAAAGCTATGAGCGAAACACTCACTATTCACAACATAAACTGGCTGCGTAAGGAATAGTATTACTAGCACCGCTCATTCCTCAGTCACTTTCAAATTTTAAAAATCAAGGATGAGACCGGAACAAGTCAATGAAACTAAGATTTTTCAGCCCACACCAGGAAAGATAATGCACTGTGCACACTACATCCAACCAGAACTGAATCTGTGCTTGCTAATGTGAAAGTTTCACTCAATGATCTTAACATGATCATCTATAATAATTAACTTTAGGTTTTTTTAATCTACGTCATTCGTCCTTACAAGAAAATGATTGTTCATGACTTAAATACCCGACTCCAGTACAAAACCTTAGTGCCCGAATTCATTCTCACTCAATTTCTCTCTGGTCATGGAAAGTTTAAGTGCTACTTTCAATGCTTTCAAATTAACATTGCAGGCGATTACTTGTGCTTTTGTGGATCTTCACAAACGGTGTACCATTTACTGTTCGACTGTGCCATGTTTGGAAGGACAAGATTCGAACTTGACTGTCACTAACAATCGTAATGTGGAACTTTGAAAACAATTATACCATGTGTTTAGGAAATCCTGCTGCTACAAACAGTTCCTTAAATTCATTTACCACATCTTCAATAATTTAGTTTCCTAATTTCATGCCTAGGACCTATAATTTAAAAAAACTGATAAAACTATAACCTGATATACTCATGCACAATAGGGTTCAAACTGTTAGGGTATTTAATAAATAAATACCACCTAAATTTAATGGGTATATTCTTTCTTGTGAATTTTGACGTTGATAGGGAAACGTGGTATTTGTAATCTGCTGCACGTGTTCGTCTTAAATGAACGTGCATCGAAAGTAACTGTTGATTAATTTTCTAGTACCACTTGAATCACGTGCGCTGGTATGCGTCGCACTTACTTGAGCGTTCGCATGACAGTCTTTCTTGTGAATTTTGAAGTAGATAGAAAATTAAATGGTATTTGTAATTTGCTGCACGTGTTCGTCATAAATGAATATGCTTTCACTTCTAATCTTAGATTAAATTTCTAGCACTATTTACATCACTTGTACTGGAATGCTTCGAATAAACCTGAGCGTTCATATTATTTATTGCAGTTTGTTATGTCAAGTGGAGTAGATACCGTTTAACGCACGGCTTTCTTCTTCGCAATATGCACCGTTACGATGAAATAAAATGTGATCATGAGCCATTCGCTATGCCATCTTGACGTATAATATAAAAATTATCCTCCTTGAAATATATCCGAAGTAATGTGCCACGTCTTCCGAATCACACAACCTGTACTCAAGTTAGTACTCAGTGAATATTCACGGTCTAATGAACGCTGTTACCATGTACTTGTAATAGCTAGGCTACCTGGTAGACGGCAATGTTGCCTGGGTGAACAGGGTAATCTGCTTAACAGATACAAAGCCGAGTTTGCATGGAAGAAAGGTTCATATGGAACGGTATACTGAAAGAGAAAGGATTACTGGGGAATTGAAATCCTTCTCCAGTAAGAGTAAAAACTACATGACAAGTTTTATGATAATAATAATAATAATAATAATAATAATAATAATAATAATAATAATAATAATAATAATAATAATAACCGAGCTCGATAGCTGCAGTCGCTTAAGTGCGGCCAGTATCCAGTAATCGGGAGATACTTGGTTCGAGCCCCACTGTCTGCAAACCTGAAGATGGTTTTCCGTGGTTTCCCATTTTCACACCAGGCAAATGCCAGGGCTGTACCTTAATTAAGGCCACGGCCGCGTCCTTCCAATTCCTAGGCCTGTGCTATCCCATCGTCGCCATAAGTCATAGCCTATCTGTGTCGGTGCGACGTAAAGCAAATAGCAATAATAATAATAATAATAATAATAATAATAATAATAATAATAATAATATCAGGCTCTTTGTCAGAATGATCAACGAACTGGCCTTCGGTTCAGAGGCCATGGGTTCGATTCCTGGCCGGGACGAGGATTTCAACACCGGCTGGTTAATTCCTTTGGCTCTGGGACTGGTTTTTTGTGTTCGTCTTAATACAGTTTTCTTCATCTATGCACTACATGCTACTTTACGAGCAAGGAAAGAAACAGGAAATAGCGAGTACGTCGCTACGTATAGGACTGGTGCTACGAGAAACATCCTGCCGTAAAGCTGGACCAAGCCGATGCGAAGTACTGACCCCAATAAAATGAGAGGAAGTCGAGGAATAAGAAACCGAAACCTGCCTAAAGTAGTCATCAGTCGTTCTTCCGAAAATACGGCCGTTAGTACAGGTAGCTCACGTTTCAAATGTTTCTAAAATTGTATTCAGTTCGGAGGCTCTATTCTCTCCGTGGCTTACTGCAAATAGACGTAAAAATAGTGCACACTATTCAAATATTATTCCAACCAGAAACATTTTTACATGAGTTTGCATATTGTCGGATTGTTCAATCAC
Source organism: Anabrus simplex (assembly GCF_040414725.1). Lineage (NCBI taxonomy): Eukaryota > Metazoa > Arthropoda > Insecta > Orthoptera > Tettigoniidae > Anabrus > Anabrus simplex. The sequence continues at coordinate 1,069,304,268 of NC_090266.1, read as the reverse complement.
GTCGCCCCGTTCTTTGTCGCGGGCACTTTATAACTTTGTTCACTGGTAGGCTACGGAGAAGACAGGATGAGGAAGAAGGAAGTGCTACTAATCACAGGTACTGTAGAAGCTGTCGTGCCCACGTTTGCTACTAATCACAAACCTATTTGGTACCCAACATAGTGGTACTACTCGCAAGTAAAGGCGACCCATGGTGTTCCCCGCGCGCGTGGTGGTACTGATCAAAAATAGTTTCATGGTTCTAATTTGATCATCCCTTGGTCGCCCCTTTTAGTCGCCTCTTACGACAGGCAGAGGATACCGTGGGTGTATTCTTTATCTGCGTCCCCCACCCACAAGGGGTTAATATTACTTATTCAGTAAGTTAAATAAATTGTGGTTACCTGACTATACTATATATTGTAGGTTCCATACATCGAATATTCCAGACAGGAATATATTTGTGTACCAACTTCTAGATTTCTGTTCCGTAGTGAATTTGTACCCATGCCATCTCCATTAGTGCCTAATAATAAATGTCCCCTCTCGACTCCCAGACAGTGCCTCGGACAACACTGTTGACACATTACTTGTATCATTTTAGAATTAAGCAAATAAATTATAAGCACATAAATACGCCTGGTGGCCCACATGATAGAATGGTATTTGTATTTCTGAGTGCAGTCTGTAAATATTTGACAGTTACTGAATGATGTGTTGAGGTTCGTTTATTTACCTCATCCAACACAAATAGTCTCCAAAGAGAAAGTTTATTATACTGAATAGAAAATAAAGAGCATCTTGAAAAGGAATGAGCTAAAGATATGAGTCCTGAAATAAATAATAAATGAGAGCTTTATGGGGAAAGTGGAGAGATTTATGTAAAGAAAAGGTTATAGCCTATTTGACGTCACCGGTACTCTATATCATTCATAATTATGTGTTTAGTGTAAAATTACTTTAGTCAGGGTGCAGATTCATTAACAGGGGGATTAAATTAATTTCCTGTGGCTATCACTTTCCTGGTGCTGCCTTGTAAAGCAGAACTTACGACGAGGGTGGGTACCATCTGCCGTGTATGGGAACCTGCGTTTTAGTTTGATGGAGAAGAGAGTATGTGTGTATGATCTGTGAGTTACAGGAATGGTGGAGACAGCGCAAAAATCCACAGTTCGAGTCCTTCTGGCAAGCGACTCAATGTTGAAAATATCCTATGGATATGAGCAACGAATTTTAAGTAAATAAAATATAATAAATTATGAGAATATATTCTTTATTTATTCCTAAAAAATACAATAATTTCCTTAATCATCGTTATCTGGTCGATTAGATTAACAGTTTGCCTTTTCCTACCTCTACGAGAGCTAATGTGAGTCAACGCAGAGTTTCACTGAAGCCCTTATAACTACATTCGGTGTGGAACTTTTTCAAAAAATCAAAAAACGCCTCAGGCTGTTGAACCAAAGAAATTACCAGAACGTATTATCCAAATAAGTTAGTTTGACTAGGATTTGAATAAAAAATAAAACGAGTAAAGAAAAGAGATTTTAGGCAGTTTTTCCGGAACTGAATTTAGGCCGGAAGTGATTTTCGAAATTTGTTTTCTTAGTTTGACGGAGCAATCTAAAACTCACAATTTGAAACCATTCCGGGTCCTTCATCCCTTCAACTTTTTTCATATTGAGGAAATTGCTTAATTTTACGTTTATAATGGTATGGGGAGCCCTACTTTGTCTCCTAAGAATTATTTTCAACATTAAAACCCAGTTCCCGAGCCAGGAGAATTAACAGTTTAAAATTAAAATCCCTCAGTCCGGGCGGGAATTGGACCTAGGACGCTGAGGACTGAAAATCAAGACGCTGGCTGGGTACTCAGCCATGGAGCCGGATAATAGCTTTCTTTTTGCTATTGGCTTTACGTCGCCCCGACACAGATAGGTCTCATGGCGACGATGGGATAGGAAAGGCCTACGAGTTGGAAGGAAGCGGCCGTGTCCTTAATTAAGGTACAGCCCCAGCATTTGACCGGTATGAAAATGGGATGCAAGCTCACAGCCGCGCGCCTCTAACCGCACGTTCAACTCGCCCCGTGGGGGGATAATAGGTGGATAGAGATATTTAATTACACATTTTATTTCAGTTTCGTGTGGTCATTGCAGCCCGGTGCTGTCATTTTACTGCGATTTGAGGTTGACTTTTTTGGCGTATTTCCTATATGCTATGACTCAAGTCCAAACGTCGTATTTTCCAAACGTCATTACTAACAAAATGCCGTCGCTTTGGTCTACAGGTTATAATGTACTCGCTGTACTCGTAAACTTCTTCCGACGGTGATGTGTTCGAGTGAGTTGGTTACGTGGTAGTCTTGTAACTGTAACCTTGTATTCGTGAGAGGGTGGACTCGAACTGCACCGTCGACAGCCTTGAAAATGACTTTCTGCGGTTTCGCTTTTCTGCACCACGCAAATGCCTTAATTATGGTCATGACTGCTACTTCCCCAGTCCTAGCCCATTCTAATCCCAGCGTTACCAAAAACCATCTTGTGCTAGAGAGACACTTAATCGCTAGAAATAAATTACTAGATATTAATTTATTTTTGCTATTGCTGTTGGCTTTACGTCGCACCGACACAGATAGGCCTTATGGCGACGATGGGACAGGAAAGGGCTAGGACTGGGAAGGAAGCGGCCGTGGCCTCAATTAAGGTACAGCCCCAGTATTTGTCTGGTGTGAAAATGGGAAACCACAGAAAATCATCTTGAGGGCTAACGACGATCTCCCGAATACTGGATACTGGCCGCAATTAAGCGATCGCATTCACCTTGCAATTAAAGTTTTGAGTGACTGATGAGAAATTACAGCTCAATAGCTCGATTTTCCTGTTCAATAGACGGAAGTCCCTTATATTTCTTGTCCATATTGTTTCCTTCTACACTCCCTGCACGGCACTTCCTCGCGTAGTCGTTTCATTTTCACTCTTGTTAGATTCTGTCAGTAACTCACCTTCGACAACTATTCGTTTAGTCAGAAACTTATGTGTACTGAACTTGGATTAAAGAAAATCGGAACGAATGCACTGGTACAAACCGAGCTCAGTAGCTGCAGTCGCTTAAGTGCGGCCAGTATCCAGTATACGGGAGATAGTAGGTTGTAACCCCAATGTCGGCAGCCCTGAAGATGGTTTTCCGTGGTTTCCCATTTTCACACAAGGCAAATGCTGGGGCTGTACCTTAATTAAGGTCACGGCAGCTTCCTTCCCACTCCCAGCCCTTTCCCGTCCCACCGTCGTCATAAGACCTATCTGTGTCGGTGCGACGTAAAGCAAATAGCAAAAAAAAAAAAAAAAAAAGCTCTCGTACATGCTATATAACTTTCAAAATAACGGCCTCAAAACATGCCAGACACGGAGAAAGTAGCATGACGATTGCAAGCCTACAAACAACTGACTTCGGAAGGAAAACTGTGCGCGCGCAAGACCAATTCTCCCGCATTGCTGCCAACTGGGACGTAAATTGTTGTTTGTTGTTTCTTGTTGTATAAAGTTTTTTTTTGCTACTTGCTTTACGTCGCACCGACACAGATAGGTCTTATGGCGATGATGGGATAGGATAGGCCTAGGCGATTGTTGTATAACGGGGCCTAACATCTAGGTCATCGGCCTGGTACGTTAGTGTGCCGTGAGAACTCGTCCAAGATAATTATAACAATAATAACATAAATATGTTTTATTTATTCTAGCAAATTTAGGGATGTACTCCCTTTCTTACACTTAACCAGTCTTATCCCAGAACACTGTTAATAATTCCTAATTATAACAATAATATGAAAACAATATTAACAATATTATTCTTCTTCCTCCGATTTTCCCACTTCTGTGGGGTCGCGGGTGCGAACTGTGTCGCACATGTGGATTCGGCCATGTTATACGGCCAGATGCCCTTCCTGATGGCAACCCTATATGGAGGGATGTAATTAATATTGCGTGTTTCTGTGGTAGGTGGTAGTGTAGTGTATTGTCTGAATATGAAGAGGAAAGTGTTGGGACAAAGACAAAAACCCAGTCCCCAGAACAGAAAAATTAATCTGACGTGATTGAAATCCCCGACCCGGCCGGGTATCGAGCCCGAGATCCTCCGAACCGAAGGCCTCAACGCTGACCATTCAGCCAATGTGTCGGACAAAACAATATTAACAATAATAACAGTAATAATATTAATAAAATAATCAAACGTAGTGATATTAAATTATAATTATATCATATATTAAAAGCAAATCATATCATCTATACAATACATATGGTACGTAGAGTACATTAAAATATATGAATAATAAGTACCATACTAGATATACTAAAGGGAAAGTTTCATAGATGTATGAATTTCAAGAAGATACCGAGATATCGCCTTAAGTTGTGAGGCGAAGAGAAGGATTAGTAAGAAGAAGAAAATGATCTGTGAAAATAAGAGGGAAATAATGACGAAGAGGAAGTAGAAGGAGGTCAAAACTTGACGACTCATGTATGTTTACCTAGTATTTCGACACAAGCAAGATTAAAAAGTGAGCTGCTGGACATGCTTCTGACGTCCACTGGTAAGTGATTCCATTGTTGAGCTGCGGTAACGGGGAATGTTGTTCTGTGTACAGGAAGGGATAAACACATGGTGCTGCCAAGACTATAAGATAGGTTGAGAAACACTGATTTAAACATTGGTATGCAGACTACAATCTTTTTCAGGACAACGAACGATATAAATGGATATCTTAAGAAGTATGGTTATTTGCAGTTTCCTATATTTGCTCCAGGTGAATGTCCGTCTTTTGAACGAAAACATGATAGCCGACCACGATTTCTAAGCCTTCTAAATAAATAATAAATACCACTTTCCTGCTAGGTAACTCTTCGTAGAGAATACATTGGGGAGCGATTAGATCCCTTAGATGATCATGACTACCACAAAACGTCGACAAAATATTAATGCATGCAATATTGTGGACGCACAAAATTCCCAAAATTCCTGTTCATTATTCTACTCATTCCCACAATGCAAACAGCTAATTCATAGAGGTACATTCATCCACTTAAAATGGTGGATATACAAACTTCGAGAAATGTAGATGATCTTCCTAGAGAATTGTTTTGCAAATTAAAAAAATTGTGGCTTTGTGCCATGCTCATTCCTGAGGGTAGCATAGGAAGTGCGTTACCTTGAATACCATTTAAATTGATGCCGACCCGGACTGAGTGGCTCAGACGGTTGAGGCACTGGCCTTCTGACCCCAACTTTGCTGGTTCGATCTTGGCTCAGTCCGGTGGTAATTGAAGGTGCTAAAATACGTCACCCTCGTGTCGGTGGATCTACTGGCACGAAAAATAATTCCTGTGGGACTAAATTCCAACACATCGGCGTCTCCGAAAACCGTAGAAACCAATAACATGAAAATTGATACAGTTTTTAAGAAATAGAAAAAATGGTGATATAATTTACAAATGTTTTACGTTACTGAAAACCAACCTAAGTAATATAATGGGATGTTGTTGGTATAGATACTCCGTGTTACGTTTGGTTTATAAATGACTGACATTCTGCTAATTAACTGCAATCAGCACGCTCGTATACGTATGTTAACCACTGCGGCTCTAAGTGAATGTGTGTTTGTAATTCATTAGGACTGCAGCTGGTAATGAACTGATTGAAATTTTAAAGGAAATACAAAGAGAACTTGCTCATTAATTATATTTTGAATGAAGTCGCATAGCTACGCTATTTTATCGACTTACGTTAATTATTATTTCTCAGCTTATTTCCTCGTAGACATTCACTTAGATACTGTGCAGTCCGTTCATAGACATGTAAAACAACGGAGGAATGTGATTAGTGAACCAGAACACGATCCGTTTTATGTCTTCCGAGAATGTGTTTCATATTACTATGAGACTTCTCTGTATATTCACAGCGTAACAGCAGATCTTTGAAATGACGACATGCTCTAGAATTGTGTGAGAATAGTCCGGTGTCCAACCCGTCATTCTGCTCTAGACTTGTGTGAGAATAGTCCGGTGTCCAACCCGACATTCTCCCTTTACCTTGAGGAGAACTTCACCAGAACAACCTGTCATTTAGGTACGATAGTTTTCAAATAGCACTGACTATTTTTGACTCGAAACGTTACTCAGAATTATCGAACCAGTCAGCTGCTTTGTTGTCACGTTATCCCAATCATTCACTACGTTGTCTCGGAAAATTTCCCTGAGTTACTTATCACTTGCACTAGCCCAAAATACTTTTACTTGAAATAATACGACTGCATAGAAACAGCTTCCCATTTAACACCGACTGTGCGTATACTGGCATGCACTGTGTAGTGAGCTATCTCAACTGTCAGGAACATACAGCGTATGTATCTCCTAAGTTACCAAACAAGAGTTGCAACTGGGAGTACAATGTAAAACGGCGAAATATAAGGTGACCAGATCCCTCCCAAAACCAGGAGTGATGTTGAGAATAGATCTGATTGTTCAGTAAACCACTTCTTATGACAACTGGAGGTACGAAGGCTGAGAGTTCAGGAAAGAACTCCGTGCATTCTGCTGTCATCTCATCATCAGTAACAAGTGATGTTGGCGGACGTTTGAATTGTTTGCTGACATAATTGGCAAGTGACACGGAGCAACGGAGGACATTTTGTGATGAACTGCAACTGACAAGCGACATTTCCGGACATTCGAATTGTTTGCAGTTCTGCTCAACGAGGCAAGACATGGCACGGTAGCTGGGAGTGTGTCCAGTGTCAGCTTTCACTTTTTCATTACTAAAAATTGGCATGGCAGTATTTGCCGAGTTGGAGTCAACCTTCAGCCTACAAGTGACACAGCAGGATGTCCAAATGGTTTGCTAAGCCAAGGCACGGCGCGGCGGCTGGGAGTGTAGCAGAAGACCCCGTACAGTCAGCTGCGAGCGGGCAGACCGAGCCGTATCGACCGCTCGCCAGCTATCACCATTTGCCTCGCAAATGAACAGTAAATCAAGAAGCCACCTGTGGTACACCCAACGGTCTGCTACTGCTGTTCTGCTCTTGCATAATGGAAGAGAAATGTGATTCAATTGCCATAAGAGTGAATGATAGCTTCGTAGTTCATGTGTATATGGATACCCCGTTCACCGGCCATGTTGGACCGAAATACAACGTAGTTGTTACACGCCACGGTTGATAGATCGAGTGGCAGTTAATGGAACACCTCCCCGGATTTGTGCTGTTGCTGCATACGATAGAAATTATTGGTACGGTCGCATTTACTTGCCTTCATTTAACAAGTGAGAGCTAGATACTGAATCAATAACTTTGCAGCTCATTCCTACAAAAAAGGAATTCTCATAGTAGTTCCTATTCAGCAGAATGATATAGAAGTACAAGAAAAAGGTTTCGTGGATACGTACCTAGCCAAGGCGTTAATGGTGGGTTTTGGCACGCACGGAAGGACGTAAGTTCGATAACTTGCCACGGAGCCGAGAAATGTTGACGCTAGCCTCAATGACTGACGGGACATACGAATCTCTGGTTCACTCATTCTCTTGTAGAATTAGTGTCTAGTCAATCCCAGGAGGTAAACGGTAATGGAGTTAGACATTCAAGCATCTTTCGCTTTTATATACATACGTACATACATACATTCATACATACATAAATACATCAAAACAAAACCCCCCTACCGAGCTCGATAGCTGTAGTCGCTTAAGTGCGGCCAGTATCCAGTAATCGGGAGACAGTGGGTTCGAGCACTGCTGTCGGCAGCCCTGAAGATGGTTTTCCGTGGTTTCCCATTTTCACACCAGGCAAATGCTGGGGCTGTACTTTAATTAAGGCCACGGCCGCTTCCTTCCAATTCCTAGGTCTTTCCTATCCCATCGTCGCCATAAGACATATCTGTGTCGGTACAACGTAAAGCAAATAACAAAACAAAAAAACCCAAACCCCACGGCACTTAACGCCCTTGAAAGGGCCTTGGCCTGCCCAGCTACCGCTGCTCAGCCCGAAGGCCTGCAGATTACGAGTAGTGTGGTCAGTACGACGCAACCTCTTGGCCGTTATTCTGGGCTTTCGAGACCAGGGCCGCCATCTCACCATCAGATAGCTCCTCAGTTCTAATCACGTAGGCTGAGTGGACCTCGAACCAGCCCTCAGGTCTACAGAAAATTCCCTGGTCTGGCCTGGAATCGAACCCGGGGCCTCCGGGCGAGAGGCAGGCACGCTACCCCTACACCACGGGGCCGGCACATAAATACATACATCTTCATTATAGATTGTTATGCCTTTCGCTGTTCAGCCTGCAAGCCTCTCCGCCACCGCAAATCTCTATTTGTAACTAATCCTATGGCCTACTTTAGTTTTATACCTCTTATCATTAAATCGCTAGGAAAATGGGTCTAACGATCATCGTCTTGGCCTCCCTCTACTTCCCTTACCCACTATTACAGTGTCCATTATACTCCTAAGGTCGATGACGATGACCTTCGATGTTAGACCCCTTAAAACAACAAGCATCATCATCATCATCATCATCATCATCATCATCATCATCATCATCATCATTATTCTCCCAGGTAATCAATCCTCCTCAATTCACCTCACATGACCCCATCACCGAAGCCGGTTTATGCGTACAACTTCATCCATCGAGTTCATTCATAGCTTATCCTTTCTTTTTATTCCAACCCCGATCCTGCCAAGCAATCATTCTCGCTTTTACGTCTGTTACCTCTAACTTACGAATAAGATACCCTGAGTCCATCCAGATTTCACTACCGTAAAGCAAAGTTTGTCTGAAAATAGACCGGTGAAAATATAGTTTCGTCCGCGAGCTGACTTCCTTCTTGCAGAATACTGCTTATCGCAACTGCGAGCTCACTGAATCAGATTTGCTACAGTTTCATTCAGTCTCACACTGCCATCCTTGGAAAATAGCCATCCTAAACACTTGAAATTATCTACCTGTTCCAGCTTTGTATCTCCAATCTGACTTTCAGTTATCTTGGATTTCTTACCTATTGACATCACTTTAATCTTGGGAAGGCTAATTTTCCACCATACTCATTGCACCTATTTTCAAGTTCCAATATATTAGACTGCAGGGTTTCGGCACAATCTGCTATTAAGACCAAGACGTCAGAGTAGGCCAAACTGCTTACTACATTTTCACCTAACTGAATCCCTCCATGCAACGTAATACCTTTCAGCAGATGATCCATGTAAACTATGAACAACATAGGCGAAACATTACAGTTTCTCTAACTCCTGTAAGTACCTTGAACCACTATCGCCAATTCTCACTGCAGCCCAATTGTCAACATAAATGCCTTTGATTGATTTTAATTATTTACCCTAAATCCCATGGTCTCCAATACGGCGAACGCCTTTTCCCTTGGTACTCTGTGATATGCCTTATCTATATCTAAGAAACATAAACAAAACTGCCTACTCCTCTCGTAGAATTTTTCAGTTACCTACCTCATACTGAAAACCTGATCCTGATAGCCCCTCTGTGGTCCGAAACCACAGTGGTTCTCATCCAACATACTCTCAGCCACTGATCACACACTCCCTTCCAAAATTCCTGTGAACGCCTTGCCCGATATACTGATCCATGATATAACTCGATAGTTGCTGCAATCACCCTGTTTCCTGGTAGGTAATATTACTGCTTTTGTCCAATCAGAAGGAACCTTACCAACAATCCATGATACACTTATTACCCTATGAAGCCATTTCATGCCTGGCTTCTTACCGAATTTCACCGTTTTCGGTCTAATTTTATATATCCCTCCTACTTTAAGAAGTTTATTTACCATCCTTCCCACTTCCTCAAGCGTAATTTCACCAACATCATTGTCCTCTTCCCCATGAGCTCTGTTATTTGCGACATCAACAGGTACATTTTCAAAATATTCCTTTCATCATCAATTATTGATCTCATTTAGGGCAGTCTCCCAGGTGGTAGATTCCCTGTCTGTTGTTTTTACTAGTCTTTTCCTTGCAAAGAATTTGGAAATTTATTGAACATCCCTAATTCTTCTTCCTGTAAACGAATATGTGTGCTAGCGTGTCCTCTTGAATTCCAATTTTACCTTCTTTTGTGACCGTTCGTACTTCTAAAAAGACCACTCACATTTATTCATCTACTATCGGCGCCATCTCTCTACTGACAGCTCGAAACATACCTCTTAGTGGACCAGCTCGTCCCTTTCTTCCAAGTCTACTCAGCCCAAACTATGCAACATTTTCGTAACGCTACTATTTTGTAGGAAGTCGCCCACAACAAATCGAGCTGATTTTCTTTCCTTTCTTCCAGTTCTCGAATCAAGTAATCCTGGCGAGGGTCCCATAGACTGGAACCATATTGTAGCTGGAGTCTTACCAGAGTACAAGAATACAAGTGTAGAAAGCGATTTAAGTGGTATGTGCAAGAAAGCCCCTCAGTTATCCAGTGATTCCGTGGTATCTATGATGAGTTCACCTGATTTACCCAAAACAAAGGTTTCCCTGCTGCTCGACCTAGCCTTTCCTGGTTTCTTCCATTTACGTACATTTCGTTGCCTGCTTCAGTCCTTGTTTGGAGCCATTTCTTATAGGCCTTCTTTTTACGTTTACAAGCTGCTCTCACTTCATCATTCCACCAAGATGTTTGCTGTTTCCTATCTTTACGTAGTTGTTCCTAGGCAATCCCTTGCTGTTTCTACTACAGGATCCCTGTATGGCACGAAGTCAAAGTCGGTTAAGATATATTCTATCATGGATCTGGTTCCCTTACCTTGTCATGTGTAGCGGTGAACAACCTTGTGCTTGAAGAATGTATTCGTAACTGCTAATCCCATACTAGCACAGAGGTTCAGCAAACGCTATCCATTCCTATTATCTTCCGTATCTTCCCCACATTTACCAGCCACCCTATAGTGTCCTTCAATTCTATCTCCAACTCTCGCATAGAAATCGTCCATTAGCACTATCTTATTCTTGCTGTTGACCCTGACTAAAATGCCACTCAATGCTTCATAAAACTTGTCAACTACATCCTCATTTGCACCTTCACATGGTGAATACACTGATATAATTCTCGTCCTAATTCCTCCAACTGCCAAATCTACCCTCATCATTCGCTCATTTACGTACCTAACAGAAACTATGTTGCTTGCAGTAGTATTACTGATGAAAAGTCCTATCCTTCACTCTGCCCTTGCCATTTTAGTACCCGTCAAGGAAACTGTATAGTCTGCTATTTTTAGATTGTTATCACCCCTTACCCTTATATCATTAACTCCTAACACATCCAGATGCATACTCTTTGCTGACTCAGCCAGTTCATTCTTCCATAAGCGCCGTTAATAATGACAGGTTCCCATCGAATTCCACTTCGCTCGCCGAGTTGTTTCCAAAGAGTTTCTCGCCTGTCAAATTGGAATGGGACTCCATTACTCCCATTAGTCCGATGCTTGCTTAAAACGTTCTGAGCGTGCTCGGTGAAAAGTATGTGTAGTAGGATGCTACCCTTACATACACATAGTCCTAGTGAAGACTAACGTGTTAGGGGCTGCCAATGGATTGCATAGTTGTAGCCGCCTGACCACTACTACGGTCATTAATTTTTAAAAATTGGTACTTGTGTGCCCCTTCATATTCAGAATAAGAAGCGGATGCATTTTTTTAATTTTCCACCATGTATGTATGTATGTATGTATGTATGTGCATCACGAGAAAACAGCTTGACAGAATTCAGTGAAAATGAGTATTTAAGGTCTGCCTTCTGTCCTATTGGCCATGGCTACGTATTGCAAGGCGCATGCATACCTGCACGACCGTAGGTCGGTAATGTCTTTGAGGTTGAGCCAGAGGTACTCCTGAAGCCTGTGGAAAATGGATGGAGAGGGCCTTTAGAAAATAAACGGTGGTTGGTACGCGTGGATGTTGACGGGGTGGAAGGTGTAACTTTGGATGTAGGGCTGTGTTAAAAAAGGAGAACAAGGCATCCCTGGTACATGTGTTTGATTGACTGTCCAATCGAAGGTGTGCCGCAAAACAATTTCTGTCCACAATCTGTATACGTAAGTGCAATATGATATGTTGCTTCATGGCAACACCATGCATTAATGGGTCTGGGGATAAACTTCTGGCACCTCGGCATCTGCGAAAACTGTAAAATTAGTTGGTGGGAAGTAAAACCTGTATTATTATTATTATTATTATTATTATTATTAGTGGTAGTAGTAGTAGTAGTAGTAGTAGTACAAAACCAAAATAGACTGCTGTAGGTATAGGATGTGTCCGCCTCTGTCTTGTAGTGGTTAGTGTGATTAGCTGCCTTCCTCGGAAGCCCGAGTTCGATTCCCGGCTCTGCCACAAAATTTGAAAAAGTGGTACGAGTGCAAGAACGGGGTCCACTCAGCCTCGGGAGGTCAACTGAGTGGAGGCGGGTTCGATTCCCACCTCAGCCATCCTGAAAGTGGTTTTCCATGGTTTCCCACTTCTCCTCCAGGCAAATGCCGGGATGATACCTAACTTAAGGCCACGGCCACTTCCTTCCCTCTTCCTTGTCTATCCCTTCCAATCTTCCCATCCCCCACCAAGGCCCCTATTCAGTATAGCAGGTGAGGCCGCTTGGGCGAGGTACCTGTCATTCTCCCCAGTTGTATCCCCGACCCAATGTCTCACGCTCCAGGACACTGCCCTTAAGGCGGTAGAGGTGGGATCCCTCGCTGAGTCCGAGGGTGAAACCAACCGTGGAGGGTAAGCAGATTAAGAAAGAAAGAATGTATAGGCTGCACTAGTTAAGTAGAAATGAAAGGGTATGAAGACACGGTACAGGAACAAAGAAAGAAGCAGGAAAACTATGTGCGGCAGAAGGTCTCGCGTGGTTTTATGTTGGAAGATTGAACACTTCTGCAACGGAAGTGGAGCTAATAGCCTACTTAAATGAAAACGGAATAAAGGATGTCAAAGAATGTACACTCCTGAACACTAGATCCACATTGACAAAGGTTTATAAAATAGGTACTCTCTATTCAGATAAGGAAAAGGTTGACAAAGAAGACTTCTGGCCAGAAGGTGTGACTTTTCGCCCCTATAGGAATAATAAACATGACCGCTTAAGTGCGGCCAGTATCCAGTATTCGGGAAATCGTGGGTTCGAACCCCACTGTCGGCAGCCCTGAAGATGGTTTTCCATGGTTTCCCATTTTCACACCAGGCAAACGCTGGGGCTGTACCTTAAGTAAGGCCACGGCCGCTTCCTTCCCACTCCCCTTCCTCCCTCATCGTCGCCAAAAGACCTATCCGTGTCGGTGCGACGTAAAGCAAATAACAAAAAAAACAAAAAACAAAAAACAAAAAACATGACGAAATTCCAATAAGGAACCCCGCGATCAAAGAGAAATGTAACATAGGAACTGATATTAAATGTTTAATATGGAACATAGAAGGGTTGGCAAGTGTACTTGGTGCATTATCTTGCAATAAATTCTCTGAATATGATATAGTGGTGCTTACAGAAACATTCTCATTGAAATAAATTCACATGAATAATAAATACGCAATCCACGTGTTAGCAACTTAAGGTGACTCTGGGAGACCGAAGGGAGGGCTACCATGCCTATTATCAGCTAGAATGTCACCTTTCAGTTTAGTGCATAAGACAGACAATATTTTAATGATCAAAACAGCAACCTTATCCGTGATGTGCGCCTATTTTCAACCTGAATGGGAAGAACAGGACATTATAAGTGAACTGATGTTAGGTATCCCTAAATTGGGAAATAAAGATCATCTTATAATTGCTGGGGACCTAAACTGCCGTATAGACGTTGCAAACAAAAAAGCGAAGATGGTAGTAAATTACCTGGAGACAGAGGGATTTTCATTACTAAACAAGAAAAATGAGAAGACATACATATGCCCAAATGGAAGCAGCACTAATTCAGCAATAATATAGGTCCCATGGAAGTGAGGCCATCGATACTAAAAGAAATAGCAATAAGGGAACACCTACCAGTAGAAATTGTCATAACATGAAACTTCGATTCGTTAATCAAAACCAACCACAAGAAGCTGCCGCTGCGGAAAATCGATGAAGATATATTAGAGGCCTGTTCTGTATTAGTACCAATGATCTTGAATGAAATACATAGTGCTGACTTAAATGGGTCTCTTCAACACATAGAAGATATAATTAAGCAAAAGTTAGTTCCACGAGATAACAAAGAAAAGAAGTCTAAACCATGGTTTAACCATATCTTCTACAAATCCAGGAAAGAAGCGTTAGATGCCATTCATAAAGCCCTGGAATTTCAAACACCAGAAACACTTGCAGAGAGTAAGACTAGGAGAGCAGGAGGTCCAGATAACATACTCTACGAACATATCAAAGACATTTGGGCAACCCTAAAAGAACCTGTCACGGAACTTATGAATCAATCGCTCAAACAAGGAAAAATACCAGACAAACGGCGGGAATCAACTTTAAAAGTGATGTCCAAGGGTAAAGGAGATGTGAGTGATCCGAACACCTACTGTGGAATCGCTCTTGAGTGCACATTACTGAAAGTTCTTACAAAAACACTGACAAATCGATTGAGGGATATAGTAGATGACAAAATACCGGAAGAACAGTTCGGATTTAGAAGAGGCAGATCAACAATCCAGGCAATCAATTGCTTGCTTGAAGATATACAAGAAGCACTCAGGTTGCAGAAAGGAAAGCTCTATGCAGTGTTTATAGATTTCCGCAAAGCCCTTAACTCCACAAGCAGGAGCCTGATCCTTCGGAAACTGGAAGAGATAACAGGGAAAAACTGTTACACAAAGCTTATTAAAAATATATTAGCAGAAAACTATGTGAGAATATGCGATGATTTAGCACAGTCAAAACCAATCCTTCAGACGGTGGGGGTCCTTCAAGGGGATCGTCTGAGTCCACTTCTTTTTAATGTAATAACACGTGATGTTACAGAAGCAATTGCTACGATTCGTGCAAAAACTTATCTATACGCTGATGACATGGTAATTGTATCGCCATATCGAGATGAACTTCAAAAAAGTAGTCACCAATCTGACAAATTGTTCAAAAGTAAACAATTTAGAAATTAATGATCAGAAGACAGTAGTCATGGTTTTTAGAAGGGGAGGAAGAAGAGCAGCATCAGACACAATACGCTACGAAGGTTCACCTTTAAGGAATGTCAATACATTCAAGTATCTCGGAATGACTTTTCAGACAACTAGAACCACATTTACAGCTCACATAAAGGAAAAGACTCTGGCTGCAATAATAGCAATAAATGACATACATAACCTTAGTCAACTGTCAATCAAAACGGCCTTGAAACTCTTCCGCCTCAAAGTTACTCTAACTGTCACTTACGGCATTGAAACAATTTGGACCTTCCTGAAAAAGAAACATCTAAAAGAGATAGAAAGGGTGAAAGAAATTTTCCTTAAGAGAGCCCTATGCGTATCTAAACACACACCCTCTAGACTTGTGTATGAACTGACCCGAGAACCTTTCTTCATTGAGGATTTGCGACATACAATGACTCTACAATCAACAAAGGCATATCAATAGCTATTACATGAATTAAAATTAAAGAAGACAAAAATTTGGAGTGATTTCTATATAACGGATGCAATGATAACAGTCAATTTCTGTCAGAGATGCTTCGACATCAGACATACAGTGACCCGTGCAGCTGTCCATGGCTTCCATCACAAGGCATGTTTTGTACCTAGATTTCACGATCTGAACCATGACTGTGTATGTCGATGGTGTGAGAAGTTCTGTGGTCGTTACCACTCACTGGAGAGTCGGAAGAGATCGTGTTCTCTGACAAAATTTATTGTAATTAATTTTTTTGTTAGTTGTTTTACGTCGCACCGACACAGATAGGTCTTACGGCGACGATGGGACAGGAAAGGGCTAGGAGTGGGAAGGAAGCGGCCGTGGCATTAATTAAGGTACAGCCCCAGCATTTGCCTGGTGTGAAAATGGGAAACCACGGAAAACCATTTTCAGGGCTGCCGACAGTGGGGTTCGAACCTACTATCTCCCGAATACTGGATACTGGCCGCACTTAAGCGACTGCAGCTATCGAGTTCGGTAGTAATTAAGTTTATACCCCTGCACATTGTGCGCTTTTTTTTGTGTAAATAAAATAAAGGAGGGGTCCTTGAAGGTGATCCTTTCAGATAGGGTGCCACGGGAAGCCGTATCAAACAAGTCCATGGACTAATGACCCTATCAACAACTACTACAAGGCTTATCGTGTCAGAAATAACACAAAGTAAAAATAAACGTTAAGAAATGTGAAAGAAAGCATTTAAAGAAAATACTGGGAAGGGGGATAAATAAAGAACAGAAAGGAGGAATTTCGATAGACACTTGATCCCATTCATTTTACATTATGGACCCCAGTGCCTCTTCGACGGCTTGTAACAGAAGATTAAAAACTGAAATGCTAAAATATCGAAATTTAAAGACTTTTCGAGGGTATTTTGAAATAAATATTGACTTTCTACACATGTAGATAAACTTTGCGAAAGCTTGAAGAAATCGGTGGCAGACTCACCAGACTCCGGGGTGAAACCTCATGCGTATCCTCACTACTTGCCATACATATCGTCTCCCACTTCCCCTGCCTGCGATTTCCTCTCTCTCAATTCTGTTATGGTATTACATAAGGTTGCTTTTGTCTAGTTCTCCTTTCTCTTTTCAATAACGTAACTAGTGCGTAAAGTTCAACTACATATTCAGTTGTACACGTATCACCCTCAACCATATGTTTTTCTTTGAATTTTTAAGAATCTGCATACTTTGTTGCAATAACTTTGGTGGTAACATCAATTCATACTGGAGAATAATAATATGGTAAAATGGAAACAGTCCTGTGAGATATATTACTGTCAAGCGTATACTTTAATGGTCTCTGTAAACCAGAGTGAACTCTAGATAATAATTCATTTATGCTAATTTTCGCGTAACAAGTAATGTAAGGTAATATATTACACCTAACGACTTGCAAATGCAAGAAATAGAGTGTAAGATACACAGTGCACTTTATACAGAAAGCGCTCACCACTTAAGTAAACCAGAGTAAGTAAAGAAACGTGAAATCCGCACCATTATATATATAACAGGAAATCTTCGCTGTATTTCGTACTTTAGGCAGTAGCCTACTCCATTTGCGGTGAAAAAGTGCTCTCTCTCCTATTCTACTACGAAACAGAAACTTCAACACTTTGTAAGAACTGTAGACACACTGAAATTCATATGATAGTTCCGTAGTTTTGTGGGAATTTATATTCGATTTCTGTACAGTAAGGAATAGTGTTCGTATACATTCATGAAATCGATAAATTGATGTTCATAGCTATGAGTCCAACTACTTGGCTGAATGTTCAGTGTTGATGCCTTCGGTACAGAGGGTCCTGGGTTCGATTCCCGGCTGTGTGGGGTATTTTAATCGCGTCTGATTAATACTTCTGGTTCGGGGACTGGATGTTTGTATTTGTTCTGACACATTCCTCATCATATTCAGATAAAGCACTACTCTACCAAGCACCACGTAAACGCGCAATATGCGACACATTGCACACCCGCGACCACACAGGTGTGGGAAAAGTGGTAGGAGAAGAAAAAATATTATGTTCATAGCTATGCAACTCATTTTCAAACGAGGAGAGTATTTTGAAGCCATGGGTATCTAAGTTACCACTGTGACATTTTGGTCTCTCATGCCACGGAAACAGTGAATATATACAGTGGTTTAAGGATCAAATCTCGCCACTGTCACCTTACAGTTAAGGGTACTTCTATGTCAGAGACATTAGATGTTAAGATGTTTGAAATAGATCGCACAAGGAAAAACATCCGTAACTCTGGAAAACAGAGAAGTCGAATGGTATTAAAATAAGAGCATTACTATTGTTGGTAACGAAAGATTGATATTATTTTTGCATGCTTTGTAAGCTTTCGGAATCCCATACCTTCCCCAATCGAATAATAGTGTGTTCGTATGATAGTAACTAATAATGATACACCAATTAAGGTACACAAGCCTCAAAAATCTGTATAAATTAAATTAACAACTATAGACCTAGGATGACATGGGAAGGGGGAGATAGCGAAGGTAAGAACCAAAACTTTTTTTTTACAAAACTTAAAGAGACTCTAGTGTCTTTTATGATTAAATGCAGGCGAGAACAACGGAATTGTACCGCTCAGGACGCCAAAGAAAGGTCACAACACACTCTCTTGTCCACAAAGCTTGAGCAGGAAGGCGCTATTAGAGTCCCAAGAGAACATAGGATGGGAAATGAGGAAATCCTCAGTATGTAAAGTGCTAATTATGCCAACGGGAAGGAAGTATCTGTTAGGTGAGGTATTCACACAAAACTTTAGCAAGGGCATGTGAAGCGAAGTCGAAATCTCACAATGTTGGTAAGCAATGATTCCTCATAGGGATCTGTTCGGCCCCATGGCTAAATTAGTAGCGTGCTCTCCTTTGATTACAGAGGGCCCGGGTTCAATTCCCGACAGGGTCGGGAATTTTAACCATCATTGGTTAACTTCGTTGGCACGGTGTCGTCAAATCGGTGGCGTGAAATCAAAAGACCTGCACCTGGCGAGCCGAGCATGTCCTCGGACACTCCCGGCACTAAAAGCGATACGCCATTTCATTTCAAAATCCGGCTCCATGGCTAAATGGTTAGCGTGCTGGCCTTTGGTCACAGGGGACTCGGGTTCGATTCCCGGCAGGGTCGGGAATTTTAACCATCATTGGTTAATTTCCCTGGCACGGGGCTGGGTGTATGTGTTTTCTTCATCATCATTTCATCCTCATCACGACGCGCAGGTCGCCCACGGGAGTCAAATCAAAAGACCTGCACCTGGCGAGCCGAACCCGTCCTGGGATCTCCCGGCACTAAAAAAGCCATACGCCATTTCATTTCATTTTTTCATTTCATAGGGATATGATCACACGACAGAGGTAATCGGCACAGTTGTTATTATCCTAAGGAGCCTGTGATATCCCACTGCAAATCCTAAGCATGAAGTATTCATCAAGTCGTCGGGTGCGTTTCTCGCTCAGTTCAGTGTGACTTTCAAGTCAAAATACACCAGACTCGTGTTGGTAGATGTACCGAAATGTGAAATTGCTCCTGGACAAAAAGCCGTTACCTGTACTATGGCGTCTCTAAAAAACCATGAAAATATATATTAGGTCGTACAAATGATAATAGAAAATTAAACTCTGTCCTTAAAGTACATCTGTGGAACCAATGATTTCTAGAGATGTAGAATACGAATTAGTTGCTTCATAAATTAATCCTTGAAAAATTGATGAGTGTCTCTCACTTTGCAGTGAGATAGAGCATACTTTTTGAATAAGTACTGAACATTTCGGTAAAGTAGGCTATTTAAAACTTGTGAAATGTGTCTTTTGTGTGTGTGTGTGTGTGTGTGTGTGTGTGTGTGTGTGTGTTGTTCGTGATTTATCGAAGTTAAAAATTCCTTGCACACAACACAGAAAAATAAGAAAGCTGATGTAAAGGACACGGAATATTATGTTTACCACAATGCATGTGCCATATTTAGATACTGCATATTGCACCCATATGTCGAGATGTAAAGGATGCAATATCATATTACATATTCGCCCACCATGACGTCATGGCTTGAAACAATACCGATTCGATTGATTTATACGTACCTATCAAGCTTTTTCCAGACAAGTAAATGCTTATTTATTGAGCGATTTGGCTAAGCATTACGTGTCGTACAGCTTATATTCTGCAATGGCCCCTCCAACTGCAAAGCTCGAAGAGCACTCTTACTGGTTCCTCGCTTACACAACCTGGTAAATAACAGGCTTATAGCTTAATTACGACCACGGCTTTTGCCTTCCCTTCCCATCCCACTATAAGTTTGATGTCTACTCGCTGCCGAAAGAATTCCAAAAAATTGTTTTGATCTGTAAACTTAAGTGGAAGAGGGTTTTTGGTCGATCGTTAAAGAGGTGTAATTCAGGACGAAATAGATTGAAAGGCGCAACCCATGATAGCAAAGAGGATGATTAAGAAATCATTAAAGATGTCCTTGACAGGTTAAAATTGAATGAATTACCCCTGTTATAACCATTCTTCGAGGATACTTAACAGTTTATTGTTTTCATTTGGAATTGGGTACTAGTATACAAGTTTATTGCTCGGTGAGAGAGCACTCAAGATTTGATGAGCACGATATTTACCACATAAAAATGACATAGGCCTAGTATATACTGATGCTTTAAGGGTACATGTGATGCTTGCAGACGATGACATTTCTCGTCTCTGGATGGGGCCATTTGTTGAGCCATTTAACTTCGCTCTTACAGCTCCCACAAGAGACAGCTGAGATCTGTGATGCAGGGAATTTTTCTGAAGTGACAAGAACAAAGCCCATATTCCCTACTGCTTCGATCATCTAGATGTGCATTGCTTTCTCTGAAGTACTTCCATCAGAAAACACGAAGAACATGACTTCGTAAAGAAGGAAATATTTTACCAATTAACGACTGAGATATAATTTGAGTGGTAGTAAATAACATTTAGAAGGTGACATCCATGGGATCAACGTAGGTCATTCACATCAGTTATGGCAATCACAAACGTCAGACGAATGCATACTATGCAAGCGTGAAAGTTTAGGACAGATGACGCAACATCAGCCCGTTTAGAGAGTAGAGAAAAAGCATAGCTGTGTAGCAGGTATGGTATATACGACCACATGGCTATTTCCGAATATCAATTTTACTTTCTTCTAAATATTTTAATTCAATAAATATACTTATAGGATAACGATACAAAGGGCAAACGCTAGTATTTGATATACTTGACTTTACGAGTTTTCTGTGCGATTTGTGTCAGATAACTGTGAGCTTGCATTCGAGAGATGATGGGTTCGAAACTCTCCCACACAGTTGGCATCCGTGAAGATGGATTTTGGTGGTTTACTATTTTCACACAGAAACAGGCAGATCATATGTTGACGATGGGGGTAGGAGAGGGCTTAAAGTAGGAAGAAAGCGACCATGGACTTAATTCAGGTACAGCCCCAGCGGCAAGCTGACAGCTACGTCACACAAACCGCGTAGCGTACTTGCTCGGTACGCTTTAGTATTGAATATTTCTCCGAAACGAGATAAATCTTGTGATATGAGTGCCCTGTATTTAAATACGGTACCAAAAATTGTCGACTCGTCGACTACGTCAAAATTTGATTCCGCTATTCTGAGTACAGAACCCGAGCGCCAAACACTTTCACTGTGTAGCAGGTGCATAGCGTAGTTAATTAATTAATAGCGAAAATGAATCTTGGCATAGTCAATTGGCATCTATGTATTTAAAATACTAGTCTGGTTTGAGAGGACGGCATAACGGATTGACTTGGCAAAGAACTATGGTGATAGCTGTAGATTTTCAGGCCCATATTAATGTGGAAATTTGTGCAAGTGTAAACAGCATCAAATATATAATATGCGTATGTATGTTCAAACGGGATATGATTGAACTAACTTGAAAATCACAGCAAATGATGGGATGCTACTTTATGAAGAAATTTCAGGCTATATGTACACATTTTATAAGGGGCATGATTGTGCTAATACCGAGCTCGATAGCTTCAGTCGCTTAAGTGCGGCCAATATCCAGTATTCGAGAGATAGTAGGTTCGAACCCCACTGTCGGCAAACCTGAAAATGGTTTTCCGCGGTTTCCCATTTTCACACCAGGCAAATGCTAGGGCCATACCTTAATTAAGGCCACGGCCGCTTCCTTCGCACTCCTAGCCCTTCCCTGTCCCATCGTCGCCATAAGACCTATCTGTGTCGGTGCGACGTAAAGCAACTAACAAAAAAAGAAAAGATTGTGCTAATTTGCAAATCACAGGAAATGAAGGAACACTACATTATGAACAAGCTTCCAAGTAATTGGATGCTAGATATTTTGGTTCCAGTAGGACTGCGTACATAATTTTTTGTTACAACATGCACGAACAGTCCCAAGTTATTGCCTGGTTACCTGTCCACTTACCGGACTTACAAGATGTATTTTTTAATTCCAATAATGCTTCAAATATTTATTATGTGCGCACTTAAAAAGTACACAACGCACTGCATGTTTTCAATTGAACAAAAACCCAACAACGAGGAGCGCATATATTTATCACGAAGAAACATTTCACAACGTATGGGAAGAAATCAGATGCGTTTGTTAAAATACGACTTCGATTTGAAAAAGTAATAGGTCGGACAATATTTCCCCATTTGAATCAGAGATATACCACCTGCCCTTACTTTTACTGTACTTCATGTAGTAGCTATCACAAGCTTTGAGGAACTCCGAACATACCAAGGTATTGACTATCCAAAATACAAGGATGTGGTAATGAAGCTTGAACTGCATCTAGATGATTCTCAATGGTAACGCTGTTTGATGGAAGCATCAGTTTTCAAATGCCTTTTCAATTTAGACACTCCTACATATGCATCTTTTTTTATCAGCGCTGCAATGACGATCCGTTATGGGAAATGTATAAAAACTCTGTCAGCGAGAAAGTCTACAGACGCAAACACAAGCTATTACTGACTTATACGCAAACGAGCAAACTACTAATGTACCAATCTTCAATTTTGATTTGGCTGACATGGGCTCATAGCAAACAAGGAAAAGCTTTCGATTATTAATGAAATCATTGACGTGCTCTAGCAAAAATTCACAAATGTTACGAATGAATTTTTCATCGAATGTCCCGTAATCACCGGAAACATATTAATATATATACAGTAGATCATTAATACAAAAGAGCTTCACTTTACGGCTGCATGTTATATCAGTAGCGTGGATAAGAATAGCCTCTGTTTTGCTGCCCGCGGTCAGTGCACAGTACATTCAAAATTGCTGTAAATTTAATAGCGAATTCGGTGTCTGAATTAAAATTAAATTCCAAAGCAGGGACGATATTCGATTAGCACCGCTCATAATATAGGATGAATCCAGAATGTCAAATAGTCATGCATTAATGTGTGTGTGATACGTCTTCTAAAATATATTGTGGGAAAATTATTGCTCTTTTGGGAAATGTCAGATAGGTTTTGCCTATTGTGCCACACGGTTCTCACCAAACAATTATTCATAATTGTTTAGAATACTGTCCTGTTTATTCCTTCTTCAAAGTACGCCACTTAGAAAAAGTAAAAATAAAATAAAAAGACACTGATAAAACCACAAGGAACGGAATTCATTGATTTTTTGCAAGAAATCGTAAACGGCGACTACCCCTCCGTGTGTTACAAGCGATCAAGTGTTTTTGAATCACCAGTCAGAAGTCCGGCTACATGGCTAAATGGCCAGCGTGCTGGCCTTTGGTCACAGCGCTCCCGGGTTCGATTTCCGACAGGGTCGCGCAATTTAAGTATCATTGGTTAATTCCGCTGGCACAGGGGCTGGGTGTATGCGTCGCCTTCATCATCAAGTCGCCTATGAGCGTCAAATAAAAAGACCTGTACCTGGCGAGCCGAACATGACCTCGGACACTCCCGGCACTAAAAGCTATACGCCGTTTCATTTACAGGTCATAATTTTAGCTCATGATGATATCGCGACTGAAATTATGGCAAAACATTCACTTTTGCAAAAAATACCATCAATATCTCGAAAGCAGCAATTTTTACGCCAAAAGATGAACACAGTAGTGAAGTTAATTTGAAATTCACTGAACTGACACACGGTAGTTCCAAAACATACCGTAGGATCAACAGATTAATTATTAAAGATGAAAGACAGCTACTTAAATTTCTTCCAGAATTCTTCAATTCCTTAGAACTAAGTGATTTTGCATCCCGATATTTTCACTCTAATAATTGTAGCTTTAATTACGCTCCTTAGAAATCTGAACATTTCCCAAGAGGCTTGTAAATTGAACTAGATTAGTGTAAGAAATACGTACGAAGATTTTTTATTTTGAAGTAAGTGGAGATAAAGTTGGGTAGATAACTCTAATCCCTCGAGTTGATTTAACACTATCCAATAAAACAATTCCATTTTCCTTTAAGAGGCACCGATTTCCAATTCACTTGGCATTTCAATTCACGATCAATAAGTCTCAACGGGAAATACTGGAGCATGTAGGTCTCTATTTATCTCAGTTGTATGTTGTAATGTCGCGAGTGCGGGTTTTTGACGCCCTTAAAGTTGCAAAGTTGAAGAAAAAGAGATGCACAAAGAATGTTGCTTATAACGAAATCCTTCACTAAATATTTTTCCCATTGACTGTTATGTTTTGATGGATTTCAGTTAGGTACCATTATTATTATTATTATTATTATTATTATTATTATTATTATTATTATTATTATTAATTTAGTCTTATGTTTATATCACAGAAACATTCGATAATACGAAGATTAATTTCTGGTATTTACAGTGATCGTCTTGCGTTTGGTCCTTGGCCAAGGTTATCCAGTGAAGCCACACGTGGGTTAGGGCACCCGTGACACTCTTACCCGCCTTGATTGGAAAACAGTAATGCGTCAACTATAGGGTGCAAAATCAGAAAGAAATGGAAGGGAGCGGAGAGGATCAGAGTTTTTCAGGCAGTACCTGGAGGGAGAGGGGGTATATAATTCCCCAGTAAGTAAATTACCCCCATTTCAGATCTATTTGTTTGAATTCTGTTGTTATAAAAAGAATGATAAACATTGGAAAGTTATTCCGTTTTTTCCTCCCTAAGTGAGTATTGCCCTATTAGCTACGCATGAGACACACCCTCTCCAAGAAGATTCAGGAGTGCTGTATGCTCGAGGCAAATAGAGCGATGATGACGGAGGAGGCTATCAAATAATTTATATTTTTGCCCGAGTTTCAGAATTTTTAAATTTATTGCATTTTGTCACCATCATCCATACAGCCAGCAAATCATTAAAAATTTAATATATATATATATATATATATATATATATATATATATATATATGCGTATGACAGACACAGGAAAGAAATGACAGAAACGGCAGACAAAAGGTATCACCTGAGACAGACTCTTTCACACCAATATATTCTGATATTCACAATTCATGATTTGCACAACTTTTTTGAACGTGACTAAAATCAGTACAAATGTTTGATTAAATAAGATAGGTAAAAAAGACACAAGTTATATACTTAAATCACTAGGGTTTCAGATGGACTGACAACAGTGAAACAGTAACAATAGGTTGCAGGTGCGATGTCGCACCGCTACGTTGCTGAAGGTCTGGCAATCATTCTATTATTCCTATAATGTGTGTATTATTGCTGATGGTTTTATGAAAATATGCATAATAAAATCATTAATTTAAGTAATATATTTCTACAATTTCTCCATTATTATACAATGAAAGAATCTCCCCAGGGCAATTTTAGTGGAGAGGACCCTTTGAGATAAAATCATCGGTGTGGGGTGGTAACCCTCCCTTCCCCCCGCGATTTCACAACCAGCATCAACATATTTTGCCGGCCCCGCAGTGTACGGGTAGCGTGCCTGCCTCTTACCCGGAGGTCCCGGGTTCTATTCCCGGCCACGTCAGGGATTTTTACCTGGATCTGAGGGCTGGTTCGAGGTCCACTTAGCCTACGTGATTACAATCGAAAAGCTATCTGACTGTGAGATGGCGGTCCCGATCTAGAAGGATAACGGCCGAGAGGATTCATCGTGCTGAACACAGGACACCTCATAATCTGCAGGCATTCGGGCTGAGCAGCGGTCGCTTGGTAGGCCAAGGCCCTTCGGGGATGTTGCGCCATTGGCGGGTGGGACGGGTTAAATATATTGTATTTACATTTCCGCTCCCTATTATCATCTGCTCCGCTTGTCCGACTCGTTGGCTGAATGGTCAGCGTACTGGCCTTCGGTTCAGAGGGTCCCGGGTTCGATTCCCGGCCGGGTCGGGGATTTTAATCGCTTCTGATTAATTCTTCTGGCTCGGGGACTGGGTGTTTGTGTCCGTCCCAACACTCTCCTCTTCATATTCAGACAACACACTACACTACCAACCACCACAGAAACACGCAATAGTGATCACATCCCTCCATATAGGGTTGGCGTCAGGAAGGGCATCCGGCCGTAAAACAGGGCCAGATCCACATGTGCGACGCAGTTCGCACCCGCGACCCCACAGGTGTGGGAAAAGCGGTAGGAAAAGAAGAAGAAGAAGAATTATCATCTGCTCCGCTTGTTAAGCAACCACTATAGAGGATGACTGTTCCGAAACCTCGATGAGTTGATATGGAATGGATATATTCTCTGCTTCACTAAATGAATCTGTCAGAAATGTGTTTCTTCTTATAATAGCCTTTTCCTCTGTAGGACCGAAGTCTCACAGAACGTCATAGGCCGCCTAATACAAACAACGAATTTCAGTTTGTAAATAAGATGACTGAAGGTGAATTTAGCGCATTAGATTCTTATAGACAACAGTACAGATTGTGTCTGCTTGGAAAAGACGTGGAGATAGGAAATGTAAGAGAGAGAACGACTGTGTGAGTGAAAGTACAGAATTCACCACCCTCCCCTGTCCCATCCTTCGTTCATGGCTTCTCAAACATATAATGAAAATGAAAATCCACGGCCTGTTTCTAGTCATTCGACCGGGCCAGGAATGGAATGAATGATGCCCCATCTAGCGGCGAGGATAGGAATCGTGCCGGCTGCCGAAGCCTGTCGCAATCTTCTGGGGCAATGTTTAATGAATGATAGACGAAATGAAATGATATTGGGGAGTTTTGCTGGAATGAAATATGACAGGTAAAGCTGGAGTACCCGGAGTACCCGGATAAAATCCTATCCCGCCTCCGCTTTGTCAAGCACAAATCTCACGTGGAGTGATGGGGATTTGAACCACGGAACCCAGTGGTGAGAGGCCGGCGCGCTGCCGCCAGAGCCACAGAAGCTTCGAAATACATGGTCTCATTGAAATACTTCCAGTCCTCTTAACTGGTGATGGCAGAAGCAATTCTAAGCAAATATCTTTTTTTTTTTTTTGCTACAGTAGTTGTTTTACGTCGCACCGACACAGATAGGTCTTATGGCGACGATGGGACAGGAAAGAGCTAGGAGTTGGAAGAAAGTGGCCGTGGCCTTAATTAAGGTACAGCCCCAGCATTTGCCTGGTGTGAAATTGGGAAACCACGGAAAAGCATTTTCAGGGCTGCCTACAGTGGGGTTCGAACCTACTATCTCCCGAATACTGGATACTGGCCACACTTAAGCGACTACAGCTATCGAGCTCGGTCTTAAATAAGTAGCCTCTCATCTTTGCTAATGTAGAAGACAAGGAATCACAAAAACCACTCAATGTTACTGAAAGCTCTGTAGTTAATTGCGTACATTAAGACCTGGAAAATGTTAAAGACTGCACTGGCAGACAGACATG
Source organism: Anabrus simplex (assembly GCF_040414725.1). Classification (NCBI taxonomy): domain Eukaryota; kingdom Metazoa; phylum Arthropoda; class Insecta; order Orthoptera; family Tettigoniidae; genus Anabrus; species Anabrus simplex. The sequence continues at coordinate 1,069,276,803 of NC_090266.1, read as the reverse complement.
GCCTGAAAGTAAACCTTTCAAAAGTAAAGGCCATCATAATTGGTTCTTATAAATCACACGCTAAACTACAAAACACATCTATACCCGGTGATATGCTCAGTGGAATACCAATAATTTGTAGTGATCATGTACAGAAACTTGGAGTGGCAGAAGAGTAATATTTTTGTTAATGAAATTCATGACTCACTAGTAACTGAACATATTGGACACTTGTAGTTTCTTTGTGAGAGGAATTCCAGGGTTAATTGATATCATTGTTATTGTTTTTTGTTCTATTTGAAGGCGTCAGTTGGGTATAATTATATTGTGTGAATGTAATCTTCATGTTGTTGTTTGAGTCATCAATTCATAGACTGGTTTAATAGAGCTCTCCATGCCACCCTATCCTGTGCCAATTTCATTTCTACGTAACTGCTGCATCCTACATCAGCTCTAATCTGCTTGTCATATTCATATACTGGTCTACTCCTACCATTTTACCGCCCATCATTCTATCCCTTCTTCTCGTCAAATTTTGCCAAATCGATCTTCTCTCACCAATACGATTTAGTATTTCTTCATTCGTGATTCGATCTATCCATCTTACCTTGAGCATTGTTCTGTAACACCACAATTCAAAAGCTTCTATCCTCTTTCTTTCTGAGCTAGTTATTTCGAAATTTCACTTCCATAAAATGCCACGCTCCAGACGAATGTTTTCAAAAATATATTTTTAATTCCTATATCAATGTTCGAAGTGCGAAAATTTCCTTAAGAAAGGCCTTCTTTGCTTATGCTAGTCTGCATTTTATGTCTTCCTTACTTCTGCCATCGTTAGTTACTTTACTCCCCAAGTAACAATATTCATCTACTTCCTTCAAGATTTCATTTCCTAATCTAATATTTCGCGTATCACCTGACTTCGTTCGACTGCACTCCATTCCTTTAGTTCTTTATTTTCATCTTGTACTCCTTACCCAAGGCTCTGTCCATACCATTTAGCAACTTATTCAGATCCTCTGCAGTCCCCGATAAAAGAACAATATCGTCAGAATATCTCAGGGTTTTGATTTCCTCTCCATGGATTGTGATTCCCTTCCCATATTCTTCTTTGATTTCCTTTACCGCCTGTCCTGTATAAACATTGAAAAGGAGGGGAATAAATTGCAACCTTGCCTCACTCCTTTCTGGATTGCTGCTTCTTTTTCAAAGCCCTCTACTCTTATCACTGCAGACAGATTTTTGTACAGATTGTTGAAAATTTCTCGTTCTCGATACCTGATTCCCATCAATTTCAGAATCTCAAATAGCTTGGTAAAATCAGAATTATCAAATGCCTTTTCAAGATCTACGAACGCCATGTCTTGTCTTTCTTAAGTCGGTCCTCTAAGATCAGACGTACCGGGCGAGTTGGCCGTGCGTGTAGAGGCGCGCGGCTGTGAGCTTGCATCCGGGAGATAGTAGGTTCGAATCCCACTATCGGCAGCCCTGAAGATGGTTTTCCGTGGTTTCCCATTTTCACACCAGGCAAATGCTGGGGCTGTACCTTAATTAAGGCCACGGCCGCTTCCTTCCAACTCCTAGGCCTTTCCCATCCCATCGTCGCCATAAGACCTATCTGTGTCGGTGCGACGTAAAGCCCCTAGCAAAAAAAAAAAGATCAGACGTAACGTCAGGATTGCTTCACGTGTTCCTTCTTCTCCCAACTCAGTTTCAACTTGTCTTTCCATTCTTCTGTAAATAATACGTGTTAAAATATTGCAGGCATGCGATACTAAACTAATGGTGCGGTAGTTTTCACAATTGTCAGCACCGGCTTTCTTGCGAATAGGTATAACAACATTTTGCCGAAAATCGGATGGCACTTCTGTCTCATACATCTTACACACAAAATGGAATAACCTCGTCATCCTGGTTTCTCTTAAGGCAGTCAGTTATTCAGAGGGAATGTGATCAATTTCAGGTACCTTGTTCCTATTTAGGTCTCCCGAAGCTCTGTCAAATTCTGACCTCAAAATTGGGTCTCCCATTTCTATTTTTTTTTCAATTTGCTTTACGTCGCACCGATACAGATAGGTTCTATGACGACGATGGGACAGGAAAGGCCTAGAAAGTGGAAGGAAGCGGCCGTGGGCTTAATTAAAGTACAGCCCCGGCATTTGCCTGGTGTGAAATTGGGAAACCACAAAAAACCATCTTCAAGGCTGCCGACAGTGGGGCTCGAACCCACTATCTCCCGATTACTGGATACACGCCGCACTTAAGTGACTGCAGCTATCGAGCTCGTCTCCCATTTCATCAGCATCAACAGCATCATACAACCTTCAACATCCTTACACTTCTCCTTATGCTTTAGCTGTCCTGCACTTCCTATCCACTTCGTTCTTTAATCGCCTGTATTCATTTCTGCTCTCTTCATTTTTTGTATTCTTGTACTTTCGTCGTTCATCAGTCAGGTCTAATGTCTCCTGAGTTAACCATTGATTCTTAGTTGATCTTTCCTTTCTTCCTAATATTTCTGCAGCAGCCGTAGAGACCTCATTCTCGATGACTATACATTCTTTCTCTATTGTGTTTCCTTCAGCTTTTCCATTTAGTTCCTGTGCAAAATGTTCTTATAAACCGTCCCTTACACTCTCTTCTTTCAATTTGTTTAGATCTCACCTCCTTGCATACCTTCCCTTCCGCAATTTCTTCAACTTCAGAGGACATTTCATGACCAACAAGTTGTGGTCAGAGTTCACGCCTGCTCATGGGAAATTCTTGCAATCCAGCACCTGGTTTCCGAATTTCTGGCTAATAATAATGAAGTTTATCTGATACCTTCCTCTGTCTCCTGGTCTTGTCCGCGTATACAGCCATCATTTGTGGTGTTTTAACCAAGCGTTAGTAAGGACTAAATCTTGATCGGTGCAGAATTCAACCAGCCGACTTCCTCTTTCATTCTTTTGACCCAATCCGAATTCTCCTACTGTATTACCTCCTCTTCCTTGACCTATTACTGCATTCCAGTCTCCCATCACAATTAGATTCTCGTCGTTTTTTTACATATTGTGTTAAATCTTCCCTTTCTTCACCAACTCCTGCATTCCCCTGTTTGATTTTGTGTGGATAATTCTGTATTTACCTAACCAAAAATCCTGCTCTTCCTGCCAACGTACATCACTTATACCGACTAGATCTAACTTAAGTCTATCCATCACCCTTTTCACATTGTCTCACCTACCACAACGATTCAAACTTCTAACATTCGACGCTCCGAGTCGCAGAATGTGAGTATCTATCTTCCTGATGATTGCCCCCTATCGTGTAGTCCCCAACCGAAGATCGAAATTGGGAACTATTTTACCTCTGAAATATTTCACCCGGGTGGAAGCCATCATCAGTACATCATTCATACAGAGAGAGCTGCATTTCCACGGTACTTAGTTACGGCTATAATTTTCCGTTGCTTTCAGCCGTGTAGCAGTATCAACGTAGCAAAGCCGTGCTGTGTATTATTACAAGGCCATATCAGTCAATCATCCAGAATACCGCCCTTGTAACTTCCGAAAGGCTGCTACCTCATATTATATTTAAAATTGCGATGTGTGTGTGTGTTTATGTACCTGCATGCAACTGTATTGTTTTTTTATGAATATAAGTATGTCCTTTCAGCACTTCATATTAAGTATCGTTTCAACAGGGCGAATGATTATGATATTTGTCCGACTCGTTGGCTGAATGGTCACCGTGCTGGCCTTCGGTTTAGAGGGTCCCGGGTTCGATTCCCGGCTGGGTCGTGGATTTTAATCTTCATTGGTTAATTCCAATGGCCCGGGGGCTGGTTGTTTGTGCTGTCCCCAACATCCCTGCAACTCACACACCACACATAACACTATCCTCCACCACAATACCACGCAGTTACCTACACATGGCAGATGCCGCCCACCCTCATCGGAGGGTCTGCCTTACAAGGGCTGCACTCGGCTAGAAATAGCCACACGAAATTATTATTATTATTATTATTATTATTATTATTATTATTATTATTATTATTATAATGTTATTTGTTTTACGTCCCACTAACTACTTTTTAAGGTCTTCGGAGACGCCGAGGTGCCGGAATTTAGTCCCGCAGGAGTTCTTTTACGTGCCAGTAAATCTACCAACACGGGGCTGTCGTATTTGAGCACCTTCAAATACCACCGGACTGAGCCAGGATCGAACCTGCCAAGTTGGGGTTAGAAGGCCAGCGCCTTAACCGTCTGAGCCACTCAGCCCGGCATTATTATTATTATTATTATTATTATTATTATTATTATTATTATTATTATTATTATTATTATTATTATATTAGGGTCTGAGAAGTAAGAATTACCATAGCATCGTCATCCTTCGTCCAACAATAGCGTCATATCAGTTAAAAGAGCTTCTAAGGTTGTTGCTGAAAAGTGGGCGTGACTTGATTTCAAAGGACATAAAGCTTAAGTTCCACAACTTATTCCAGTTCAGAATGAAATAATAGATGCTATGAAGAATGGCGTCGTTTTAATAACTCGGTTGTAGATAACATAGGGAAGTAATTGTCGTATAAGCCTCAAGCAGTGGAGGATAAAGGCTTCCACTGTCCGTAATCTGGATCTGAGTGAGAGAGGAAGAGAGAGAGAGACAGAGAGAGGGGGAGGGGGTAGGAACTGTCTGTGCCCAGACACCTTTGACTCCAGAAATTAATCTGGTACTCATTTTTGCTTTGACCGAGTGAACCTTAGAGCCATGTGCCTCTCCAAACCTGGGAGTGGTGTTTCTAATATATCCCAACTACCTGACAATGAACCGCGCACACCTTTACTGCCCCAACTGTGCAGCACCGTTTGGCGAGGTAAGGATGATATTATTAAAGCGGAATGCCATAGGTAGCGCAGGCCATTTGAATTGTACCGAGCGTCTTTGTAGTACAAAATCAATGAGCATTTAGAGTTATAAGAATGCAGTCTTTCTCTTTGTGACGTTCTTCTCTTTTGTGTCCTCCTCCTCCTCCTCCTCCTCTTTCACCTCCTTTCTTCCTACTTCGTTACTCTTCAGTGCTCGTTTGAATGAAGATACTAATTCTAAATACATAGCACGTACAAATGTAAAACTCAGGTCCGTAAATAGAACTTATCTTACAAGCTTATATTTCGTCATGAAATGTACTTAAGTCTAGAATTCATTGCAAATGTAGTCTAGTGTGAATTAGAGGTGTAGCTAAAGCACTGGCGTAGACGTGTTAAATTCACATCTTGTGTTCCAGACCTACTCACTGGGATTTCCATCCCTGTTTTCAAATAACTAAGGACGCTTCTATATGATGAAAACGATAGAATTTTAAACCCCCAAGCCAGAAAATTCTTATTAGGACTGCCGTAAATTCTTGTAGGCAATTTCTAATTTACGCTGATCAGCGTACATTCCAAGAAATGTCCTCTTGAATTTCTGGTTTTCGTCAAAAATACTTTCTTTTTTGGTGATATGAGAAGAGCAAAGCACGCCTCTGCGTTTATTCTGTAACATTGCACTTTATCATCTAACTGTGGTACTGTGGATTATAAACAACGGATCAAGTTTCGCGTTCAAGATATATTTCCTATATTCGTCCGAAATTGTGAGGTTCTTCCAGAAATTTTTCTATTTCGGAAATATTATTTCCGCCTCTTCTGTTCTTCCCTAAAGTTTACTGCGAACTTCTCTCAATCACTCAAAGCCTGGATCGATTATCATATTTTTACGCTTCGCAGGTTCATTATCACACTCAGCTGGTGTTTCTTATGGTCACAATATTTCGATTTGGTATATGAAATTACTGCCGCCTCTGTGGTGTAGTGGTTAGCGTGATTAGCTGCCACCACCGGAGGCCCGGGTTCGATTCCCGGCTCTGCCACGAAATTTGAAAAGTGGTACGAGGGCTGGAACGGGGTCCACTCAGCCTCGGGAGGTCAACTGAGTAGAGGTGGGTTCGATTCCCACCTCAGCCATCCTCGAAGTGGTTTTCCGTGGTTTCCCACTTCACCTCCAGGCGAATGCCGGGATGGTACCTAACTTAAGGCCACGGCCGCTTCCTTCCCTCATCCTTGCCTATCCCTTCCAATCTCCCCATCCCCCTACATGGCCCCTGTTCACCATAGCAGGTGAGGCCGCCTGGGCGAAGTACTGGTCATACTCCCCAGTTGTATCCCCCGACCAAGAGTCTGAAGCTCCAGGACACTGCCCTTGAGGCGGTAGAGGTGGGATCCCTCGCTGAGTCCGAGGGAAAAGCCGAACCTGGAGGGTAAACAGATGATGATGATGATGATATGAAATTACTGGCAAAACACTTCTCTCCAGTACAGTACGTTTTTAAACCAATATATTTCTCTTTCGCATGCATTGCCGGTATGTTGAAAACCTACAACCTGTTTTCCAGTCATTGACCGGGTCAGGGATGTAATGAATGAAGCATAGGCCTATATAGACTGTTGGAACGATGGGGTTGCCTCGCGCAAAGTGATTTAGTAATGAATGATAGATGCTATGAAATGCGAATGGAGAGTGTTGTTGGAATGAAAGATGACAGGGAAAACCGGAGTACCCGGAGAAAAACCTGTCCCGCCACCGCTTTGTCCAGCACAAAACTCACATGGAGTGACCGGGATTTGAACCACGGTATCCAGCGGTGAAAGGCCGACGCGCTGCCGTCTGAGCCACGGAGGCTACTTGCCGGTACGTTACCGTTTTAAAACGTCTCTCTGACTTAACTGCGTTAGTTGTGAATGATATCCGCTTGTTTCCATTTTCGAATTTTATCCCTACTACTTCAAGTTCTTCATACGTTCATCCCTTCCGTTTGATGTCAGTGTATTATACAGTATTTCATTATTACGAATTATTTGGGAATAACTCACTGATCATTTCATTGCGTTACTTTAATATATTAGTGCTTTTATATCATCATTATCATCATCTGTTTACCCTCCAGGTTCGGTTATTCCCTCGGACTTAGCGAGGGATCCCACCTCTACCGCCTCAAGGGCAGTGTCCTGGAGCTTCAGACTCTTGGTCGGGGGATACAACTGGGAAGTATGACCAGTACCTCGCCAAGGCGGCCTCACCTGCTATGCTGAACAGGGGCCTTGTGGAGGGATGGGAAGATTGGAAGGGATAGGCAAGGAAGAGGGAAGGAAGCGGCCGTGGCCTTAAGTTAGGTACCATCCCGGCATTCGCCTGGAGGAGAAGTGGGAAACCACGGAAAACCACTTCCAGGATGGCTGAGGTAGGAATCGAACCCACCTCTACTCAGTTGACCTCCCGAGGCTGAGTGGACCACGTTCCAGCCCTCGTACACTTTTCAAATTTCGTGGCAGAGCCGGGAATCGAACCCGGGCCTCCGGGGGTGGCAGCTAATCACGCGAACCACTACACCACAGAGGCGGACTGCTTTTATATACGTATATATTTCCCTATATTTGATGCACTCGAGTTATCATGATGATGAGTTTCCTCCATTTCATGTAAACGTTTGTTACAAAGAAATATTCCCTAAATACTTACGTTAGAAAATTTTCTGAATTCGATATCCCATAAATTTCCTTATGACGTGTCCTTCTTGAATGAAATTACACCTGTAGAGAAATGTATTAAGAATGTCCAACTCATGCTAAGTTATTTTTACAAATTGCTTTACGTCGCACCGACACAGATAGGTCTTAGAGCGACAATGCGATACGAAAGGGCTGAATGAAATGTCGTATGGCTTTTAGTGCCGGGATATCCCAGGACGGTTTCGGCTCGCCAGGTGCAGGTCTTTTGATTTAATTCCCGTAGGCGACCTGCGCGTCGTGATGAGGATGACATGATGATGAAGACAACACATACACCCAGCCCCCGTGCCATTGGAATTAACCAATTAAGGTTAAAATCCACGACTCGGCCGGGAATCGAACCCGGGACCCTCTGAACCGAAGGCCAGTACGCTGACCGTTCAGTCAACGAGTCGGACTACGATAGGGCTAGGAGTGGGAAGGAAGCGGCCGGGGCATTTATTAAGGTAGGCCCTACAGTCCAAGCATTTACCAGGTGTGAAGATGGAAGACCATGGAAAACTATCTTCAGAACTGGCGACAGTGGGGTTTGAACTCACTATCTCCCGAATACTGGATACTGGCCGCACATAAGCGACTCCGAGCTCGGTAAGTGTTAAATTTCATATTCTCTGTAAGGACAATATACCCCTTACTTACATTACTAACTTCAATTTCTGATCATAATATTCACGATCATTTGTTTCTCTGCCCTAAACATCCACGCATCAGACAAAAGGAGCATTCAAAGTGTCACACGGAAAGTGATGAAGTCAGGCACTACACTTAACGTTCATGAGTGACCACCAGTTAGTTACATCTACTTAATAAAAACGTGTTACCAGAACGCAAAAATGTTGTTTGCCGGTTCGTCATACAGTGAATCATTTACGTCTGAATTTGCTGCTACCGATCTTAGCTGCAGTCGCTTAAGTGCGGCAAGTATCCAATATTCGAGAGATACTTGGTTCGAACCCCACTATCGGTAGCCCTGAAGGTGGTTATCCGTTGTTTCTAATTTTTACACCAGAAAAATGCTGGGTATGTACTTTAATTAGCCCACGGCCGCTTCTTTTCCATTCCTAGCCCTTTCCTGCGAGGTAAGGGAAACATGTAAAGAAAACAAAGAATTAACTGTCCGCCTCTGGGGTGTAGTTGTTCGATTCCCGACTCTGCCACGAAATTTGAAAAGTGGTACGTTTGCTGAAACGGGGTCCACTCAGCATCGGGATGTCGACTGCGTAGAGGTGGGTTCGATTCCCACCTCAGCCATCCTGGAAGTGGTTTTCCGTGGTTTCCCACTTCTCCTCCTGGCGAATGCCAGGATGGTACCTAACTTAAGGCCACAGCCGATTCCTTCCTCTTCCTTGTCTATATCTTCCAATTTTCCCATTCCCCCCCGCAAGGCCTTTTTTTGAAGGGCCTTGGCCTACAAAGCGACCCCTGCTCAGCCCGAAGGCCTGCAGATTACGAGGTGTCGTGTGGTCAGCACGACGGATCCTCTCGGCCTTTATTCTTGGCTTTCTAGACTGGGGCCGCTATCTCACCGTCAGATAGCTCCTCAATTCTAATCACGTAGGTCGAATGGATCTCGAACTAGCCCTCGGGTCCAGGTAAAAATCCCTGGCCTGGCCGGGAATCGAACCCGGGGCCTCCCGGTAAGAGGTAGGCACGCTACCCCTTCACCACGGGGCCGGCTTCCTTTTTTACACACCAGCCGTTAACGTCACGGCCACTACCTTCCAAGGCTTAGTCTTTCCTAAACTTACGTCACCGAAAAACCTTCTATGTTTAACCCGACAGTGGTCGCGTGGTGAGTGAATCCCTCACTTCCCGAAATGAAGTGTTGTCATTGCCCAACCCATGTGCGCAGCTCTCCTCCCCTCTAGGTATTCCTCGGCCAATCCCTTATCTTCCATGCAGGATGTTCAGTATGATTAGAGGCATGATTTTTTCGCATTAATTTATGTTCTATTTCGCGAAAAGGAAACACATTTTCGCGTTATTTCGCGAAATACGGCTGACCCCATCGCTTTAATTTCGCGTTAATCATTTCGTAAAATTATTCATTAACATTTAATTTGTGAGATTTGTGAATTATTTATGTGGAAGATAGATAAATAAAGATAATCGATATTTATAATCATTCATTATGCCTTATCGAATCTTGAAAAAATTACTCTTTCAACCTACATGGAGTCCAACTCGTTGGCTGAATGGTCAGCGTACTGGCCTTCGGTTCAGAGCGTCCCCGGTTCGATTCCTGGCAGGGTCGGGAATTTTAAACTTAATTGGTTAATTCCAATGGCTCGGGGGCTCTCATCTTCACAGACATGCAGGTCGCCTAATAGGCCATCTATGAGAAAAAGACCTTCACCACGCCTTTCCGGAGGCCAAAAGCCATTATTATAACCTACATGGACGTAGCTTTCACCCTATATGGACATATTATTAATGGATTTTATAGATTATTAACATCAAGAGATACTTTTGTCGAAATGAGAAATCCTCATTCTGTTTCCCTTCATACACGCAATATTGGAATAAAATTTCTAGATCGTTATTTTACATGAATTTCGCTGAATTTTCGCTTTTATTGTAAAATAAGTAAATTTCGCTTTAAACTGCCCTTGTCGCTTTAATTCGCTCTAATTCACGAAAACAAAATCACTAATTTCTTAACCAGGATCATACGAATCGTAAAGATATCTTCAAATCGCTTCAAAATATTTCTTGTCGCGCTTATCGTTAATGCGAAAAAATCATGCCTCTAAGTATGAGTTAGCCGTTCACTAGAGAAGAGTTATTTTTGTTCTTAGTATGCAGTGCGCTCGGTGAGGGATTTGCTCAGCACGCGACCACTAGTGTTACTGTTTTATTATAACTCGACAATGTACCTCTGGTGTATTGTTTTATTTGTTAGGGTGTTCTTTCATTAGTGATTTACCGAGCTGTGAACATTGTGTAGTTATTAAATGGCTAATTCACAAAAATAGCGAATCCTGCAATGGATGGACGAAGTGGAACAGGAACTAAAGCAAGTAAGAAATACGGTTGGTGAAAATGATTTGGCACAGTATGGTGATCCTTATGACGGTGAAAATGAGAGTGAGAGTGACCACGTGGAAAACAGTGATCATAATACTGATTCAGAAGTATCGGGAGAAGAGCTGGAAGAGGAGCAGCGTGTACCAGTACCTCGTTATATTGTAAAGGACAACTGCACGGTGTGGGGCACCGAGCACGTCAAAGACAAGACACATCAACCTTATCCTTAAGTTACCAGGCGTGAAAGGAAATGCCAAGTTTGTCAGATCACCACTTAAGTCCTGGAAATTATTCTTTCCCTCTGAAACGTTACATGACATAGTCTCGATGACACACATTAAAAATTTTGTATTGCTTTATATTGTATTTATGTATTATTTACATTTGTAAAATAAATACATTAGAAGTCCACTTCAAGATAATTATAAAACCAAGGAAAGGATAAACAATAAACAAAACCGATTTTAGTATTGGTTTTGAAAAGAGCGAAATGCTCACCACGCGACCACTAACGTAACTGAACAAGTGAGCTAAATGCTAACGACGTGACCACATTTGTATCAGAATGACATCATAATTCTCAGACTAGAATATTATGCTGGAAACTAACACCGTAAATAATTTGTGGACTGTTTTCGTTCATATTACGTGATGGGACATGTCCGTGAACACTTCCATATCATTAAGAGATGCATTTAAGTAAACTACTTATCACAATAACATAAAAATTACTGGGTGAGGGAAACCCTCAGACGCGACCATTTACGTGCCACCGACCACGCGACCACTGCCGGGTTAAGGACGACGTTAAAACACTAGCAAGAAATAAATATGCGAAGCTACACGTAAGGTTGGGGTCTGATTGCTGCAGTGGTAAAGACGTGCTCCGTTCATCTGGTAGGAAGTCGAAAAATTTGGATACGAGTCTTCCACACTTTGAGATGCACATTATCTTGGAGTTCACTCACCAGAAATAAGTAACTAGGTCAGGGATGACGAACCACTAAGTAACACGCAAATACGATTTGTGTGGCACGCCACACAACATACAACATATTTCAATATTACTATTTAATAAAGAAGTGTTACAATTAATTCTAAGACCATATTTTTTTAATAACTTTATTACGCCACGGCTCAGGCGGCTGCGCTCCGGCCTCTTACCACTGAGTTCCGGGGTTCAAATACCGGTCAGTCCATGTGAGATTTGTGTTGGACAAAGCGTAGGCGTGACAGGATTTTCTCAGAGTACTCCGATTTTCCCTGTCGCCTTTCATTCCAGCAACACTCTTCATTTAAATTTCATTTCATTTCTGTCAGTCATTAATTATACCCCAGATGAGTGCGGCAAAATTCCTATCCTCGCCTGTTTTACCTGTTTTTAAAATGTAATCTTCAATGATGTTCGCAAAATAAAATAATTAAATATTCAGTCTCATTGATTTTTGCTATTTGCTTTACGTCGCACCGAAACAGATATGTCTTATGGCGACGATGGGACGGGAAAGGTCTAGGAAGTGGAAGGAAGCGGCCGTGGCCTTAATTAAGGTACAGCCCCGGCATTTGCCTGGTGTGAAAATGGGAAACCACGGAAAACCATCTTCAGGGCTGGTGACAGTGGGGCTCGAACCCACGATCTCCCGATTACTGGATACTGGCCGCACTTAAGCGACTGCAGCTATCGAGCTCGGTAGTCTCATTAATTTATATGCAGTGCAATCTAATACCTATAATAAGTCAAAGGGGGATGTTTCATGATGATGATTAAATGGAAATAACCGATGGCACATTAGACAATAGAAAATAATAGACACGACCTTAATTGGCACACTAGTCGGAAAATCTTTCCCATCCTTGTACTAGGATAATTCCTATAGATGAATGTGGCTGGATATAGAATTAACCACTCTTTCCCTCTTAGTGCCGGTGTTATGCATGATTCTACTCTCCCTACTCCTCCGTGGGCCTTAAATGTTCGTATGAAGGTAGCTCTTAGGTGGAATATAGGAGGAACACAGAGACAGAGATTGCTAATATGCCAACCGGAAGGGAATTAGGACTAATATATTTCCTTATGAAGGCATTATTTATATTGAATTGTTTTATTGGAGGCACTATGCCAATTAACTCCTCTTGAGGTCTCCAGTGCACTCGCTAGCACCATGAATACAATTCTCTCTTCAGTTAGATTCACTGCTCTTCTGACCCACACCAATTTCCAGCTCCATTTTCAGGTGCCGTCTCAAGGTGCAGAACACTACTATCATCTAGTTAGCTCAAATGTGAAAACCATGTTCTTGTACGGTTAAATAATCGTAAACAATGTTCCTCACATGTAGCTTCTATTGTGCTATCCAAAAAGGTTTTACTGTCAGACCTTCTGCGACTGACCTAAACCAGGGGGATGACAGTCAGATTTCTTTATTTTATAAATTCGATACAAAATACCCAACCCATTAAGCTTTACAATGTGCATGGCTTATTTTATTTGACTGAATAAAGACTGCATGCAACTTCGTTGCGATATATATATCTTTATAGCCATTCGATCTATTTAATGTATACCGCTAGAGAACAACCAGAAAACATCAAAATTATTCGATCCGAAGCTCTGGAGACGTTCTGCGGCTATTTAGTATGTAGCGTGAATGAAAGATGCAAAAACCTTTTACACAACTTCTTGAGACGATAAAATATCCGTGCTTAAAAGTGCTTGGTAGTGTGCGACCTTTTTTAAGATTTATTAGCTGACCTGGATGGCCCAGACAGCGGAGCGTTGTCCTCCTCAGCCCAAATTTCCGGCTTCGATGAAGGCTTAACCCGGTGGTATTTGAAGGTGCGCAAATACGTCAGCCTACTGTTGATTTACCGGCCTGTGAATGAACTCCTATGGAGCAAAATTCCGTAACATCGACGTCTCGAAAAACTGTAAAAGTAGTTCGTTGGACATTATTATTGTTATTATTTATTTATTTACTTTCCTTAATTGGTTTACCGTCCATTGTTTGTTTTTCCCTCGGACTCAGTGAGGGATCATACCTCTACCACCTCAAAGGCAGTGTCCCGGAGCGTGAGACTTTGGGTCGAGGGATACAAGTGAGAAGGAGGACCAGTACTTCGCCCAAGTGGCCACATCTGCTATACTGAACAGGGGCCTTGTGGGGGAAGGGGAAGATCGGAAAGGATAGACAAGGAATAGGGAAGGAAGCGGCCGTGGCCTGAAGTACCATCCCGGTATTTTCCTGGAGGAGAAGTGGGAAATCACGGAAAAGCACATCGAGGATGGCTGAAGTTGAAATCGAAACCCCTCTACTCAGTTGACCTCCCAATGCTGAATGGGCACCGTACCAGCCCTCGTACTAGTTTTCAAATTTCGTGGCAGAGCCAGGAATCTAACTCGGGCCTCCGGGTGTGGCAGCTAATCACACTAGCCAATACACCGCAGAGGTGGACTGTTCTCCTTCTTCTTAATATTTTTATAATTGGAAATGAAAATCCATAGCCTGTATCCAGTTTCAACCGGGTCAGGAATGGAATGAATGAAGCCACCCATCTAGCGGCGAGGATAGGAATTGTACCGGCTGCCGAAAGGGAGGATGATTAGCTTAGTGACTTAACTGCTAGCTTCTCACCCAGAAGGCCGATATTCTAATCCTGGTCGACCTAGATTTTCATCTTAAGAATCACGTGGCGTCAGGGTGGGTAGACGTCCTTAAACCCCCGGCCAAAACCAAAATGAGCCTGGGAGGTTTCAGCAACCCTAGAAGTAACTGGGATAAGTTGAAGAAAGATGCTATTTTTTAGCCATATGCTTTATGTCGCACCGACACAGATAGGTCTTATGGCGACGGTGGGATAGTAACGGGAAGGAAGCAACCATGGCCTTAATTAAGGTACAGCCCCAGCATTTGCCTGGTGTGAACATTGGAAACCACGGAAAACCATCTTCAGGGCTGCCGACAGTAGGGTTCGAACCCACTATCTCCCGGATGCGAACTCACAGCTGCGTGCCCCGAATCGCACGGCCAACTCGCCCGGTGAAGAAAGATGAATTGATTTTGGAGAGTGCTGCTGAAATGAAAGATGGCAGGGAAACCGGAGTACAAGAAGAAAAACCTGTCCCGCCTCCGCTTTGTTCGTCACAAATCTCTCTTGGAGTGACCGGGATTTGAACCAAGGAACCCAGCTGTGAGATGCCGGCGTGCCGCTGTCTGAGCCGCGGAGGCACATTATTATTATTATTATTATTATTATTATTATTATTATTATTATTATTATTATTATTATTATTAATTCGTGAATGAGAACTGCAGGATGCGCTAATATTGTATGTCGTTGGTGCTAAATGTAAACCGTCGATATTAAAAGTATCAACTTTACAGGAGACAAGAAAATAATTTTGAATTGCAGGCTATAGGAGTTGGAAATACAAGAGGAAGTGTTCAGAGAAATTGACTATATATATTTCCGCAACAAAATCAGTGAAAAATTGTTAGTATGGGGCAGTCTTAAAGAAAAAGTACCAAGCATGTTCTGGGAGACTTGTATTTTTCTCCAACGGTATGTGAAGATTACCTTAGCACAAAACAGTTCCAGGAAAATTAATATGGTCATTATTACTTAGCACTGTAAATAGAAGACCGAAAGCTATTGTTATGTATTAACATGTCGAATGTGAAAGCTAAACTATCAAAGATGTAACAAATCGTGGTTTACTGATTTAATATGGCCATGCCGTATTCCAGATTGCTAGCACACTTCCTTGTCAACGTTGTCTAGAGAACGTGTGGAAAAACATGAGAACATGAGGGACTTCAGAAGTGATTATGCTGTTGGACTGAGATGATAACTAAACGGAAACTTCATCAATTTCAAGAAGTAGTCTATTTGCTGGTAATTCACTACCTGGGTATAAATCGGAATTACTCTTACCAAACGTAACCTAGATCTGTTCACATCCTTTCTAGGAATGCTTTCTTGACAAATGGAATTACAGCGTATACGTCCATAGATACATAACAACTCTAAATAAAACTGTAAATAAAATAAACAGAAATTCCCATTGGCCTAAATATTACTTTTAATAACATTAATGTTCAATCAAGTCCGCCTGTGTGGTGTAGTGGTTAGTGTGATTAGCTGCCGTTCCCGGAGGCCCGGGGTTGATTCCCGGCTCTGTCACGAAAATTGAAAAGTGCTACGAGGGCTGGAACGGGGACCACTCAGCCTCGGGAGATCAACTGAGGAAGGTTGGGGGTTTTCGATTCCCGCCTTAGCCATCCTCGAAGTAGTTTTCCGTGGTTTCCCACTTCTCCTCCAGGCAAATGCCGGGATGGTACCTAACTTAAGGCCACGGCCGATTCCTTCCCGCTTCCTTGTCTATCCTTTCCGATCTTCCCATTCCCGCACAAGGTCCCTTTTCAGCAAAGCAGGTGAGGCCACCTGGGCGAGGTAATTGTCCTCCTACCAAGTTGTATCCCCCGATACAAAGTCACACCCTTGAGGCGGTAGAGGTGGAATCCCTCGAGGAAGAAACCAACCCTGGAGAGTAAACAGAGTAAGAAAGAAAACTTCATTAGAAATCCGGTGTGTTGTTGTGGTTAACTTCAGGTCTGTAACTCCAGTGCTTTCCAGAGTGAGTACGTCTGTACTGTAATGGTTGTCAACCGGACCACTTTTCCATCCCATTTGCTTCGATATTGGAACGATATATGCAATGAAGTATTTGATGAGCTACGCTATGTCAATCCGATAAGTGACGAGGTAGTTGGGGTGGGGGGCATTCATATTCCGACGGCAGCAGTCTGCTGTTTCAGACCAGACTGAGCCTCAAGAATAAACACTGGACGACATACTTCAGCCTGACGATCTCGTGCAAGTCTCGGAATGAAGACCACTCGTGAGAAGCAATTGGAACGGGGCCGTCAAACATTATATATCCAAAACCACACAGCTGTACGCCTATCCTAACATAGTTGCAACGTTCACTGGCTACAGGGGTGAAATGGTAGAAATAGCGGGGAAAGTGACTGAACAATTTGCAGAAAGTCATTTCACGTTGAGGTACGCATACTAGAGGTGTGTGAAAGATTAATTTGTTATGAAACTTAACAAATCGGGATTGCGAGTAGCATTATTAACGAAAATTTCTCAAACGGCTTGCAATTATTTGCATCTCTTGTGTCTGATACAGTCTGTTACTCTGAAATCACGTATTAATGTATGAATAACCTTTATGTACTTTTCTATTTACTTGATTAACAAAGAATAATCACCGAGTGAGTTGGCCGTGCGGTTAGGTTTGCGTAGCTGTGAGCTTGCATTCGAAAGATGGTGGGTTCAAATTCCCCCATCGGCAACACTGAAGATGGGTTTTCCGTAGTTTCTAATTTTCACACCAGGTTAATACTGGAGAGGTGCCTTAATTATGACAACGGCCACCACCTTCCTATTCTTAGCGCTTTTCATCTGCGTTGCCGAAACCTTTCGATGTGTTAGAGCAACGTTAACCAACTAGCAAAAAGAAAGAATAATAGGATTTTTTCTTCTTCTCATTTTTAACTGTCTAACTTTTCTCTATAATAGTTCTGTTCTATTTTTCACAGTTCGTTGAAAATCATTCGGTGTTTAGAATGTCTTGGGGTTTGAAGAACAAAGTGGTATTTCCTGAAATTTACACTTAGATAAAATCCGAATAAATTGCATGTTTATTCTTCTGGAATTATTCTCCATATTCAACAAAAGGAACAATTGTATTACGTCTCTGATCCAGATTATCAGAACAACATTCAACACATTTGAGATCAAAGATGACCACGGTAACAGCAAATGATTTTGTCGAAGTTTCAGTGATTCCACAGTACAGCTTTACTTTCATTCAAAATACTGTTTTATAGATACAGCCGGTCACGGAAAGAGAAAGCAAGATGAGGGCGCACACTTATAATGCTACGTCTAAGACTTGAGAAGATGTAGCTAGGCGAAAATGGACGTGGGCGGGCTAACGACGGAATCCTTGGTTGATTCTGATTCAGAAGAACGGTTATTCCTGCCCTGTTTCTCCTCGCTCCTTTGCAATCAAGTCTCTATTCTGGTTGTCAAGGTGGAGGAAACGTACATATTTCACCATGGAAATCATTATTACGCTTAACCATTTCAATAAATTTACGGCAAGACCGACAGTTTTATGAAATAACCCCTTGATGCATCGATATATTTGGAAATTTTACCTAATGATTAATAATAATAATTGTACTGGGGGTACACCTTCTCCGGCCAGTTAAACAGCGCGCCTTCTACAGGGCCATCTAGGTAGTCTACCTTGAACTGATGTAGTACAAGATAATTAGTTTTCATCTTTCAGATGTCTCTACCATCGGTCTAAGTGCCCCCTCTGGCGGGATCAACGATAATATATGTGTCAAAGTTGTCAACACTTCTGCTGGTTCCTTCTCGAATATCAATCCACATATCAGAATGTTTTAAATACGAGGGTGAGTCAATAAATAAGTCGCAAAAATGAGTGTGCCTTATACGATTTGAAATTACGCACGCAAGTTTTGCCAGCAGATGGCAGCATATGTATGCTTGTCGTACATCTCGCAGGCACTCAGTCAGAGACTGTTAGTGCACGATGTCACATGTGTTGCATGACTGTACACGAGAAGAACAGCGTGCAGTTGTGCATTTTTGTGGGCCAAAGAACTGTCCACAGAAGAAGTGCATCGCGAAATGCATTCCGTCTATGGGAAAGCTGTGTTCAATTGGATCCAGAAGTTTAACCATGGAAGGAAAAGCATCAGAGATGGGGAGCGTCCGGGTCGGCCTGCAGAGGTGTCAACTGCAACCACATTGCAGCGTGTGGATCAACTCATCCGTAATGACTGGCGTGTGACGATAGATTTTCATCTGTTGGGGCCCCTAAAAATCATTTGGGTGGCCGTCATTTTAATAGAGATGATGCCGTAATCTATGAGGTTACACGTTGGCTGCGACAGCAACCAAAGGACTTCTTTGCTGCTGGCTTTCAAGGACTTGTAAAGAGATGGTATAAGTGCCTGAATGTACAGGGTGAATGTGTGGAACAGTGAAATAAATGTCAGAAAGTTACTTTGATTATTTTTCCCTCAATTCAGTTTTGCGACTTACTTATTGACCCACTCTCGTATTTTCTCTAGCCAATTATAATCGGGGTTGTGTAAATGAATTCAGACTATCAGTTTAGAGTTTTGAATCTTCTCCACGAAAATACTATAATAACTTGGTGCTTTAGGGCCGTATTGTCATCTTCTTGCTGCAGTTCATTCAGTGCGGCGCGTTTCAATGGCGGCGCAGGCCGCGGTTGGCATTCGGAAGGCCCAGCAAAGCAAAGTAATGGCAGAATTTTTATAAACATGTGATAGCTCCTGCAGATAGCCTGAGGGTAAGGTTTCAATCTCTTTTATTTCATGTAAATTTCTAAATTTGGTGGCTTAAATGTGGAATTTTTGGTCAGAATGAGGACTTTGCTTTATTCCCTACTGGGAAATATACTTATAATGTAAGGGAACAAGGAGTGCTTACCTTCCTTTGACTCCCATTCAACTTGGTATGGGGTGACTAAAGTTTCTGAACCTTAAAAATACTTAACACTCTTTTGGTATTTAACGTTTCTCATTTAGTCACCCCATTGTAGAATAGGCTTAGCCTGTGTATCATTGGGCCATATAAGCCCACTTAGGGTTTTTATGTTTGTTAGAAGGACTGCAAATGATTCGCCTCCTTTGCATATTGTTTATGCCGGTTTTCCTTTTACATTAAGGCCATTTAGTATGGGCTATCTTGCCCTTGTAAATTGATTGTGGTGTGTGGAACTGTCTCTCGTGTGAATTTCCGTTGAGGAACAGAAAGTTATAAACTGTTGAGCAATAGATAAGTGCACCTCGGGGCTACCTTAAATAAATACTTTAACAAAGACAAACGATGGGTTTTAAGTGCGCTATTAAGTCTCATGCCTCTGTGAGGCTCGACTATGGTATAGGTGGAGCACAGACTCCCCTGTAGTGTGAAGGATAGGAGCAAATCCTGCTCTTGTAAATATTGTACATGCTACGAACGATCCAGCTCTTTCCTGTGTACATTAGCATTTGTAATTCTCTCAAGTTTTGTACGTGACTTTTGGACTTAAAATCATTGTTGTTGAAGCTGACGAGCTCAGATTTTTATGGTTCTTTCAGATTTTCTATTTATCAATTTTAAGTTAGAAAAAAAGGAATGAAACAAAATTTCAAAATTTGTTAAGTTATGCTATAGTTCATTCCTTGTCCACCCATTCACCCCAGGAGTTTCTTACACTTCCGTGATAAATGATATATCCTTAATAATAATAATAATAATAATAATAATAATAATAATAATAATAATAATAATAATAATAATGTTTCAACGTCCCATTAATTGCTTTTACAGTTTACGGAGCCACCAATGTTCCTGAATTTTGTCCCTCAGGAGTTCTTGTAGGTGCCGGTATCGAGACTTACCGACAAGAAGCTAATGTGTTTGAGCACTTTCAAATACTGCCGGACTGAGCCGATATTGAACCCGCAAGCTTTAGTTCAGGAGGCTAGCGTTCCACTGCCAGAGCTACTCAGTCCGGTCCTAAAACAACAAAAGTGCTCTAAAATATTACAAATGTAAATTAAATTTTCACGTATTCCTTTGTACCAAAGTTGCTATTTTCAGAAATAATATTCTAATCTTCGGTAGGAGTTTCTAATCTTCGGTAGAAACCTGCAAAACTTACGTAAAGTACTTCACAGTCTGAAAGAGGAATACTTTCATATATATACATAAGCGAATATCCAGATCTATTGCTGCAAATAATTAGTATTTATTACTTTTAATACGCATCAGAACAAGTTTGTTACCTTCAGCCTTCTCACACTCTTGCTTGGCTGAGATATGAGCGATACTAGGAATACGATTCCTTACCTAGGCTATAATGATGATGATGCTTGTTTTATTTAAAGGTGCCTAACATCTAGGTCATCTGCCCGTAATGGTACAAGGTGAAACAAAATGACATGATAATTCAAATTTTAAAATGTATCCAGTGACTAGAATTTAAAACATACCTTGCCCGCTCCTGTGACGAATTGTTTAATGTGGTGGTTTGGTACCAGCATTTCATTGGACTTTCAAGATATTTATATGTAGCTCAATGATCACAGAAATCTGGAAACAACTTCTCCTTCATGCCCTCAGCATAATTTTTCAGTGACACCTTATATTATTCTGGCATTTGGAGTTGGAGCAGTTGATGATACAACCTTCCTTCACTCGACTCAACTGTCTATCCATAAAAATCATGTTTCCTCTAATACGAATTTTGTGAGCGTAATTAAATGTTACATCAAACAATATTAGCAGGATTAATTAGAAATAGTTGTCATCAGATTATTGCGAACTTTGACAATTTTCTGACAATCTGATGCTCACTTCACTATACTGGATCACCAGATTGCTAATTTAATATTGTAATCGGTTAATATTCTCTTAATGAACTAATTGTTCAGAAGGTTGAAGGGATGAACGTACTTCTTGGAAAACATTACTATTTGCTCATTTCATAAAACAGTCCATCTCATGAGTGGAGAACACGATACGCAACAAAATTAATGTTAACTCTAACACCCTTTTAGGGAAAAATTAACTGAAAATGTGTATACCTATATTTACTGCACATTTCCAGTAAGTAAGTGATATTGGGTTCATTTTTTTGGTCTCTGCGACATAGAACATTTCTACTATGTCAATCACTGTATATCAGAATAAAATGCAACCTGTTTCATAATTAGAACATTTAATTCCTTCTAACTGTATTTCTTTCCTCTTTTCAGGTAAGAATCACCTTTCAACTCGAGAATGAAGTGAGTATACTGTTCATACACTTGTACTAGTATCAAGTGGAGGTTATTTAGTATAGTAATGTACTGAGTAGTAAGCAACGTAAATTTGCTCTAATTAGCATTATCACTTGGACAGTTCATTATGCTTATAAAATGAGGAGAAATTTCTCAAACCTTAAGAATTTATTACGATTTAACAGCAGATGCAGTGATAAGTTGGTTAATTGAAAAGAATACGGAAGAATTATATCATTTCTGTTATTTTTATTTTATTATATCACATGACTTGACACCTGAAAATCCAATCGCAATAGAGTAAGTGTAGGGGAGATTTTGCTAATATATATGGAATGGGAAAATAAAAGTTAAAAACCACAAATATTCGGTTTGGAAAAAGACCATCACAACTGACAAATTTCCTTTTCTTAGTGTTCGTTTGGAAATAACTACAAAAGGGGTATATTTGTATGAGGAAAAATGTCGAAAGTTAAAATCGCATAGTAGCGCTAGGTAGCATTTGTGTCAGTTTTTCCTTGTTCACGTTGCAAACAAGTTTATGGGGAAGACCGTCGCAAATCAGTTGTATGTCTACTCTGGTCGGGAATACCCCATATTTTTTGGAAAAGTGTGTCATAATATGCTGAGGGCAGCAGATGTAAGAAATATGGACTTATCTATGTGGCAGAACAGTGCGTGTCCCTTATAAAGCAAGCAGGAAACGGATAAACCTTAAACGGTAGAGGAAATGTGTCGCGAAGATTTCATTGTTCTTAAAGAACTTGCCACGCAGCTTGGTACCATGAACTTTAACAAAAGCTATATTTTGCAGACATAAAAGTGCTGATGGTAAAGAAAGGGCATTCCAGGACACTACTTTATAAACATTGTTACGAAGACGAAACATTTTCCATTGTGCACATTCTATTTTCCAGACGCCCACAACCTGATATCCCTTCTGTGGAACTCAATAAAGCATACAGACATCAAAAATGGAATTACAGAGGGAAAATAGGGGATTGCTCTCCTTGTTTAAATAAAACGTTATACCAAGATACTGTTATGACATTATGAAAATGTGTAGTTAATGTGGCGTTGGGGTCACTACATTTGGTTCATTTCCGACGCTTTTACTGTTGCATTTGTCATTTAAAACCTGATCATTACAGATTTTTGGTGATTGTGTTCGATTTGTTCCATAATTTACCTACAAAAATATAATGACACTTTTGTGCAAGGCTGTTATAAATCGAAAATAGGTGTGCTTTAGCGGAAATCCTGAAGTTGAGTACTAAATATTTAGGATAATATGAAAACTTCACACTTTCAATTTCTTTTCTCTTCAACGTAAAATCATTAAGATTTCTATATTTTAAATGTACACTAATTTCAAATGCTTCTCCTAAAAATTAACATTGTTTTGAGTTGTGACCGACTTCTCCGAAGCCAACGATAGGTAATCATAGATAAATGTCCCTTAATGGTTTCTCACTTAAACTCCAGGTAAACGTAGGAGACAACAATTATAATAGTCTGGCACATCCTTTATAAAGCGAACACTCCGAGGACATCTGACAAGCAATGAACTGAAAATAAGTGTCAATACTCACAAATGTTTTACTTTAGCAGTGCGTTTGACACGATACATATCCAGACCATGATAAAAAAATGTTTTCCTTTTCGGTACAGAGGATTTAAAATTTTGTAACACGTAATGTAAACTGGCGGAAAATGAAATCCGAACTCCATGAAGACATTAGTTTATCGGAATGCAATTTAGGCCGAGCAATTGTTTAGGTAACATATATATTTCATTAAAGTTTTCAAGTCACAGATTCAAATATGCGTAAGAAAACAACTGACAGATTTAGTCACCACGATTTTGAATGCAACAATAAAAACGTACATGCATTGTGTCGCACAGGTGCCGTATGTCATTTTGTGGGATGGAGTTCGATGCCTGCTGCACTTGGTCAGTCAAATCGGCAACGGTTAATGCCGGTATTGGATGACATTGAATTTGTCGTCTCATAATGACTCTTAAGTGCTCAATGGGCGAAAGGTATGCTGATCTCGCAGGCCAAGGAAACCGGTCGACACTCTGTAGAGCACGTTGAGTGACAGAAACAATATGAGGACCAGCGTTAACCAGTTGGGAAACAGCCCCTTGAATAATGCGAATGACTAGCAGTACAAACTGTTCTGTTACTAGTCTGACGTAAAATCCACTGTCAACGTCGACAGTGCTCCTGCTGTGAGAGGAAATTGTTCCTCAGGCCATAACTCTTTGTGTAGGTCCAGTGCGTTGACGTCACAGACCGTTCGCTTCCAAGCGTTCACCTGGCCTCATCATTGCCAAACTACGGCTATTTTCGGCACCAAGACAGAAACGGCTCTCATCTGATAACACAACAGACTCCCACTCCGTACTCCAATGGGCTCTAGCTTGACACCACTGATGTAGCAGATGGCAGTGATTCGGAGTTCGTGGCATGAACCATATCTGGCCCGGAGCTGTCCCTCAAGCATTCGATTTTTTCTGTTCGCTGTGTCACTCTGGGGCCAACTGAATCTCTAAAGGCTACTGCAGATGAAGTACGATCCATCACAGCCATGCGGCGAATAATGCGGTTATCCCTCTCCGTAGTGGTCCGTGTACGGCCGGACCCCGGTATTTCTGAGGCAGTTCCTTCCCTTGACCATTGTTGCCAACACCAATGCACTGTGGATACGTCCCTGCCAAGTTTTTCTGCAACATCGCGGAAAGAACATTCACTTTCTCGTAACTCTAGTACACGGCCTCGTTAAATATCAGTAAGCTGGTGGTACTGCCTTCTTCGCCTCTTTAAGTGCATGTTTGACTCACATCTATTCCAAAACGTTAACACTGGACGATGACTAAAGCTCACGAAGTCTACAGCACGAATTTAGAGCAGAGTTGCATTGTGAGGTCATAATGACGCTACTAGCTCCATCCACCGTCGACCAGCAGGGAAATTTCAATAGGCGTTATATTTCAGATATGCAAAAACTCCTCCCGGATTTCGTTCATCTAGCGCAACTCCTTCTTCGTGTTTGGATTTCAATTTTCTGTAGTGTATGTTACAGATCGTACGCAAAGTGTTACAGCGCAGAATGCTACTTCACAGTGCGGACTCAAGAAGGCAGAAACTCCACAGGGTTTGGTCCTTGATCCTCTCTGTTTGTCGTCTATTTTAATGATCACATCTTAATAAGAAAATATAACATATCTATATCACCTTTAAGTGAATGACCTCCAAATTTACTTTCTCATTAGTATCAAAAGCATATCGAACGCAATAAGAGACCTAAACACCAAAATACAACAACTCTCTGTGTACGTCGGTGATAACTCTCTTCTTCTCAACTAAAAATAAATAATCGGATCGCAGGGATGATTAAATTTCCTCTGTAAAAACTACACTATCCCTCCAGTGATTTTGAATGCAACCATAACCCCGGT
Organism: Anabrus simplex; assembly: GCF_040414725.1. Lineage (NCBI taxonomy): Eukaryota > Metazoa > Arthropoda > Insecta > Orthoptera > Tettigoniidae > Anabrus > Anabrus simplex. The sequence goes on along the minus strand of NC_090266.1, from coordinate 1,069,251,835 downwards.
CAGTTTAATAGTGATGAATCTGTGTGTGACTCTGAATGGACTCCTGGCTTATCTGCACATGAAATGGTTGGAGAAAGATGTACACGACTATATACACACCCAAACGTCCAATGTCCTATTTATAGACTGTGACATAATAGGCCTACAATATTCATGTTTTACTCAGACCACATGAATTTACAAGATCACTTTCCGTTATATTTCTCATCAGCGATAACTAATACTTGTAATTTCAGAGACTTAGGAGATTCGTGATATTCTGGTCATAGCAAAGCGTGAGATATCACGATAATAGGCTATAAGGCATATTACACAAAGCAATCTATATATATATAAAATAGCTTGTCCTGACTGACTGACTGATTCATCATCGCCGAGCCAAAACTACTGGACATAATGAAATGAAATTTTGGGGATACATTCATATTAAGATGTAGGTGCTCGCTAAGAGAGGATTTTTGGATATTCCGTCGCTAAGGGGGTGAAAATGGGGGTGAAATTTTAAAATGAGTGCACCTATATCTCAAAACTTTAAAAGTTTACAAATGTAAAAATTGGTATTTAGAATCTTCTTTGAAAATAAGGAAACACGTATTTTTTTGTTTTCAGAAAATCCCAATAGGACGGGTGAAAAAGGGTGAAAAATGGGTTGAATGCCTTTAATCAGGATACCGGTACTTATATCTCAGAAACTGAAGATATTACAGACCTGAAAATTGGAACTTTTGATCTCTTTTAAAAATAAAGACACACGTGTTTTTTTTTGTTTTTGGAAAATCCAATTAATGGGAGGGGAAAAGGGGGGTGAATTTTTAAAATGAGTGTATCTATATCTCAAAACTTTGAAAGTTTACAGATGTAAAAATTGGCATTTAGAATCTTCATTAAAAATAAAGAAACACGTATTTTTTTGTTTTCGGAAAATCCCAATAGGAGGGGGGGAAAGGGGTGAAAAAGGGTTGAACGCATTTAATGAGGATACTTATATCTCAGAAAATGAAGATGTTATAGACCTGAAGATTGGTGTTTTGGATCTCCTTTTAAAATAAAGAAACAAGTATTTTTTTTGTTTTTGGAAAATCCATTTAATGGGAGGGGGAAAGGGGGGGTGAATTTTTAAAAATGAGTGTATCTACATCTTGAAACTTGAAACGTTTACAGATGTAAAAATTGGTATTTAAAACCTCCTTTAAAAATAAAGAAACATGCATTTTTTGTTTTCGGAAAATCCCAATAGGAGGGGTGTAAAAGGGTGAATAATGGGTTGAATGCCATTAATGAGGATACATATATCTCAAAAACTGAAGATATTACAGAACTGAACATTTGTACATGGGATCTCCTTTAAAAATAAAGTAACATGTATTTTTTTTGTTTTTGGAAAATTCAATTACTGGCGGTTAAACAGGAGTGACAAATTGGGGTGAAATTTTTGAAAGACTATATCCACAGAATACCTGAGAAACGTGAAATGTTACAGATGTAAAAAGTGGTATCCTGTAAATATAAAGAAACATAGGTGATTTTTTTGGAAACTCCATTTAAGGGAAACTAAAAACGGGGTGAAATTTTAAAATGAGGATTTCTACAGTATATCTCAAAAACTTAACATGTTACAGAAGTGAAAAATGGTACCTTTTATCTCTATTAAAATTCAAGAAACGTGTATTTTTAGTTTACCGAAATACCACTTGGCTGGATGGGGGGGGGGGTGCGTGGGGGTGTAAAGTGACTGAAAATGGTGTTGAATTATTTTAATTAAGCTACTGATATCTCAAAAATGAAGATGTTACAGACGTGAAATTTGATACTTGGATTCTGCTTTAAAAGTAAAGAAACACGTATTCTCGAAAAATCCAATGAGGGGGGGGGGGGGGAGGTGAAAGAATTGAAAAATTAATTGATTTAATTGTATGAGAATACTTACGTCTAATAAAAACTAAAGTTGTTACAGACGTGAAAATTGGTATTTGGATCTCCTTTACAAACAAAGAAACGCGTGTTTTTTTGGGGGGGGGGGGAATCATCTTGGGGGGCGGGATTGAAAAGGAGTTGAATTCCTTTCATGAGGTCACACAAATCAAAAACTGAGGAAGTTAGAGTCGTGATAATTGGTATTTAGAAGATCCTTTATTATTAAAGAAACAAGGTTTTTGCCGGAAAATAAAATTGGGGAGGGGGAGGAGTGTGAAGTGAAGTGAAAAAAAGTGAATTATTTTTATGGGGATACTTATATCTCAAAACAGAAGGTAATAGACGTGAACATTGGTGTTTGGAATCTCCTTTAAACATAAAGAAACATGCCTTTCTGTTATTTTTTTGGGGGGGGGGTAAATAAACTTAACGGCGGTGGGGTGTAAAAGGAGGTGAGAATAGTTGATTTTACTGTTTACAATGTACTTATAAGGAGCCTCCGTTGCTCAGGTGGCAGCACGCATGCCTCTCACTGCTGGGTTATGTGGTTCAAATCCCGGTCACTCCATGAGACATTCGTGCTGGACAAATCGGAGTCGGGACAGGGTTTTCTATGGACACTCCGGTTTTCCCTGTCATCATTCATTCCAGCAACACTGTCCAATATCATTTCATTTCATTTGTCATTCATTATCCATTGCCCCAGAGGAGTGCGACAGGCTTCGGCAGCCGGCACAATTCCTATTGCCGCCGCCAGATGGGGGCTATATTCATTCCATTCCTGACACTGTCGAATGACTGGAAACAGGCTGTAGATTTCCGATGTACTTATTCTGATCATAAACCGATCATTTTTTATCTTTCCTGGGTTCGTTTTCAATAGCCATCTTTTGCTTCGGAGAACGTTCTTAGATTACAGTAGATTCTCCTGGCATATAAATAAAATTTTAAACACCTTTGGGAAATAAACGATAGGAATGAGATTGACCGTCCAATTGTTCACCTCTATAATAAGATCAACAACGCACGGAGTATGTCATTCGTAATACCAGAAATCCCGCACACTTGGCTACGCGCGGTAATGGTGCTGGTCTCATTGTTAACAATGACAGTGGCAGCAGATGTAATTTACCGCCAAGTAGCGATCTTGCATCTTGCTATGGGGTCCAGAACATCTATAATAATAATAATAATAATAATAATAATAATAATAATAATAATAATAATAATAATAATGTTCTGGACCGTCGTCAAATGTGCAGACCGCGCTGGAAACGGGTCCTGGACGGGTAATGACTAAGAATGCAGTCCAGCTGCGGGTTCAGTACCACCAAGGCACCCAAGAGGACACCACGCCGGATCTCCTCAAGGATTTAATCCATATTAAAAATTCTTATAGGAAAAGATGGCAAAGATTTAGGGACCCAACTGACCGGGTGGAATACCTGGACCTAGCCCGGGAAGTACGAAATCGATTGCTGGAAAGAAAGATTGAAGAATGGGAGGAAACTTGCCGTAATCTATTAGAAAACGAGTCAGATCGCGAATTTTGGCGGATTCTGTCAGATAACCAGTCAGATCGCGAATTTCGGCGGATTATACATAAAACGTTAAGCATTCTATTATAAATCTCATTATAATACCGTAGCGAAGCACGGGTATCTTGCTAGTCTATATATATATAATAGCTTGTCCTGACTGACTGACTGACTGATTCATCATCGCCGAGCCAAAACTACTGGACATAAAGAAATGAAATTTTGGAGTTACATTCATATTAACATGTAGGTGCTCGCTAAGAGAGGATTTTTGGATATTCCGTCGCTAAGGGGGTGGAAAGGGGGGTTAATTTTTAAAATGAGAATATCTGTATCTCAAAAACTTAAAGGTTTAGAGTAATAAAAATTGGCATTTAGAATCTTCTTTAAAAATAAGGAAACACATATTTTTTTGTTTTCAGAAAATCCCAATAGGAGGGGTGAAAAACGGTAGAAAAGGGGTTGAATGCCTTTAATCAGGATACCGGTTCTTATATCTCAGAAACTGAAGATATTACAGACCTGAAATTTGGTACACTTGATCTCTTTTAAAAATAGAGACACACGTATTTTTTTGTTTTAGGAAAATCCAATTAATGGGAGGGGGAAAGGGGGGTGAATTATTGAAATGAGTGTATCAATATCTCAAAACTTTGAAAGTTTGCAGGTGTAAAAATTGGTATTTAGAATTTGCATTATAAATAAACACGTATTTTTTTGTTTTCGGAAAATCGCAATAGGAGGGGTGAAAAGGGGTGAAAAATGGGTTGAATGCCTTTAATGACGATACTTATATCTCAGAAACTGAAAATATGACAGACCTGAAAATTGGTGTTTGGGATCTCCTTTAAAAATAAAGAAACACGTATTCTTTTGTTTTTGGAAAATCCAATTAATGGGGGGGGGTGAAAAAGGGGTGAATTTTGAAAATGAGTGTATCTATATCTCAAAACTTTTAAAGTTTATAGATGTAAAAATTAGTATTTAGAATCTCCTTTAAAAATAAAGAAACACATATTTTTTTGTTTTCGGAAAATCCTAATAGGAGGGGTGAAAAGGGGTTGAATGCCTTTAATGAGGATACTTATATCTCAGAAACTGAAGATATTACAGGCCAGACATTTAGTATATGGAATCTCCTTTAAAAATACAGAAAGATTTATTTTTTTGTTTTTGGAAAATCTAATTAATGGGGGTTAAACAGGAGTGACAAATTGAGGTGAATTTTTAGAAAGACTATATCTACAGTATATCTCAGAAACGTAAAATGTTGCAGACATAAAAATTGTTATTTGGAATCTCCTGTTAAACTAAAGAAAGAGGTATTCTCTGAAAATCCAATGAAGGTTGGGGGGGGGGGGGGTGAAAAAATGAAAAATTTATTGAATTAATTGTATGAGGATACTTACATGTAATAAAAACTAAAGTTGTTACAGACGTGAAAATTTGTATTTATATCTTCTTTAAAAATAAAACGACACGTTTTTTGGGGGGGGCGGGGGGGAAATTCATTTTTGGGGGTGAGTGTGAAAAGGAGTTGAATTCGTTTCATGAGGACACCTATCTCAAAAACTGAAAATAATCGGTATTTAGAAGATCATTTACTATTAAAGAAACAAGTATTTTTTGCCGGAAAATTCACTTAAGTGGGGCGGGGAGTGTGAAAGTAAGTGAAAAAAGTGAATTATTTTTATGGGAATACGTATATCTCAAAACTGAAGGTAACACACGTGAACATCGGTATTTGGAAACTCCTTCAAACATAAAGGAACACGTTTTCTTTTTGTTGGGAGGGGGGGGGGGTAAATCAACTTAAGCGCGGTGGGGTGAAAACGGAGGTGAGACCAATTGATTTTACTGTTCCTAATGTACTTATAAGGAGCCTCCGTGGCTCAGGCGGCAGCGCGCTGGCTTCTCACCGCTGGGTTTCGTGGTTCAAATCCCGGTCACTCCATGTGAGATTTGTGCTGGACAAAGCGGAGGCGGGACAGGTTTTTCTCCGGGTACTCCGGTTTTCCCCGTCATCATTCATCCCAGCAACACTCTCCAATATCATTTCATTTCGTTTGTCATTCATTTAATCATTGCCCCAGTGGAGTGCGACAGGCTTCGGCAGGGCTTATTCATTCCATTCCTGACACCCGGTTGAATGACTGGAAACAGGCTGTGGATTTTCAATGTACTTATTCTGATCATAAACCGATCATTTTTAATCTCTTCTGGGTTCGTTTTCAAGAGCCATCTTTTCCTTTGGAGAACCTTCTTAGATTACAGTAGGTTCTTCTGGCATATAAACAAAAATTGAAACACATTTGAAATAAACGATAGATATATGATTGACCGTGCAATTGTTCACCTCTGTAATAAGGTCAATAATGCACGGAACTATGGCATTCGTATCGCCAGAAGTCCTGCGCACTTGCCTACGGGCGACAATGGTGTTGGTCATACTGTCATCAATGACAACGGCAGCAGGTGTAATTTACCGCCAAGTAGAGGTTCAGTACCGCCAAGGCATCCAAGACGACACCACCCCGGATCTCCTCAAGGATTTGATCCACATTAAAAATGCTTATAGGAAAAGATGGCAAAGATTTAGGGACCAACTAACAGGGTGGAATACCTGGACCTATCCCGGGAAGTACGAAATCGATTGCTGGAGAAAAGATTGAAAAATGGGAGGAACGTTGCCGTAATCTCTCAGAAAACGAGTCAGATCGCAAATTTTGGCGGGATCTCTCAGAAAACGAGTCAAATCGCGAATATCGGTGGGTTATATATAAAGCGATAAGCATTCAATTATAAATTTCAGTATAATACCGTAGCGAAGCACGGGTATCTTGCTAGTAGAGATAATATAATAATACTAAGAATGTAAATACTTATATAAAACAAACGACAATTACAATAGCGCCACAAGCCCGCACCAGTCTTAGTTAATTACAATCACAGATAACACCGTAATAAGTCCTTTCTTGTTCTACTTGTCCTTGTTCTCTTTCCTCTCCTATGGTGGTTGGCCGTGTGGTTTGTTACATGCCGATGTGGAGGTTTACATTATGAGAGACAACTAGCCAGAGGAATTAATAAATTGCGGGTAAATTCCACAATCCGTCCGTAAATCGAACCCTGGTCTTGCTGCCACTCTGAAGGTCCAGCCAAGCATATTATACACACTCACTTCCACTTAGACAATAACAAATACGAATATTTTTTCATGTTTACAGGATTTTAGTAATGGTGAAATGGATATCCGGAACCCATTAGCGAATGTGACGTATTTTATCATTCTATGGGCTGACATAGGGCTACCTGGTTCTCTTGTGAACAATTTGGTTCATTCTAAATGCATGGTCTGATTACCAATATACTGCTTTAATCAATATTATGTAGGTGTCAGTTATGGTACTCATGAATGGTCTGCGACTCTTGGCTGCTTGCTTTAAAGTCCTTCCCAGAGGAAACATCTTTGACGCGCCAAATGGACTGCTTTATCAATATGCATGCGAAACGATAGCTCTTACACGTTGCTTGGGCCTGTAATATCCTGTCTATGGTAATACACGTGGTGCTGCGAGACTAAATGAGTTCCCAGGCGCAACATGATTGGATTACTAACGATGTTAGAGAGTTCAGTTTAATTTACAGAGCTGCCAATCACCTGAGTTTTTGACTAAAATTTTATATTCAAAACCAATCACTGCACCAGAATAGTTGTTGGAGCACTGGTGGTTTCTAACTGTTCAGTATGCTTACAGGCATTTCAGCCTTATTACAAAAATGATACTTCCGCTCTCGTTAAATTCGTTAAAACTACTACTAACACTGATTGACAATTGCAGTACGAAACGTTTCCCTGAATACTCACTTGGAAACCGAACGTAGAAGAAGCAAATCATGATAGGAATCACATAAGAAATGTTATTTTAAGAGAAAATGTATACTTTCAAATTGTTTTTCATATTTTCTTTTAAACGTAGTGTCAGAAAGTATACAGTAATTCATATCTTCAAAAGAACATTACTTGTCCTTGAATGATTCTCATGTGATAACACCATAAACTTGTGGTATGGAATTAAAAAGGTTTGGGAATTATTTTCAGTATTCCTGGACAATTTATGGTTCATTCTTATAACAGAAAAGTCTAAGGGGTGTGGAGGGTAAGAAGCTGCCCAGAGCAGTTCCCACTGGAAACAACCTTAACGACGCCCATCATTAATGATACGATTCTTTGATTTAGAATGTTCGTCGTCTTATACATCTGCTTGTGTGATATTCAAATGACGGTACATAGCATGGAAGTCCTATTTACAGCCGATCTTCCATTCATTTATCCTATATACAATATAAAATGTACCTTCAATTTAAAGAGAGTATCAAAGGTAAAACTGATAAAAATGCGGCTCTTAACACTTTTAAGATATATTAGGCCTAATATTCTGAGTTTTCTGTTTAATTTAGATATGTTTCATTACTATAATGCTGACTGACGCTAAGTATTTTTAATAATTTGTGAATTAAGTTACCCTGCTTGCCTTTTTGTTTTTGTTATTTGCGAGCACTTGTTCAAATCAAAAGTAATAACTCAGGAACGATTTGTTCTACAAGGCTGTGATTTGTCTTCTGTTATGCAGACATTACCCTGCATAGGTTGGCTGCATTGGTTGCTGTTTCGTCATTTTCTGTTTGATGTTCGCTTCGGTAAAAGCGCACGGATTAACTTACGTTTTGTATATAGCATAGTCATTTGACTACGATTTATTTTTAAAAAACCTCAGTTTTCTTACAAGAGTACCCATTTTCTCAGGCTTTTCTTTAGCCAGAACGTTAACATGTTTCCACTTACTTACAGAATTATTATGGTAATGTGAATGTACAATGGTTGAGGTAGGAAACACTATATCATTTAAAAAGTGAGGAAAAACAGTGACATAATTTCTCTTAAAGAATCATATAACTTACTTTACACTGATGGTATCGACAAGAAAATAAATTAATGTACTCACATGATCCGGTTCATTTTCCTGTAATTTAAAACAATATTTTGAATTATTCCGTACAAAACGAGACGACTTACTCAAATTTCACGTTGGCAGTATATGCCGTTTGTCCTCTCCTTAATCCCATCTATCTCATATTATACTGTATAAATAGCTCCCAGCGAGTTAGATTTTGACACTATTTTTATCCCGAAGAAGTCTAACATTTTACATTTTATAACATTTGAGCACTGGCGAGTCATGAGACTGTACAAAATTACGGAAATATGAATTCTCAAACTGGTAACTCTTCAAGAAAGATTATAGGCTACGTTTTAATTAAATGTCTCCTTTCACAAAATTATTTGCATGATTCTACGTACCATGGCTATTTGTTTACTGTCAATCATCAATTCGTATATCCTACATACATTACGAAATATACTTCCTGTTTAATCCTCAAAGCTGACACTCTCTAGCATATTTATTTGGAGGGATTACATGGCTTGAATAGTAATTGTGGACCTCCCCAGTTTAACGTATATACGAATCTAAAATGAGTAGAACATGCACACCTACTGGGATACAAAATTGTATCTAAATTTAACTTCCTGGTAGTTACTTATATTGTAGGAGACATATAGTCCTGAGCATTAAGAGGAACACCAAATGCGTATACCACGAACGTGAAGCTTATCAAATATATATCCCTTATCTCTGGAACTCTTTAAGATAACTTAAAGGAAAGTAAGAGAGATTTATTAAAGAAATAATAAATCGTCCGTCCTCCAATGGGGGTGACCATTCGGATCCGACATACAGTCAGGAAAAATTTCAATAGGATTTAAACACATAGAAAGTGGACATTTAGAATTGTTAATGCTGTTATTGTCTACATGGTGATACCATTAGTACAAAGCAACATCCATGCCCTTTCTCTTGAATTACTCAAGGTAATCTAAGGAAAATATTGCAGGATATAGGCCCACTTGCATGAAATTGGTCAACTAGAAGATGATATTGTTTTTTGGCATCTGAGGAAAAGTCGTGTTCTTCATCAAGACAACCTTTCATAGTGCCCTTAAATATAAGGTGCATTTTATACTGTATGTGCGATAAACTAATGTACGTACGTATGTATGTATTTGAATGTTTGTATGTATCGTACCCTGTAATATTCGGTTCATGGATGCAGTATGTATGTATGCCTACCCCTTAGTCTCGTTTCCTGATACTGAACCCTTGAACTTACCATTCCATCGTTGGTCGGCCACAGCTGCTGCAATAGAGCAATATCGAACTCTTAAATCTTGGGGCGTAGCGGGTATATTTCGGTCACGATCTTGACTAAACGATGGGGTTCAGAAGAGAACCTAACTACTTGAAATGAGGAGCAAATATGTGTTTACTAGATTTTATTATATTATAAAAATGCAAAAATTATGTTTATAAAATCATTCATCAGAAAAAAAATTGTTATTTAACATTAAAACGCAGTCACATTGCATTGCGTGAAAGTTATCTTTTTACATTTATCGAAGAACTACTCCATGGTTAAATGGTTAGCGTGCTGGCCTTTGGCCACGGGGTTCCCGGGTTCGATTCCCGGCAGGGTTGGGAATTTTAACCTTAATTGGTCAATTTCACTGGCACGAGGACTGGGTGTATGTGTCGTCTTCATCATCATTTCATCCTCATCAGGACGCACAGGTCACCTACGGGAGTCAAATCAAAAGACCTGCCTCTGGCGAGCCGAACTTGTCCTCGAACACTCCTGGCACTAAAAGCCATACGCCATTTCATTTCATTTATCGAAGAACTTTCTTCGGAGAAAAGTAGAAAATATCACAAATTAGTGGACAGCGAAAACTAGAAAAACGAAAATAAAACCTGAAAATCGGACACTTTTTGATCCAAACGATAACTGAGAATTAATCCACACGATCCGATTAAAATCTGACCTTCAACAAGTAGAATTCCAGACTCACATTTAATCAAGGTTACCCACCAGTCTAATACCCTGACGGATATGGGAACACCCGCCGAATGGTCCCTTAATCGAACCAAATTTACTATCAGTTGCTTTGGATAGGTTGCGAAATACTACTGGAAAGCATGGTGTTCACTACAAATTAACAGCAGCAATCATAATGAAATATAAAATTTCACCATGTATTGTCATCTCGTGACACCCGTAAGTTATGGAACAATGCCGATGCTGAAACATGCATCACCCAAACAGCTGTTGAGAAGGAACCAACAACAACTCGATCCGAGAAGATCTTACGTTACGTTGTTCTGAGGGAACAAAACTGCGAAATGCAGGAAACACTTATTCATCATGCATTTAGAAGAAATGCTAAACACTGAAGTTAAAGAAAAGTGGTAAATCACTTGAAAAATATTCTTATAAAACCTAATTTCAGGTTATAAACGGTTATGTTTAGTTTAATAAACTTACGAGTCCACATGATAAAATAAAATACAAAAATACCAAAGGGAAATCTAAGGAAATCTCTCCATTCGACAAATTATGACTGCCATTACAAATCCGTCTACTTATGTTTGTCCCAATAAACTAACTACAAGTTATTGATAGACCAAGTCTCACCTATTATAAAATGAAAGAACGAACATTGAAAGTAAAATATATTCACAGCTGACGAAAAGAAACCGCATTGGTAACTCAAGTCTCACATAAATAAGCTAAGTGTCCACACGCACACTATCAAAGCAATCGGACGTCTGAACGACAAAATAATTTAGTCAAGAAATAAAATTAAAAATACTAAAGTTCAATGAACTCAAACGCGCGTGGCAAACAGCAATAGTAATCAATCTCCGTTAGCTCAATATCCATGCTGGACAGCCTTCACGTTTATGCCACTAGTGGTTCCATGCTCTTATGTAAACACCTTCCAGCTGGTAATGATTGTGCCGAAACTTGGCCTTAATATTAGTTTGCTAACACTCTTCGCATTACATAAACTACTGCAGACAATACCATCGTTCTTCGCAAAACACCTTACCTAAGACTTGAAAATATACAGACGACACCCTAACCCTGTCGCCGAGCCTACATAGTGTCTACACACCTTAACAATAACATCTATATACACACATGCAGCATCGTAAACCTATCGTTGAGCGTAAATGGGGATGTCTACTCATCAGTATACTCATATGATACGCGTAACGTCCTAAATCTATTGTCGAGCGGAAACTGGGATGTCTACTCATCCTCTAAAATGTCAGGCGAAATCGTAACTTCAAACATAATTGCTGATATTTAGCTTGAAACCTCGTCGAAACTATAACAAACAATGAAACGAAGCTTGCCACAGAATGAACACAAGTCTGGAAATACAACTAAGTCCCTTCTCGTCAATAAAACGTGAAATGAAAAATTAATAACGCACGGCTACTCATTCCACGACTCAAACCTGATCTCAACACACGCAGTGAAATTTGGAAAAGTAATAATGAATTCAGCGCTCGTCTAACTTTACGTGAATATCGCCAAAACAATAATCATCACCATCGCAAAATCCACACTGTAATTCTAGTGTGAGTCCCAAAAATCGCCTATCATTTCACTGTTCCAAACATCTCTACCCACCAACTATCCAGTGAAGCGAAAATAATTCAATTTACGCAGCCAAACTATCACTTTAATAACGTCTAATATCTCATCCCACAATATTTCCGATTTAATGATAATCTCGTCTCGTTATATAAAAAATATACTGAATGGAAATTTGTTACAACAGTTAAATAACACCAACCGTGTTCTCAGAATGCCCTTCTATTCTTGAGGTCGCTTAATATAACATACACTATGCTGACTTTACATTAATCGCCATTTGGACTTAACTGCCAAGAGCTACAGCCTTCTGCAGAAATTGTTTATCATGGGAAAATTCTTGACTTGAAATCATAATTGGCGCCACAACGCACTCCTTTCGAATCTGACCATCATCCAACCAGTGTCCGACTCGTTGGCTGAACGGTCAGCGTACTGGCCTTCGGTTCAGAGGGTTCCGGGTTCGATTCCCGGCTGGGTCGCGGATTTTAACCTTAATTGGTTAATTCCAGTGGCACGGGGGCTGGATGTATATGTTGTCTTCATAATCATTTCATCCTCATCATGACGCGCAAGTAGCCTACGGGAGTCAAATAGAAAGACCTGCACCTGGCGAGCCGAACCCGTCCTGGGATATCCCGGCATTCAAAGCCATACGGCATTTCATTTCATCCAAGCAGTCAGCTGTTCCGGTTTGCTAACCGAACCTCATGTATAGCCTGCCTCAGAAATATCACATTTAATATACAGCCTGTCTCAAAATTCTTCGCCATCGACAAATATAGCCTGTCTCAAAAATTCTTCTCCATCGCCTATCATCACGACGGCATTACTCATGAATTACTCATGAACCTTTCAAACCTCGATACTCCCATGACGAACATTTTTATAAGAATCTTTTCATTCATTGCATACATCTTTCGGACCTCAAGGACAAAATAACATTACCGTGATTTCCTATATCACAAAATACACGGTGTCACAAAAATTAACTTTCCCCGAATAAATATAACTTTATCAGACTTCGCTGGGTTTCGAAACGAACGCAAATCTTACTCGACATTTCTGTTAAATATATGTTTTATCATACCATTTTTTAACCTCTGTAAATATTATTATTATTGTTGTTGTTGTTTCGATTAATTTTTTTCTGAAATCATAGGATATTCGAAATTATGTTCAGCGCGACTATATGATGGATATAACATTCCTAACATTAATCAGTTTGAGCAAATCTCACAGAATTTTAACATATTATTTAAACTTCGCATTTTACAGTTTCTCAACATGATTTTTACCGCCCTGAAGAGTTCCACACGACGACCAGAAATATAACACTTTCGCCTGATCATTTTTAAATACTAATTCGATACACGCACTGGAAAATTTTATTGGGACAAACAAATTCCATCTACAACATTAATATAAAATATAGACAGACCTGTAATATAGTCATCTTGGAGTTTCTGGCTACATTTTAGCCATCTGACCTCAGATTAAGCCGCTCATGACTGTAGTATACATCATCTTCTTATAGATTACTTAAAAATACACAAATTTTACACTCGCTCTTAATTAACAACAACACAATTCCTCGCTCTTTATCATGGGAACGTACTTCCCTCCCTGCTGGCGAGTGCGAACTCCTTCCTGGGACTCTGTTCTCATTCACCATAATAGGCCAGGTGTTTCAAAAGATAACAAAATCATACCTATCTCTGACTAGCTTCCAAACCTCCTTTGACAATTTCAAACACACAATGTAATAAATGAAATCAGCTAAGTATTTTAAGTAGATATGTATGCCTTCACGGTTTTCGTCGGCGGAAGCTCAGGAAATTTTCTATCACCTTCAGTTAAATACTCTATTGAACCATCTACATGAATATATAACATAAGTTATTTTTAAGAAACAAATCCCGCACTTTCTTGGAGACGAGGTTCCACCTTCCAGACTTTCAGATAGAATGTGTAAATGTGGGTGGAGGGGTTTCCTTTTATAAGGCTAGAGGTGACGCTACCCTGATCATGAAGCCTGGTGGTGCAATCTTCTAATTACATAACCACTGGACCAAATCTCCTGACATTTATTCCAAAAATTCCACTAAAATTACAGTTCACAATGGTGATGTTTTTCTATTTTTCCCATACTTGCAATGTGCGTAATAAATTTATTTCTGACATGTAACTTGGCACACTTTCTTCAGATATTACCTCCACACGTGCCGCTAATCCACCAGTACGGATGCCAACTTCTCCCCAGGCTTAATTGCTTTTAAATTCACCCTGTGGATTCTGGCTTCATGTAATGTTTATTAATAATTTCGATCCTTTATTCCTGGATTAACCATGTCGCCAAAATCTCTCGTTGTGAAAGTTTTTAATACATTGTTAAATTAGTCAGTACTCGAAATCAACCGAAGTGTCCCGGCATTTCACGAGCGGGTGGCTCTCTGGCTGGTGTGAGTTTTCTGTTCCCACGGAGGGAGCGAGACTCTTGAAATAAAACATGGCTACTCTCAAGAAGTTATTTGTACCTGAAATAAATATCTGCAATTATTTATCACCGTAGAATTATGGGTTCACAGTATGCAACGTATCCTGTAACATTCGGTTCATGAGTGCAGTATGTATGTATGCCTACCCCTTAGTCTCGTTTCCTGATACGGGGTCGGGAATGAAGTGAGATTAAATTTTAATGGTATGCTTTTACTATCGCTTGCCCTTCCTGACACCAACGTCAGTTGATTAGCCAATTAAGATGAAATGAATGTTGATGAATGAAACTATGTAATATGTAGTGCCAAACCTAATATCGCACAAGTAGTTGTATATGACGATCGGAGATCTAAATCGAAGAATCGTTTTAACGATAATGGATATCGTTGCCGTTGGTTCCAGAGAGAACTCCTCTAGGTAATTTTCCCAAAACCGCTCCGCCCTTTCCGTTAAAGGAAGGATACAGAGTACAGGAACACCGAAAATTATATCCAAATTTTGCCATTCAGTACCGCGAATTCATGGTGTTAGCACGTGTGAATCATTCATGAGTATATAAATGTACTCTTGAAAATTTTAACTAGACCGTTCGCTACTACGTAGACCTGTTAACGGAATAACTGAAAAATAACTTTTGAATAATTTTCTAAATACTCATTTCCTGCGAGAATAATAATTCTTACGTGATGTGTATCATGGTTTTCTTCCCTTATGTTGGGTTTCCAAGAGAGAGAGAGAGAGAGAGAGAGAGAGAGAGAGAGAGAGAGAGAGAGAGAGAGAGAGAGAGAGAGAGAGAGAGAGAAAGGAAAATAAAATTGAAAATAAGTATATACCCGTATATGGAATTGCATTTCCTTTTATACCGAACACTGGCCGAGAAACGACTTGTTCTTTGTTTTCTTTTATTGGTTGGAAACAAATGTCCTAATTTTTTTTTTCAGAAACCACGGTCAGATTGTTACCCTGCTTTCAAAACACAAGTGCTTCAATGCGTTTTTACCAACCCGAATGCCAAACACAAAAAGATGGTACAGCAACCTACGCTACGCTACGACCTCTATAGTTAGAAAAACTATTCTAGAGCAAATAGTTCCCGAGTTATTGCTGCTTAATTGAACAAGCGCTCGCAAGTAGCGAAAAATGGCTAGCGAAGTAAGGTCTTTAACCATTTATTTAAAGTACTTTTAGTCAACCAAAATTTACAAAAGTAATTTTATCCAGCCAAAATTATTTAAACGTATACCAAATTAAATAGAAAATGACTGATGTTAATAGGTCATAAGAACAAAAAACGTAGTTTTTGCCTTCTCCACTTAAAAGCTGAGGGATAGCCATGAGTGAAATTTAACTGAAATTTGATCTCTTTTAGGTTGAGAGATTCCCTTCACATTGCTCTACAATAAAAATATTAATTTTGACTCTTTGCATGATTGTTATATGTATGGAGTTTTATTTTTTGAAAGACAGCGCGTGGAAGAATAACGCCCGCGCGAAGTCTAGCTAACTTTGAAATGTGGTGTATTTGTGATATTTTCGATTTTTTTTTCAATGTCTTATAGCCCGTACAGTGTACGGTTGGCAATAGAGTTTTATCGCACCTAACGTAGTGAAAAGAGGCACGAAGTACCTTCTTTAAACGAGGTACATTGCTTGAAAATAATTGTCTGGGTCATTCTGAAAACTAAATTTTCATATGGCCCTCTCCTTATAAAAAGCGTCTTGAGTCACATTTTTTGTACTATAATGTCGACATTTGATACAGGTATCCATAAATATGCAGAAAACAGGAGTTGCTACGGATCTGTATATCAGTTATATATCAGAGTATCATTCAATTTACGTGAATGGTTGTAAGTAAACTCGTGTCCTCATGCCGAGGTGGTGCAGATCTTTTCAGGCTCACCCCCATTGGAGGTGAGCTGCATGTACCATTTGAACCACATACCAGCCCTCCTGCCATTCTTAAATTTCTGGCAGTACCGGGAATTGAACCCGGGCCCCCGAGGACGGCAGCTAATAACACTAATCATTACGCTACGGAGGCGGATGTGAATAGTTGTGATCTTGTACGAAAGGGAAAAAAAAATATGTTAAATATCTGAAAGCAGAAATGGCAACACTAATTGTTGCACCTACAACCCAAATGCAAGTTTTGAAGTGACGTGAATGGTGAACCTATGGACAAGATACCAGTGGAATAATTGCACACGAAACGCTATAGTAACGCAGCAATTAATTTCAGTTACGTGATTATTTTTAACAACCAAGTGGTTGCGCGGTCTGGGTCACGTTGCTGTCAGCATGTATTTGGGCGTTAGTGGGTTCCAACCCAACTGTCGGCAGCCTTAAGATGGTATTCTGTGGTTTCCCATTTTCACACCAGGCAAATGCTGAGGCTGTGCCTTAGTTAAGGCCACAGCCGCTTCCTTCCCACTCCAAGCTCTTTATTTCTTTATCGTCGCCGTAAGTCCTATCTGCGTCGGTGCGACGTAAAGCAAACTGTAAAAAAAAATGTAACATTTTGAGGGTTTGCTTATAAAATTGATTGTAATTAATTGTAAAAAATGTTCGTAGTGATAATATGAATACTCCTACTTTCACGTTTCAATAAAGAAGATCACCTTATTTAAACATTAAACCAGTAAGGTGCAGATGCTGGGAAGCTGGCAGCCAGCTGCTACACGGGAAACGGGCACATTGCATTGGCACAGGTCACAGTCCGCCGTGCTCTCTTGCATTGTTTGACTGCAGTTTGCATTCGTATTTAGTCTCATTTAACATCATGATGCCGGCTCCGTGGTGTAGGGGTAGCGTGCCTGCCTCTTACCCGGAGGCCCCTTGTTCGATTCCCGGCCAGGTCAGGGTTTTTTACCTGGACCTGAGGGCTGGTTCGAGGTCCACTGAGCCTAAGTGATTAGTATTGAGGAGCTATCTGACGTTGAGATAGTGGCCCCGGTCTAGAAAGCCAAGAATAACGGCCGAGAGGATTCCTTGTGTTGACTACACGACACCTCGTAATCTGCAGGTCTTCGGGCTGAGCAGCGGTCCCTTGGTAGGCCAAGGCCCTTCAAGGGCTGTAGTGCCATGGGAATTTTTTTTTTACATAATGGAGGTTACTGCGGGATGTTCAAAACGGAGACTCCCGACTTCGTAGTCGTTTCGACGTGAGTGGATCGTTTAGCATAGTAAGGATTACGATCAATATAATGATGAAGATCGTCCAGCACTAACAAAAGCGATTAAACTAGAAAATTATCAACCAAGAGATAGGTATTATATTCACATATTTGAGAGTTTATGATTAATTTAAGTGCGGCCAGTATCCATTATACGGGAGGTAGTGGGTTTGAACCCCACTGTCGGCAGCTCTGAAGATGGGTTTCCGTGGTTTCCCATTTTTGTTTGCTAGTTGCTTTACGTCGCACCGACACAGATAGGTCTTATGGCGACGATGGGACAGGGAAGGGCTAGGATTGGGAAGGAAGCGGCCGTGGCCTTAATTAAGGTATAGCCCCAGCATTTGCCTGGTGTGAAAATGGGAAACCACGGAAAACCATTTTCAGGGCTGCCGACAGTGGGGTTCGAACCTACTATCTCCCGAATACTGGATATTGGCCGCACTTAAGCGATTGCAGCTATCGAGCTCGGTGTTTCCCATTTTCACAACCAAGCAAATGCTGGGGCTGTACCTTATTAAGGGCACGGCCGAATCCTTCCCACACCTAGCCCTTTCCTGACCTATCGTCGCCATAAGACCTATCTGTGTCGGTGCGAAGTAAAACAACTTGTAAGTGATTAATTTTAGCCTAACCATATTAGCCTATTAAGTATTGTTCAAAACTGAACACGCACTCATTACGACGATATCATTCTGTTACGCATTAAGAGTACATTTCTAGATGGTTTGTAAATATAATTAAGAAAAAAAATAAAACTTGAAATTTCCGAATATAGGTAAGAATTATTGGAAGTAAGGGTAAGTTATGTTCACGTCATTCTGTTTACCTTCAGGACAATTAAATTTTAAAAGGACAATTGAATTTTAAATATAAACAATGAGCCAGCCGTCCGCCTCTCCTACAGAATTTCTTTTAATTGGCAAAACGATAACGAAGTTCATCAGATGCCGATTTTACCAAAGGTTCTTTAAAACTGAGGGCGGAAGAATTTAGTCCAAATCTGATAAAATAATATTAATCAGTAATCCTATCAAGATGGACTGTTAATCGACGAATTAAAGATTAGCGGGTTGTCATTGACAGCCCGCAGGTCACCACTGGCGCACTGGCAAGCGGCTGCTCGCAGACTGTTCTGATGAGCTAAGCCTGCACATGCCTGCATTAAACCTTCTGCCAAACTTCTGTTTCATATTCCATACTATGTATTATACGTGTATGTACTAGTTGTGAAAATTTATTAAATTATTAGATCTTTTGTCGCCAGATTTATTGAACGACCCTCGTCCACGTGGATGCAGAAGAATCTCAAGCTTTCGCATAGGAATAATGAGTGTTAGAAGCTTACAACTCGTATTACTTTTTTTTTTCTTTACGTCGCACCGACACAGATACGTCTTATGGCAACGATGGGATAGGAATGGCCTGGGAATTGGAAGGAAGCGGCCGTGGCCTTAATTAAGGTACAGCCCAGGGCCTGATGTGAAAATGGGAAACCACGGAAAACCATCTTCAGGTCTGCCGACAGTAGGGCTCGAACCCACTATCTCCCGATTACTTAAGCGACTGCAGCTATCGAGCTCGGTCTCGTATTAAGTGACCTCGTGGAACCTTACAAGGGCATCCCTTACTGCTGCTCTTTGTCCTCCGATAAGGTCTTTTCGTCAAAATCAGCTCGTCAGGAACGTATTATTAAAGCCGTATTCTCGTTGGGAAAGTTACGAGTTACAAGTCTAAGAAGGCAGTGTAGCGTGCTTGTCGCCTGTTCACGTGTCTTGCGACTAAGAATAACTACAGCACATTCAAACGACGAATAGTCTATAGTTTCATTCTGCGCCTAATACGCAGTCAATACAAAGACAAAAATTACATTATCGCTCATTTGGAGGACAATACGAACTGGACACTCTGAAACGATTTGAGTTCTGAAGAAATTACTCGTAACTGACATGGAAGTCCTTCCACTCTGCCACATATGTCCCAAGAAGTATTTCATGTTTGTTCTCAAATCTTGACATGTTTATGTTGTTTCTCTATGCAAAGGATCTGAACGAAAATCACGGACAGATTCGTGCACTTTTTGCGTGATTCTCATGTCAAAAACTTGTGTTGATCGCACTATTCAGGGGGCGGTTATGAATTGCACTGAACGTCTATAATACAGAATGATAACTGCTGTGCATCACTAACAGGGGAGGATGTAAAATGCATTATTTTATGTTTTCTCTCGTTTTGTGAACATTTTTGCCCAGACTCTACCGCGAGTAAATGAGCGCTGCCAGTCAAACCGAAACAAGCAGCGCTTTCACTAGTTACTGTATGTTGAGACAGCCCAAAGGCTGGTTCGATCCTCAGCATATCCACCATCAGTTGTTATAGACAGCCTAGGAGTAACTAAAGAGGCGTGGTAGGAAAATGAGGACTGATGTAGTTTCAGTTTGCTAGTGAACGCTAAATCGATCAATATTTACGTAAGTGCTTTTTGTTTCACCAGTACTATATCAGTGCTCTAATAATAATAATAATAATAATAATAATAATAATAATAATAATAATAATAATAATAATGCATCTACCGTATCACCATCTAAAATTACTTTATACTAATATCCTCAGTTGTGTGTGGTGCAAGTAAACCGGACAAAGATTTAATGAATCTAGGTAATTATAAATTTTCTTATGATAATGAAGGAAAAATGATGAATTGAAGTAGGGATGTATATTTCGAAAACGCAAGGCAAACTTTTATGCAGGGTAAGTTGTAGCAATGTTGTTGAAAGATATTTAGTTCTTAAACAGGATAAGAATGTCCATGTGGTGCAATACCAGGTAATTAGTGCTACTGCGAAATGAACGCATACGGAAGATACAGTAATCTGCACGCCTCAGCAAATTGGTTCGATTCGTACTGAACGAACTATCTAAATATAATTCTCCGCATCGTAATGATTAACCTCTAATAAAGAGGAACACGGATAAGGTAATATCCTAAATTCCCGTTGATATCAATGAAACTAACAGTATGATTCTAGTGCTAAATTTTAAGACATACTTGTAAGAAAAAATTGTAATGCATGACGACAAAAACAGCGGGACCGTGATTTTTAAATTTTTTTTAATAATACAACGCGAAATGAAATCAAGGGTTATCTTTCGAATATGCGTGAAAAAGTATAGTGCGTAGAAATTTATTAGTATGTTTCCTCCGTGCAATTTACACTGACTGACAGAGCAAATGCAACACCAAGAAGGAGTGGTCAGAACTTTATGCCAATTGCAGGGTAGACTGACGTCACTGAGGTATGCTCATGATGTGAAATGCGCCGCTGTGCTGCGCACGTAGCGTTGGCGAATGGCCCACTTCGTACCGTGATTTCTCAGCCGACAGTCATTGTAGAACGTGTTGTCGTGTGCCACAGGACACGTGTATAGCTAAGAATGCCAGGCCGCCGTCAACGGAGGCATTTCCAGCAGACAGACGACTTTACGAGGGGTATGGTGATCGGGCTGAGAAGGGCAGGTTGGTCGCTTCGTCAAATCGCAGCCGATACCCATAGGGATGTGTCCACGGTGCAGCGCCTGTGGCGAAGATGGTTGGCGCAGGGACATGTGGCACGTGCGAGGGGTCCAGGCGCAGCCCGAGTGACGTCAGCACACGAGGATCGGCGCATCAGCCGCCAAGCGGTGGCAGCCCTGCACGCCACGTCAACCGCCATTCTTCAGCATGTGCAAGACACCCTGGCTGTTCCAATATCGACCAGAACAATTTCCCGTCGATTGGTTGAAGGAGGCCTGCACTCCCGGCGTCCGCTCAGAAGACTACCATTGACTCCACAGCATAGACGTGCACGCCTGGCATGGTGCCGGGCTAGAGCGACTTGGATGAGGGAATGGCGGAACGTCGTGTTCTCCGATGAGTCACGCTTCTGTTCTGTCAGTGATAGTCACCGCAGACGAGTGTGGCGTGGGCGTGGAGAAAGGTCAAATCCGGCAGTAACTGTGGAGCGCCATACCGCTAGACAACGCGGCATCATGGTTTGGGGCGCTATTGCGTATGATTCCACGTCACCTCTAGTGCGTATTCAAGGCACGTTAAATACCCACCGCTACGTGCAGCATGTGCTGCGGCCGGTGGCACTCCCGTACCTTCAGGGGCTGCCCAATGCTCTGTTTCAGCAGGATAATGCCCGCCCACACACTGCTCGCATCTCCCAACAGGCTCTACGAGGTGTACAGATGCTTCCGTGGCCAGCGTACTCTCCGGATCTCTCACCAATCGAACACGTGTGGGATCTCATTGGACGCCGTTTGCAAACTCTGCCCCAGCCTCGTACGGACGACCAACTGTGGCAAATGTTTGACAGAGAATGGAGAACCATCCCTCAGGACACCATCCGCACTCTTATTGACTCTGTACCTCGACGTGTTTCTGCGTGCATCGCCGCTCGCGGTGGTCCTACATCCTACTGAGTCGATGCCGTGCGCATTGTGTAACCTGCATATCGGTTTGAAATAAACATCAATTATTCATCCGTGCCGTCTCTGTTTTTTCCCCAACTTTCATCCCTTTCGAACCACTCCTCCTTGGTGTTGCATTGTCACTGTCAGTCAGTGTATATTTGGGACTCTTCGCTTCACAGTGCAGTGTATGTGATGAATAAGTTTCTGTTATTTATTACGGTGAAGTATCCCTTTTTTTTTAAGTGCAATTTTACTACAATCGTGTTCATTAGGTCGAGATCACCTTGTCCCATATAAATTTGCTTGCTGCATTTTTCTCCTTAAACGCTTCTTGAAACTGCTAAGTCAACCTTTTCCTCATTATTTAAATTCTTCTTTGCCTTTTCTCAAGTGTTTGGGGTCGGCACAACATGGGGTTTAAGCCCAGTTTTACGGCCGTTCGCCTTTCCCTAAGCCAAACCTACATGGAGGGATATATTCACTCCTGCGAGCCTTTTTCGTGATTGATAGTGCGGTGTTTCGTATACTACTACTACTACTACTACTACTACTACTACTACTACTAATTAAAATGTTATTACCTTTACGTCCCACTAACTACTGTTACGGTTTTCGGAGAAGCTGAGGTGCCGGGATTTAGTCCCGCAGGTGTTATTTTACGTGCCGGTAAGTCTACCGATACGAGGATGACGCATTTGATCACCTTCAAATACCACCGCACCGAGCTAGGATCGAACTGCCAAGTTGGGTTCAGAAGATCAGTGCTTCAACCATCTGAGCCACACAGTCCGGTGATGTTTTATATGCAACTGAAGATGTATATTGAGACAAACACAACCGGGCGAGTTGACCGTGCGGTTAGGGGCGCGCAGCTGTGAGCTTGCATCCGGGGATTAGTGGGTTTGAACCCTTCTGTCGGCAGCCCTGAAGATTTTTCGTGGTTTCCCATTTTCACACCAGTCAAATGTTGGGACTGTTCCTTAATTAAGGACACGGCCGCTTCCTTCCCACTCCTAGGCCTTTCCTGTCTCAACGTCGCCATGCAATGTAAAGCAAATTGCAAAAAAAGAGACAACACAAATCTCGAACTAGAAGAATTAACCACCTGCAGGTAAAATCGCCGGCCTGGCCTGGAAACAAACCTAGGACCCTCTGAACTGAAGACCACTACGCTGACTATTTACATAAGGGGAAATTCATTTATGTCCCTGTCCGGCTTCACTTGGCACTATGTTAGACGAAGAGGCTGTATTCTTTACTCCTGATTAAATGGTGAATGTACCGGTATTATCAATTTTGTTCTGTTTTACTATTGGATTAACATCACACTAGCACTTCGAAGGTTTACGGCGACGAAATAATGGGAAAGGGCTAGGACTGCGAAGGTAGCGGCCGTGGTCTGAATTAACGTACAACTCCAGAGTATGCGCATGTGGAGAAGAGGTTGTTTGCTTGTACAATTGTCTGTTACCATTTTACTTACAAATATGTGAACAAATTTTGAGAGCGGATTCTCAACAATGTTTTTTTCTTACTTCAGAGCACATTCCCAGACATGGTGTGTCTTGCCACACCACCATGTATCCATATATAATTTTTGCAGAATTTGACATTTTGGAAACTGAATTATGAAGTACGACAACTGATATTATTTTTATTGACACAATTGCGGAGCTCTTCATTAGGTTTCCTTATACATTAGACAGTACTAAGTATTGTAAACCAGGGTTCAGACATAACTATTTACAACTACAGAACAGTCTTGATAATCCGAACTCCGTTAATGAAAAAACGTGGTTAATCCTAACTAAACGTCTTAAAATACTAAATCTATAACGGAAATGATTTGTATTTTCTTTATTCGTTATGAAATCAATGTAAAATAATTTTATACTCTGTGTTGCGATAGTATTTTGAGAAATCGAAGCGAAACAATGCAAGAAAGTTAATCGAGATTCATAACGTTTAGTTAGATAAATATTGATAAATCTCAACGATCCAAAAATGTCAGGCAGTAGTAAATGAAATTTCGTATGGCCTTTCGTGTCGCGAGTGTCTGAGGACATATTCGGCTTGCCAGGTCTTTTGATTCGAGTCCCGTAGGCGACCTGCGCGTCGTGATGAAGATGAAATGATGATGAAGACGACACGTACACTCAGCCCCGATGCCAGCGGAATTAACCAACGATGGTTAAAATTCCCGACCCTGTCGGGGAATCGAACCCGGGGCCCCTGCGACCAAAGGCCAGCAAGCAAACCATTCAGCCATGGAGCGGGAAATTCAGTAGTTATTCCTCTTGAGAAAGACAGTTATTGCTGTTAGGTAATTCTGGTACAATACTGGATTTCGGAAAGAATACTGATAATCCGAAAATTTGCCGATTTGAACAGGCCCTGGTCCCAATAGTTCGGTTTATTGGCAGTCTACTGCAGGTAACTTTGCGTTTTCTTTACGTAACAAATATTTACGAATATATCTATTGATGAGTAGATGTATTAATAAATGGTAAATTAATTCTGGTGTTCGGCCCCATTCTTGAGCCATGTAACTCATGGGGCTCCGGGGTCTCGGACTCGATTCCCCACTGCTATGAAATTTTAATCTATTTGGTTAATTCCCTTGGTTCTATAATTGACTGCCTGTGCTGTCAATAATGTCCCCGCAATTGGGTGGAGGATAGTTCTGTATGTGGAATGTGAGTTGCAGGAATGTTGGGGACAAAACAAACTTCCAGTCCCCGAGCCATGGGAAGTATCCATTTAATGTTAAAATCACCCACATGGCCGGGAATCAAACGCGAAGCCCTCTGAACGGAAGGCAACTATGCATGCCATTCAGCCAACGAGCCAGTAAACGTGAGATAATTTGTTTTTATGGTTAACTATCGCTTTCTAAATACTATTTCGAAGATGATTTTTAATATTTGATACTTCTTCTTTCCTTATTCCTTTCATTCTTTCTTTCTTTCTGAATCTGCTGGTTTTTCCTTCCGATTCAGGGAGGGATCCCAACTCTACCGCATCAAGGGCGGTGTGCTGAAGCGTGAGACGTTGGGTCGGAGATACAACTGGGGAGGAGGATCAGTACTTCGCCCAAGCTGCCTCACTTGCTGTGCTGAACAGGGGCCTTGTGGAGGAGGGGGATGGGAAGATTGAAAGGGATAGACAAGGAAAAGGGAAGGAAGCAGCCGTGGCCGTATGTTAGGTACCACCCCGGCATTTACCTGCAGGAGAAATGGGCAACCACGTAAAACGACTTCAAGGTTGGCCGAGGAGGGAATCGAAAGCCCTTCTACTCAGTTGACCTCCCGAGGATGAGTGTACCCCGTTCCAGCCCTCGTACCACATGTCAAATGTCGTGGCAGAGCCGGGAATCGAACCCAGGCCTCAGGCGATTGCAGCCAATAACGCTAAGCACTACCCCACAAAGGCGAACTAATTTTTGATACACTACGTAAATACCTTTTTTGACTTGACTTAATTTTAGTAAATAATTATTAATATCCTCAACGCATTTTTTCTTTCTTTATGAGCTTTGGAATGTAATTTTAATTAATTTTGCGAAATGACACGTAATCCAGATCATGTATTTAGGCTTTGATTGCAGTGTATGAATTGTAAGCAATTATTAGTGTGGACTGAGAGAAGACTGAGTACAAAAGTAATTAACAATGAATAATTGTATTACTTTCCTTTGTATTTCACTTTGTTCCATTCCATAACGTAACAACAGTTGAGAACTTGAGTGGTCTTCAGTGGAAATGCTAATTCAATGTAACATAATCACACCACACACACAACACCATTCTTTACCAATATAACACTCATACTCCTATACACGGCAAATACCACCCACCCTTGCCTTTTAAGCAATGCATCCGGCTACGATAGCTGAACGAAGTTGTTATTATTATTGTTATTGCTAGTGGTTTAACGTCGCACCAACACATTGACGGCTTTCGGTGACGCTAGAATTGGGGGGGCAGTGTCCGTGTCCTTACTTAAAGTACAGACCAAGCCTTTGCCTGGTGTGCAAACGAGAGACAACTGAAAAACGTCTGCAGTGCTGCCGACGTTAGGATTCGAACCCACCATCACCCGAAAGCAAGCTCACAACTACGCGACCCTAACCGTACGTTAAACTTGCCCGGTGAAAATATTATTATTATTATTATTATTATTTATTTATTATTATTATTATTATTATTATTATTATTATTATTATTATTATTATTATTATTATTATTATTATTATTATTATTATATTTCCTGACACATTAGACAGTACTAACTATTGTAAACCAGTGTTCATACATAACTATTTACAAATACAGAACAGTCTCGATTATCCGAACTCCGTTAGGTCGATAAGAAACCTACCATATAATAGGGTGTAGGGAAAATACCATCCAATAATCACTTTTTCCTAGAATTGGCTTTACGTCGTACCGACACAGATAGGTCTTATGACGACGATGGGATAGTATGGGAAATGACTAGGAGTTGGAAGGAAGCGGTCGTGGCCTTAATTAAGGTACGGCCCCCAGCAAGTGCCTGGTGTGAAAATGGGAAACCACGGAAAACCATCTTCAGGCCTGCCGACAGTGGGGCTCGAACCCACTATCTGGTGGATGCAAGCTCACAGCTGCGTGACCCTAACCACACGGCCAACTCGCCCGATGTTCTTACTTTAAACGACAATGCAAGTAAAGGGAGTATAGTATTCGTACGAAACTTCTACATCCGGTTTTTGCCGAATCTTGAAGTTTTGTTACTTCTAGACACCAAAATGTAGATTTTGTAACATAACTGTGATTGTGGATATCACAGAGGCTCCTTTCCAAGCATTGGGGCCACAGTCTTCGTCTAAGAAGGCGTTACCTTGCTTACTCCATTTGAATCTGGATGAAAAATGTGAATTATAGGGTTGGTTCCGATCGTTATTTTAAGTATCCTTACCCCTTTTAATACAGCCTGTTGTTACTGGAGGGCATTTTCCACAACCTGTGTACTCCCTTGTCTTATTGCTACACAGGGATTAATGTTTAAACGCGCAATTTCTTGAGAATTAAAATCCACACCCTGTTTCCAGGCATTCGGCCGGGTCAGGAATCGAATGAATGAAGCTCCTATGAAGCGGCGAGGATAAGAATTGTGCCGACTGCGTAAGCCTGTCGCACTCCTCTGGGAAAATGACTAGTGACTGATAGATGAAATGAAATTATATTCGAGAGTGTTGCTGGAATGAAAGGTGACAGGGAAAACCGGAGTACCCGGAGAAAAACCCTGTCCCGCCTCCGCTTTGTCCAGCACAAACGTCACATGGAAATTTGGACCATGGAACCCAGAGGTGAAAGGTCGGCGCACTTCCGCCCCGGCCAAAGAGGCACAGCGCAATTTCTTATTTGTTACAAATAATTATTTTTTCATTTCAGAATTAACCTGTAACTGTCAGAGAAATATTCTAAATATATTTGTCGGTTCAAAGTCTTAGTGTGACGAGTTTTAAATATTTCTTTCATATTTGCAAAGCTGTGCTAATTAACTACAGTAGTTACTATTACAGTTCAATGTTACTGGTTGTCCATGTTCACGAAAGTTCTGAGATAAGCACTTTAGTGCTAGTTTTACCTACAATGTTAAAGATTGCATTTTACTAAAGCTAATTAACGTGCACATTCTTTTTCATTATTATGAACCTAATGGCACCGTCGGAGTTTATCTGGACATTTTTAACGCAGGAATAACAATACGCAACTGTCTAAGATAATGTACAGCGAGCAATTACTTTTTTTCACACATGCAATGCTGCAGACTTAAGGGGTAGTGAGATATCCAATTTCAGCATTTGAACCTAATAGGCTACTATAATTCTGGTGTTTGAGAAATAAAACTGTTCAGGCTCTGCCACGAAATTTGAAAAGTGGCACGAGGGCTGGAACGGGGTCCACTCAGTATCGTGAGGTCAAGTGACTAGAGGTGGTTTCGATTCCCACCTCAGCCATCCTGGAAGTTGTTTTCCGTGGTTCCCACTTCTCCTCCAGGCAAATGCCTGGATGGTACCTAACTTAAGGCCACGGCCACTTCCTTCCCTCTTCCTTGTCCATCCCTTCCAATCTTCCCATCCCCACACAAGGCCTCTGTTCAGCATAGCAGGTGAGGCCGCCTGGGCGAGGTACTGGTCATCCTCCCCAGGTGTATCCCCCGACCCAGAGTCTGAAGACCCAGGACACTGCCCTTGAGGCAGTGAAGGTGGGATCCCTTGCTGAGTCCAAGGGAAAAACCGACACTGGAGAGTAAACAAATAAAGAAGAAGAAGAAGAAGAAGAGTGCGTTTAGAATGGAGTACGTCTGTTATGGAGTGTTAAATATGTGAAACGAAGACAAACTTGATGTAACACCTTTGTAGTAGCAGAAACATGGAAATAGAGCGGCAGAGACATAACGTTTCCTTGAGTCATTAAACCGCACGGTGGTAATTCCTATTCACACACAAATAACATTTCCCTTCTCAACTCCGGATTTCCTACTCACAACTTTCCTCTCCGGAACTAACATCTCACTTGTTGATATGAATGCTCTTTACCATGCATGTAAACTTCTCTATTCACTTCTTTCCAGTTAGTTACTGTCTTATTATATAGAGTGTCTCACATATCATGCTCGCTTTGAAAAGTAATTTCATTTCATATGAGGTAGTAGTACTCCTTCCTCAAGAGAAATAATGTGAGAGGGAGTGAGTGAGGCTCAGACATATCTAGGAATTAATTTTTCTTTCTTTCTTTCTTTCTTTCTTTCTTTCTTTCTTTCTTTCTATATTTATTTATTTATTTATATATATATTTATTTATTTATTTCTTAATCTCTTTACCCTCCAGGGTTGGTTTCTCCCTCGGACTCAGCGAGGGATCCCCCCTCTACCGCCTCTTAGAGCAATGTCCTGGAACGTGAGACATAGGTTCTGGGAATACAACTGGGGAGAATGACCAGTACCTCGCCCAGGCGGCCTCACCTGCTATGCTGAACAGGGGCCTTGTGGGGGGATGGGAATATTGGAAGGGATAGAGAAGGGGGAGGGAAGGAAGCGGCCGTAGCCTTAATTTAGGTACCATCCCGGCATTTGCCTGGAGGAGAAGTGGAAAACCACTTACAGGATGGCTGCGATGGGAATCGAACCCACCCCTACTCATTTGAGCTTCCGAGGCTGAGTGGACTCCGTTCCAGCCCTCGTACCACTTTTGAAATTTCGTGGCAGGTCCGGGAATTGAAACCGGGCCTCCGGGGATGGCAGCTAATCACACTAACCGCGACACCACAGAGGCAGACTACGAATTATTCTCGGTGCTTTAATGTCCCGTTTTCACAACCATGCCCAATCCATTCAAGACCATAACCCTTCCACACTTTATACATTTTTGATTTTTCAAAAATATTTTAAAATAAACTTTTTCAATTCTAGAGTATAAACTTACTCTTTTAGCGTCATACTAATATATCGAAAGTTTTCGGCGATGCAAGGATTGGAAGCAGCTTTAATTGAGAAGGTACCGGCCATCACATTTGTTAAAGTGCAGACCCAACATTTGTCTTGTGTAAACATAGGATACAGCGCAGAACCGTCTTAAGACTGGCGATGGAGGGATTCGAACCCACCATCTACCGAATGCAAGCTCACGGCTACGTGACCCTGAATATGGTTTACCGTGGTTTTCCTTTTTCACACCAGGCAAATACCGGGGCTGTACCTTAATTAAGGCCACGGCCGCTTCCTTCCCACTCCTAGTAATTTCCTATCCCATCGTCGCAATAAGACCTATCTGTGTCAGTGCGACGTGAAGCAAATTTTAAAAAAGTACTTTGTTCACAGATTCCCGCACCAATTGCTGATTTAACGAACATATAACCACAAAATATATCGGTCTTAGTGTTCTGTTGTTACTTAAACCGAGAATCAGTCCTAGATATGTCTGAGCCTCACTCACTCCCTCTCACACTATTTCTCTTGAGGAAGGAGTACTACTAGCTAGTGTGAAATGAAATTACTTCAAAGCGAGCATGAAATGTGAGACACTCCATATAATAAGACAGTAACTAATTGGAAAGCAGTAAATAGAGAAGTTCACATCCATGGTAAAGGGCGTTCATATCAACAAGTGAGATGTTAACTCCAGAGAGGAAAGTTAAGCGTAGGAAATTCAGAGATGAGAAGAATACTGCATATAACTACTAAGGTGAATTATCTTCACAAGATTATTTATCTCGATCTCTCAGTTCCATTCTGTTTGAATGTGCTCTTTTATCTGTGAATGCCACTAATTATTACATGAGACCATTTTCCTTGCTTGTATATGGAAGTAAGAGACACTAGCTACAATAATAATATTCAGGTTGTAAGTATGGATATCCGATAACATCTGCGAAAGTATTTTGGCACTTTATACATTTAAAGAGTATTTAGTTCTTTACTAGACTCCTTTGGGTCTTGAAGGTTAAAATGTACGCAATGTAATTCAACTTTCCAACCAGTGCAAGTGAAATTCGTGTTAAACGAAGAAGAGGAAGAAATACGACAGATTTTCTTCATGTTTAATGTCTACCTTATTATTTCTATTCCATCACGGGTCAAACACCATTAACTTTCCTGCTTAGTTGTCACTTATGTGATTGTTCAGATATGAAGCCTCTCTTCTTTTAGTTCCATTACACATATTCAGGTACAGCCTGTTCTGCGAAAGCTTTAATGAAAGCATCATTGGAAGCCATGCATGATGACATCATATGTGGTTTTTACTAGTGAAATAGTAGGCCTATTTTCTTACTTTTGATCGTACTTCTCTGCCGGGCTGAGTGGCTCAGAGGGTTAAGGCGCTGGCCTTCTAACCCCAACTTGGCAGGTTCGATCCTGGCTCAGTCCGGTGGTATTTGAAGGTGCTCAAATACGACAGCCTCGTGTCGGTAGATTTACTGGCACGTAAAAGAACTCCTGCGGGACTAAATCCCGGCACCTCGGCGTCTCCGAAGACCGTAAAAGTAGTTAATGGGACGTAAAGCAAATAACATAATAATAATAATTATTATTATTATTATTATTATTATTATTATTATTATCGTACTTCTGATAAATTGTCAACCAATCATTAATGGTAATTTTCCTACTGAGTGTGACTAACTTGGATGGAGATCAAGCACTGTTCTGTATAGCTTCCCTCACCAGCCGAAAATTGATATACCTCTTTCCTCAGATGCTATTCACTGATAAGATTTTTAATTGAGACTACGAGAAATTTAAAACATGTTAGCAAAAATATCACATGATTTATGATTTATAAAATCCGTTTCTTCTTCTTCTTCTTCTTCTTCTTCTTCTTCTTGCGTTCCGGCCTTCTAAGGACCACGTTACAATTTCAATTCTTCCTCCTTAGTTCGTTCATTTTCTTCCAGTATTCTTTCATTGTTTCACTGTGCTTCTTTTTCCTGTCTTCAGTCCACTTTATGCCTGTTTTCTTTTCCTTCCTCCCTTGGAATCCTTCCATTTGTAAGACTTTCTTCCTAAAAATCTTTCTTTCCAATAATTCTTCTTCTCGTATGTTGTTCCTTTCCAGGTCTTTCTTGACTTCTTGAATCCAGGTGGTAGTTGATTTCTTTTCCCAAAGGTACTTGAGGATTCGTTTAGTTAGACTACTGTCACCCATTCTGTAAATGTGTCCAAGAAATAGCAATCTCCTTTTTCTTATTGTTTATGATATGTTTTCTATGTTCTGGGAAATTTCATTGTTACTTCTTAATTTCCAAAACTCTGCAATTCTTAGAGGACCTAATATTTTCCTTATAATTCTTCTTTCTAATATTTCTAATTTATCGAGCTTGTAGTTCAGTGCTAGACATTCGTTGGCATAAAGGTATTCTGGTTTCACTACTGTGTTGTAGTGCTTTATTTTAAGTTTTCTTGATAAGCACTTTTTGTTATAAGTATTCTTAGTTATACCGTAAGCTCTTTCCATATTTTGTATCCTCTCCTCTATAGCAGATTTTTCTAAACCACTTTCTTGAATTGTCTCACCCAAATATTTGAATTTCTTTACCTTTTCTATTTGACCAATATCCGTTACTAAAAACTTTGGGGCACTTTTTATATTCGTCAAAAATTTTGTTTTCTCGGCAGAGATTCTCAAGCCTGTCATGTTGGCTGTTCAAGGAGATTGACTTGCATTGATGCATCTGTAAGGCTTTCTGAAAGTATGGCAAAGTCATCTGCAAATGCTAGGCAATTTATTGCAACACCTTTGTTCTTCTTCCCAGCATGAGTGGCAATATTTTGGATTCTATTTCTACTTCTATTTAATGAACAAATGGTTTCTTAACTACTGGATGCAAGTCAACTTCTGAATATTCAAGTTCCCCAAATTCCACAAAACAGTAATACACACTGGTTAACTAGTTTCATGCAGATCGCCGTCCAGGTGGAAAGCCAACAGCCAAACACTTGTCCCCTTTACCGAGCGAGATGGCCGTACGGTTAGGGTCGCTTAGCTGTGAAATTGCATTTGGGAAATGGTGAGTTCGAATCCCACCTTCGAAATCCCTAAAGAGAGATTTTTGTGATTTCCCATTGTCACACTAGGCAAATGGTGGGGCAGTACCTTAATTAAGGCCACGGCCGCTACCTTCTCATCCCTGCGTAACCGATAGCCTTCGATGTGTTAGTGCGGCATTAAACCACTAGCAAAGATATGTCCAATTACGCCTGCCAGATGTGAATGACAAATAAGTAGTTCACTAATAAAACAAACATACAAGTCGTTTCTAAGCTAATATTTAGTAGCCTATATAATAAAATACATTTCTAAATAATTATTTTGTGAAAAAATTGAACCGCGATATACCAGTACTGATGTAAGTTAAATAATAAAATAAAATAACTTACGGTATCCCGTCCCCTTTGTCTTCGTGACGTTGTCGATGACTAGAAGGAGAAAATTAATACACGTGTATCGCGTTGTATAGCAGCGTAAGTCTCAGTGAAAATATTCAATTTTCAGGAACTGAAGGTAATTTTAGGTTAATCTAAATGTAATTTGATCACCTGTAAATTTAATTGTTATGGAAATTCGGCTTATACAACGACAGCTGAGATGTGTTATCATAAATAATAAATTACTACATAGGCGGAAAATGAAATCCCAACACCAAGAAAACTTTAGATTATAGGAAAACAATTTAGGATAATCAATTATCTAGGTCACATTTATTTCATTAAAGTTGCCAGGTAGAAGCTTCAAGTATGCGCGAAAAGAGAAGTGGTATGGTGGTACAGTAATAACCGCTACAGTTACCACGATTTTGAATGCAAGGATGTATTGTGTCGTACAGGTGCCCTATGTACTTTTGTTGCATGGAGTTCCACGCCTCTTGCACTTAGTCAAATCAATAACGGTTAATGCTGGTAATGGTTGATGTTGGATTTTCCGTCCCATAATATACCATACGTGTTCAATGGGCGAAGGGTCTGGTGATCTCGCAGGCCAAGGCAACTGATCGACACTCGGTTGAGCATGTTGTGTGAACGCAGCTGTATGAACACGAGCGTTATCCTGTCGCAAATGAATGGCAGCACAACCAATTCAGTCACCAGTCTCACGTACAAATCCACTGTCAAGGTTCTTGGGATAACGGCGAGAGTCCTCCTGCTGTCATAGGGAATCGCTTCCCAGGCCATAACTCCTGGTGTATGTGCAGTGTGTCGACGCCGCAGACAGCTTGGCTCCAAGCGTTCACCTGGACTCCTCCTTACCAACCTACGGCCATCACTGGCACTAATACAGAAACAGCTCTCATTTGAGAACAGAACAGATACCCACTCCGAACTCTAATGAGCTCTAGCTTGATACTACTGCTTTGTCGCAGATGGCAGTGATTCGTATTTAGTGGCTTGAACGTTACAGAATATCTGACTTGGAGTTTTCCCTCAAGTAACCGATTTGTTACAGTTCGCTGTGTCATTCTAGGATCAAGTGAAGATCTAATGGCTGCAATGTCGAGGTAAGAACATCCATCTTCTCGTAGCCTTATTACACAGCCTCGTTCGAACTCAGTAAGCTGCTGATACTGCGTTGTCCGTCTCCTTTAAAAGCCTGTTTGACTCACACATACATCACGTCAGTACCTGACGATTAATAACGCTCACGAAGTGTACAGCGCGTATTCAAAGCGAACTTCCTTTGGAAGGTCGTAGTGGCACTACTAGTATAGATGGGAGCTCAAGAGAAGAGTTTCGCTAGGAATGTGGCCGGGAATGCGTAAGCCCTCGCTTCTCCCCTCGTCCCTGGCTTATCGTCACCAAGCTGGTGTATGTACTTGCGTTTCTGAAAACGTTCGCCCTCGCAGTCGCAGTGTCCTCAGGAGGTCTCTTCCTGCAAGGCACTCGATGTATTTTTGTATACCGCAGGTGGGCAAAATTATTCGTCTATTTATAGACTACATCTGACCAGCGGAATATTAAGACAAGGCAGTTTCCAACTAATAGTAATCCAGGTTATTTTCCACTGACACTGGGAATTTATGCCATCTTCAGAATTAGATGTTATCACGGGCAGAGTCCATCCTCAAGGTGCAAATCGAAAGAGCTTCTGTTATTATTTTTTATTTTAATATATATATATACTGCATTAATTATTATAATATTTTTTACATATTTTTACAAAATGATCGCCAACGTCCGATGACGGTTACATTACTAGAAGACGATATTTATATCCTGTATTTCAAATGTAGTAAGTTTCATGAAGTGAACTAAAGGCAGGTCAATTTCGTTCGTCAGTGTGCCGAGTTACGAATGCATTCTATCTCAAACACATGTCCCGGCGTGTTCGTTACGTGAAGAAAATAATAATAATAATAATAATAATAATAATAGTAATAATAATAATAATGACCCAGATTGAATATTTGCGCGTATAACAATTCTATGATTACGATCCAATCATTCAACTCATCCAGACATGCAGTCAGTCATTCACTCATTCAGCCATTCAGTTAATATATAATGTCTATTGTAAGCTAAGGAGAAATATGTTCGTACTCTTAAAAACAAATTACACTAATTAATAATAGGAGTACCGGTTAGATACGTGTTGTCCTGTTAATGTGTAGGTCAAAAAGAAATACAATTAAAAAACTACAATTTAGAGATTGGGTGTAGGCTAAATAGTGATTAGAAGTAATTATGATGTTTAATGTAGTAATATATATAAGAAGAGCATTCATATAAAAAATAGCAATAAATGATTACCCTGTCCCCAGTTCCAGGAGATCCGGAACTAGGGGATGGGATTATTCTATTCTACTATTCGTATAACAATGGTCTCGCTTGTGCGTCACGAATTCTGTGCCGCAAGGGATATTTTACGTGTCGATAAAGCTGTCGACACGACGCTGACGTAGTTCAGCACCTTCAGATACCATTGCACTTAGCAGAGGTCGAACCCACAGACATATTGTACGCTCAGAAAGCCAGTGCTGTACCATCTGAAATGGGTGAGAGAGGAGGGAATTTACTCAGTATTCGACGAGTTAGTTTACTGACAAACGCACTTTTATAGAATTTTATTTAATCACAAAATATTTAAAAATACTGTAGGCCTAATTATCTTCATCAATCCTTGTGTCTCTATGTCACTTTCCTTGATAGGCAAAACTATGAAATAAAATAAAATTTAAAACAATAGACTGTAGGCCTAAATTAGCTTAATCAATCCTTGTGTCCCTATGTCACTTTTCTTGGTGACACACAAAACTATGAAATATAATAAAATTTAAAACAATAGACTGTAGGCCTAAATTAGCTTAATCAATCCTTGTGTCCCTATGTCACTTTTCTTGGTGACATACAAAACTATGAAATATAATAAAATTTAAAACAATAGACTGTAGGCCTAAATTAGCTTAATCAATCCTTGTGTCCCTATGTCACTTTTCTTGGTGACACACAAAACTATGATATATAATAAAATTGAAAACAATAGTCTATAGGCCTAAATTAGCTTAATCAATCATTGTGTTGCTATGTCACTTTTCTTGATAGGCAAAACTATGAAATAAAATGAGATTTGAAACGATAGTCTGTAGGCCTAAATTATTTTCATCAATCCTTGTGTCCCTATGTCACTTTTCTTGGTGACACACAAAACTATGAAATAAAATAACATTTAAATCAATAGTCTGTAGGCCTAAATTATCTTGATCAATCCTTGTGTCCCTATGTCACTTTTCTTGATAGGCAAAACTATGAAATAAAATAACATTTAAAACAATAGACTGTAGGCCTAAATTAGCTTAATCAATCCTTGTGTCCCTATGTCACTTTTCTTGATGACACACAAAACTATGAAATAAAATAAGATTTGAAAGAATAGTCTGTAGGCCTAAATTATCTTGATCAATCCTTGTGCCCCTATGTCACTTTCCTTGATAGGCAAAACTATGAAATAAAATAACATTTAAAACAATAGACTGTAGGCCTAAATTATCTTGATCAATCCTTGTGTCCCTATGTCACTTTTCTTGGTGACACACAAAACTATGAAATATAATAAAATTTAAAACAATAGTCTATAGGCCTAAATTAGCTTAATCAATCCTTGGGTCCCTATGTCACTTTTCTTGGTGACACACAAAACTATGAAATAAAATAAAATTTAAAACAATAGTCTGTAGGAATAAATTATCTTAATCAATCCTTGTGTCCCTATGTCACTTTTCTTGATGACACACAAAACTATGAAATAAAATAATATATAAAACAATAGTCTGTAGGCCTAAATTATCTTCATCAATCCTTGTGTCCCTATGTCACTTTTCTTGATAGGCAAAACTATGAAATAAAATAACATTTAAAACAATAGACTGTAGGCCTAAATTATCTTCATCAATCCTTGTGTCCCTATGTCACTTTTCTTGATAGGCAAAACTATGAAATAAAATAAAATTTAAAACAATAGACTGTAGGCCTAAATCAGCTTAATCAATCCTTGTGTCCCTATGTCACTTTTCTTGATAGGCAAAACTATGAAATAAAATAACATTTAAAACAATAGACTGTAGGCTTAAATTAGCTTAATCAATCCTTGTGTCTCTATGTCACTTTTCATGATAGGCAAAACTATGAAATAAAATAAAACAATAGACTGTAGGCCTAAATTAGCTTAATCAATCCTTGTGTTGCTATGTCACTTTTCTTTATAGGCAAAACTATGAAATAAAATAACATTTGAAACAATAGACTGTAGGCCTAAATTAGCTTAATCAATCCTTGTGTCTCTATGTCACTTTTCTTGGTGACACACAAAACTATGAAATAAAATAACATTTAAAACAATAGACTGTATGCCTAAATTATCTTGATCAATCCTTGTGTCCCTATGTCACTTTTCTTGATAGGCAGAACTATGAAATAAAATAAAATTTAAAACAATAGTCTATAGGCCTAAATTAGCTTAATCAATCCTTGTGTCCCTATGTCACTTTTCTTGATAGGCAAAACTATGAAATAAAATAAGATTTGAAACGATAGTCTGTAGGCCTAAATTATTTTCATCAATCCTTGTGTCCCTATGTCACTTTTCTTGGTGACACACAAAACTATGAAATAAAATAACATTTAAATCAATAGTCTGTAGGCCTAAATTATCTTCATCAATCCTTGTGTCCCTATGTCACTTTTCTTGATAGGCAAAACTATGAAATAAAATAAAATTTAAAACAATAGTCTATAGGCCTAAATTACCTTAATCAATCCTTGTGTCCCTATGTCACTTTTCTTGATAGGCAAAACTATGA
The DNA here is from genome assembly GCF_040414725.1 of Anabrus simplex. NCBI lineage: Eukaryota > Metazoa > Arthropoda > Insecta > Orthoptera > Tettigoniidae > Anabrus > Anabrus simplex. The sequence continues at coordinate 1,069,213,851 of NC_090266.1, read as the reverse complement.
AATAAAATAAGATTTGAAACGATAGTCTGTAGGCCTAAATCATCTTCATCAATCCTTGTGTCTCTATGTCACTTCACTTGATAGGCAAAACTAGGAAATAACATTTGAAACAATAGTCTGTAGGCCTAAATTAGCTTAATCAATCCTTGTGTCCCAATGTCACTTTTCTTGGTGACACACAAAACTATGAAATATAATAACATTTAAAACAATAGTCTGTAGGCCTAAATTATCTCCATCAATCCTTGTGTCCCTATATCAGTTTTCGTGGTGACACACAAAACTGAATAAAAATGAAATAACATTTAAAACAATAGTCTGTAGGCCTAAATTAGCTTAATCAATCCTTGTGTCCCTATGTCACTTTTCTTCGTAGACAACACTATGAAATAAAATAACATTAAAACAATAGTCTGTAGGCCTAAATTAGCTTCATCAATCCTTGTGTCTCTGTGTGACTTTTCTTGGTGACACACAAAACAGTTTCCCTTCTCGTGCCTCTTCATCACATTCTTGGATAACATGTCTGATAACCTCACTAGCTTCGCTGTGGATAGTCTTTCCTTTCTTCCGGCAGGGTTCCATAATTGTAATACAAAGTAGCACTATAATAACATAAAATATTTTATAACACAGTTGTGTAAGTCTCAAGATATAAATCGCTCTTCAACACTTACAACACACAGACAAGATCAACACTACCGAACTGTTCAACTGGCCATTTGTATCATCAAAGGGAGACTGGCTGCTGGCTGGCTGGCTGACGATACTTTTAGGAAGAGCCATAGCCGAGACGACAGAGAGAGAAAGCTGCTCCCCCGTGTCCCACCTCACGTCCCGCTAGTCTTCTCATCAGCTCGCATCTATACCACTCTTCCTTGACTAGCGCGCAAATCTGAACTGGCGTCATCTTTCAGATGTTCAAACACTCCTCCCAAATTTTGTTTATCTAGCACAACTCCTTGGTTTTGAGATTTCATTTTCCGCTAGTGAACTTTCTACAGAATCAAGCAAGCACTTTCTCTATAGGAATATTATAAAGAACAGAAATATTTTCATTAATATAACAAATTGTTCTGCAAAATTTCCGTCCTTTCATGGTGTTCAGAATGATTTGAAGGCAACATGTGGTAAATTTTTTAACAATATCAACTTAGCGTACACGTTCGGAGTTTCATATACATTCATCTATCTTAAAACTGATTTAACTGTATGGATAGGGATTTTGTACAATCGAAGGAATCCGTAATCTCCAAAATTATTGGACGTAGTGAGCGGACGAGGGGACATATTTATTTTCACTGATATAAAATTATGTGAGAATATACGTTAGTTTAAGCAAGTATAACTAACCCTAGAACTACCAACGGGGGGCAAAAATTTCCCACGTTATCTCATTTTATGAATAAAATGCGCAATTTGTAAGCAATATCTTAAATAGTTGTCACATAAGATGTCTACTAAGATATCACATACCGGGCGAGTTGGCCGTGCGCGTAGAGGCGCGCGGCTGTGAGCTTGCATCCGGGAGATAGTAGGTTCGAATCCCACTATCGGCAGCCCTGAAGATGGTTTTCCGTGGTTTCCCATTTTCACACCAGGCAAATGCTGGGGCTGTACCTTAATTAAGGCCACGGCCGCTTCCTTCCAACTCCTAGGCCTTTCCTATCCCAAGGTCGCCATAAGACCTATCTGTGTCGGTGCGACGTAAAGCCCCTAGCAAAAAAAAAAAAAAGATATCACATAGTGTGTTTCCAATGTGTGCTTTTATAAAGTTCCTATAATATACTTTTGTTGAGGGGCCAATTTTTGCCCCCCCTTAGACGTGCATGTAACAGATTTCCTATCTGACGAAATATGTTAATAATGTCAAATGGTCGGATTCACACATTTGGACTTTGAATGTTGGCACTTATGAGATCGTTATTACACATCAATTGAATTGGCAGAAGAGTTATTTGAAGAAGCAAAGCTCACCTTAGTAGGGACATTGAAGAGCAATCGTCGTCACTTACCAGAGGAGCTGAAGAAAACCCAGGGCCGTGAGAAATATTCCTCCAAGTTCTTATTCACGGACCCAAGAACACAAAGACCGCCCGTAACCCTGGTTTCGTACATCCCCCGCCAAAAGCCCACGAGAAATCTCCTCCTCTCCACCCAGCATAGTGATGACAAAATTGACAATTCTAGTGAGAAAAAGCTAACTGAGATCAACTTGTATTATAACGATACAATTTTTTTTTGCTAGGGGCTTTACGTCGCACCGACACAGATAGGTCTTATGGCGAAGATGGGATAGGAAAAGCCTAGGAGTTGGAAGGAAGCGCCCGTGGCCTTAATTAAGGTACAGCCCCAGCAACGATACAAAAGGTGAAGATAGTGTTGACCAAATGGCAAGACATCACTCTGTAAAACGAGGTACGAGAAGATGGCCACTTTCTGTGTTCTTCACCCTAATAGATATTGCGTGTATAAATGCCTGCACCATATTCATAAAAAATAACCCTGACTGGAATAAGAAGAAACTTAATCTCAGGAGGCTGTATATGTTAGAGTTGGGGCAACAGCTTTTAAGACCACTTGCAGAAGACAGGGCAAAGAACATGATTGGCTTGAAGAAACCTATCATTTCAGCTATGGAAAGTGTCCTTACCCAGTGCTACTTCAACAACTGCTTCTGCTCCATCATACACAAGAGGAAGATGTCATCAGTGTTCACACTAAGAAGGACAAAGACCAGATGACCTAAGTGACAATGGTTTGTTGCAGATGTTCCAAATACGTCTGCAAGACTCATTCTACGAAAACTATTATCTGTACCAACTGTGAAAGTGAATGAAAGAACATTCATAATGTCCCTATGATTTATGACTTAACCGTTGCTATACACCATGCAAATTTCATTCTCTTTGTTGTTGTTTTTGTTGTTGTTTGTGAGTGCAGTCATTGTTAACATATCTAAATACTGTAATATTACAGGAATTGTATATTAAAAACCTCATTAGAGATGAAAATAATAGCGGGTAAATTTTGCCCCCCTTAGATATCCAAGTGACAGATTTTACCTTGGTAATGCTAGGGCTAATAATGATGTTATTAGTTTATACATTTTCAGTGCGCCGAAACACATAATGTAACACTATAACGTAGCTTCAAAAATGAAACTTATAAGTGGAATGACATATTTTCGCTCTACAAGAACATCGACACTCTTAAATACATTTTTAACCCTGAGTACGTATGTCTATCTTTAAGCATTTCAAACATCTTTGTAAATAGTTTGGTATTGGAGTAATAAATCGCAAATGAAATCATGTACTTCAAAATCGTTTTTCTTTTGGAAGTTCCCTTCCGTCCCGCGCAATTAATTTAGCCCCAGCTAGTGTCACGTCTCCTCCCATGTACCATATATGCAATCAGTGAGTACCTCAACCATTCGGATAGTATTTTTAGTTCCGGAACCATTACATAATGTATGCAGCCTGAATTTAAAGTCGTTGTCATGTCAAAACAAGCAAGCTTGTAGCCTTTATATGACCATTGATATCGTGAACATTGCCATGAGATCTCGAATTGTACGTGGAATTCAAACCAGAGACACGTGACATTTTTCATTTGAAAAATCCCACTTGCATAGGGTGGGTTTCATCGAACCACGTCAACGTGATGGGAAGTCAAAGACAATGAAACTCCACTATCACGCACCCATATTCGGAGAGATATTAAGCCATGTTATATAGGTAATGTTTTACAATTCACTGGTATACTATAGGTACTGAACCTCGGGTGATAATACACCTTGCCGCCATGTCCTACAATTGCTCAACTGGGTTCACGGTTGGCGAGCATGATAGGCATATCATTTCTTGAAGCTATCTAGAAAGCTTTTCGAAACAGTCCCGGGTACTGTCCGCTCAATGATATGGTGCATTATCGTATTGACATACCCCATTTTTGCCTGGAATTATAAAATCCAGGAAGGGTTGAACGAGGATTTAAATGTAGTGGAGTAAACCTATACTATGGGAACACTCCTCACATCGGAACAGAGTCAGTACCAATGTACACGGTGCCATGTTGACATCTGGGATTCATGTTCTCATAAGGTTTACACCTGTACAGAACCCTGCCATTGCACCGAAACAACTTGAATATTGATTCAGCAGACATCGTTTCATGTTCCCAGCCTTGTGAAGTCCAATTAGCGACCTCATGAGTTCAGGTCAGGTGCTGTGACCTCTCATATCCTGCTCATACTAAAGCCAGCTACAATGATATGGGGAATAATTGTGTGATAGAATACAAGAGGGAGTTGTTAAAAATAAGTTATTGACCTATTTGGATATTACTATTATATATTTATTATCCCAAAATATGTTAATAATTATTATCCACTTTTATTCTCTGTTGTGTATTAAGAGTGTTATTTCACACACACGAAACAAAATTTTATTAAAGGAGAATTGCAATGATACAGTATTACGAAATATGTGCCACTGGCACATTAAATTCAAAGTCTACCTTTTGCTGAAGAAAAAGTTTTGTCACATAAACAGATTACTACAACCCTTGAGATATATGCAATATTTACACGTTGCCAGTACACAAACTAAATGAAGACTCGCTGAGGGAGAAATGTTGCATAGCAACTGACTTGCAAAGTCGAAGTGCTCATTCAAGGGCATGAGAATGGAATGTAAACTTTAGAGAGATGCCAGCGAGTCCAGGGATAGAAACCTCACGAGCTAGCCTCAGTCCACTTGTTCAGTAAGCTGCTTATACGGAGCATCCTCTGCACTTCTGAAGTAAGATGTAGCTAGCTGTTGGACGACTGACCTTTCACTCTACTACTACTACTACTACTACTACTACTATTACTACTACTACAATGTTCTCATTCCTCCCCTGAAGGGGGAGGCGGGCCTCTTAGACGGTTACGCCGTCTCTCAGGCCGGGAGATTTGTTACGGAGAAGGAGATGTGCGGAGAAGGTGAGGGGGTGGGCGGCCGTGGCCTATACTACGAACTGTCCCGGCATTCGCCTTAGTGCAAGAGAATGGAAAACCACGGAAAACCATTCTCTGGACAGCCGACGGTTGGGGCCAGCCATGAGGTCCAGCCCTGTCCCGTCTCCCGAATGCAAAGGCGTAGAACCACCGTAGAGCCGTGGCCACCTCTCCTCTGCTCGGTTGGCCGGTCAGAGTACAGAGCTGTTGGACCACGGACCAGCCGTGGCCACTTAAGGGACGAAACTCAGGGGCCGAAACACACTCTGCGTCTACCGACCTTTTCTCTCCTAGCCCACTCGCTTATATAGGGTCTCGAACGGTGACGTGGTGTGTCAACTGACCGCCTGGCCAGCTCTGCCGGTGAGAACTGCACGCGGGATTCGAATACCGGCACCACAACACTCTAACTGTACAAAAGAAAGATTTTGGAATATCTCTGAATAGCAATCTTGCAGTGCGAGAGGGAGCTAAGCCACGCGGCAACATTACTTCAGCTAGTGGTAGCCAATAGCACACGTGCTTGCTGTTATGTTTTAGTGTTCACATCACGACTGAGAGTGACAGATGGCTGCTTAGAGTCGGTGTGACTTTAATCCAAGACACTATTAATAAACCTTAAATGTAACAAGATATTGAAAAGAGCGAAGCAAAGTAATCTCTGTACAGGCTATGAAGGCCCTTGGTGGGGTGGAAGGTAAAGGCTTCCACTATCCGTAAGCTCTACGCCCGGCCGCCTTTGTCCCCAGAAATTAACCTGGTACTCTTTTTTGGTATAGATTGAGTGAACCTCACGGCCATGCGCACCTCCGAAAGTGGAAATCTCGTTAATAAGATATTCATGTTGAAGTAAATATGAACCTAACTGCATTTTAAAACAAATAATCGATGAAAATTCGACTGTCGTAAAAGTAACTGGTTGTCTAAATTTCACTTTTCAGATTTGGCGATTTCGAGCTGATATTTTTTAGAATAATGAATATTAGATGACGACTTGAATTTATCTATATTTTTTTAATATAAATAAATATTTATGAACTGAAAATGTGACTGTTAATGTGCTCAATTTTATTCAATAGAGACAAATCCAAACTCAAAATATCTCGGTTCCATGTCCATGTGGGTTAGCTCCCTCTCGTATTCTAGCTCTCAGTTACTTTGTGTGAGCCTGAAACCTCCTGACCGAACTCGATAGCTGCAGTGGCTTATGTGCGGTCAGTATCCAGTATTCGGGAGATAGTAGGTTCGAACCCCACTGTCGGCAGCCCTGAAAATGGTTTTCCGTGGTTTCCCATTTTCACACCAGGCAAATGCTTGGGGCTGTACCTTAATTAAGGCCACGGCCGCTTCCTTCCCACTCCTAGCCCTTTCCTGTCCCATCGTCGCCTTAAGACCTATCTGTGTCGGTGCGACGTAAAACAACTAGCAAAAAAACCTCCTGCTTGAAGCTTCATTCGCAAGATACAAGTGGAGTATCAAAATTAATCTTTCCACCAAAAGAGTTCTTATGTCGTCTGCGAGGTTCATGGGGTATTTGAAAGAATGGACATTAGTTTGGTTCGCAAATCTATTGTCTGATATTCGTGTGGTGGATGGCAATTTAAACCCTTGCTGTAAATGTTACCATTAATATTTTATGTGTATGCTCTGTTAATGCTAATAATATACACGGGGATTTTAAGATTTCTACCGTTACATGAAGGCCAAATGTATAACCTTTCCGTGGCTCTTGGACTCATTCTCGAAATACAGAATCAGGAAAGCACCTAATCATTATTTACACAGGACAAACAGAAATGAGGAGACTATGTTATGTGCTATATAATACATATCACTGAATGTTTAGTATGTATGTGAATTGTATACAGTGTAAGAAGTACACATTACACTTACCTGTTGTCGTTTGAGGCTGACTGTTGTTTAAGTTGTAGGCTTACTATTTGCACGAACACAGCAAGATGTGGAGACGTTAACTGAAAGTTAAATATTTTATAAAGATTAGAAATATTATAGAATAAATTGGAATTAAACTTAATAGGAAAAGGGACAGAAAAGGGGATTATGGGCATGGTTGGGGAAAAAGGGATAAAGGTCTTAAAAAAGTGAAAAAGGTGCGTGAAAAATGCCTCTTTTTGTAACTAGAAACAAAATTTCACACTGTGATATCTTTTCGAACAGCTTTCATTTATCCTAACGAAAAAGTTGCGCACCAAAAAGTCCTAACCCTGCTTATTACCTTACGTTCCCTTGTGCAACAGAACACGAGAACATGATCCAACCTCCTAACATGTATATAACTTATTCAAAATCAGGTTAAGTGGACAGGAATATTCTTCAACTATTGTGAGGTAACTGTCCCAGTTTTGGAACAGAATGTTTTCCGGTTCTATACACAACCTCAGTCCATTAACAAAACCTCTTCGTAATTCCGGATAAACACATACTGGTAATAACCATTCCACCTGAACTCGCGTAACTTCCCTGGTTCCACCTTTGGGTGTATACCTCTTTCGTTAATGGAAGAAGTTCGCCAAACGTTGCTGTTAGCCAATTTTGCTCGATGACATTGACACTGATCTTCAGAGCCGTAACGCAATCATCAGCCTTCATGCGCTTATCCATAACACGTACAGTTTCACCATATTCAATAACATGATTATGCATTACTGGAAGAAAGCTTCATTTCCCACTGAGCGCTATGCCTTTGAAGCTCCCGACAATGTTACCAGGTACATTCAAAATTCGAGTTTTTTTACCTCACAACTGCAAAAATGCATCATTCATCAAATGTGCTTATAGTTGTTTGCATTTGTGCTTGACAGATTTCTACATCAAGACCCACAGACATGTTTAAGTACATGTAAGCAGAGCGAAATATACTGGAATAATGATTATTTATCTATCTAGCTTCATAAACGCGCACATTACCTTCAACTATCCTCTCCACAGCGAGCAATCGGTATACAAGACTCACCATAGCATATCTAGGTGGTCGCATGCCACATTGCCTAAAGCAACGTGCCTCACGAGTTACGGGCTAGCGAGATATTTAAATGATCAATATGATGCAATATTCACTATTTTAATTTTAGTTATAAAGCTTACCTTTCACAAGAAATTTCGGAAATGTTTTCCACCATTCTCCAGATACACACACGAATACGGTTACACATATTGTAAAACACTTTGATTAGAGTCTCATTGGATTTAGACCCAATTTAATTCGAAATGGCAACTTTCAACTCTCCTCTTGCCTTAGGCTTATCGACATAGGCTTTCGATTTAGCTGAACCCCGACGAGAAGAAAGAAATGTTGACGTACGATCGGGAGAGCGCGCGGACCAGAGTCCTTTAGAGATTATACGCTACGCGAAAACATATTTCATTAAGTCCATTGCAGTGTAACCTGACAAACCCCGGTCAGATATTATTATTATTATTATTGTCATTATTATTATTATTATTATTATTATTATTATTATTATTATTATTATTATTATTATTATTATTTATTCATGTGCATATTTCTATTATGTGTGTATTTAGCCGTCGCGGCTTAGTAACTCTTTTTGGAACTCTCGTTATTATGGATACTCTCTATATTTTATTTGGGACTAGTGTGTTTCGATCACTTAGTTTATCTCCCGGTTGTGTACGTGACGAGTCTCCGAGCGGGGGGTTTACGTGTTGACGGAGCTGAGGTGGAAAATTCCAGGAACTGGGCTATTTTAAGATGCTGTTGTGTTGGCTTGGGCTAGCGTGGTGCAAGCACGCGTCTGTAGTTGGAAGTTGCAGCTTGCAGTGTGCAGAGGTGATACTGGTGGTAATCTGAGAGGTGTTTTGTACGAGTTGTGGGAAGATGTCCCATGCCATGTTGGGAGTTCGAGATCTGCTGTTGAAGGAACCAGGGAGAAAGATGCTGGAGTATAACAACATTCTATGGTTATGAATGTTAGCCATATATAATTCTACGGAGAGTCTACGTAAGGTAACGTGTTGGGCCTTTTCAAACTATACCAACGCCATCAGCAAAGTGGAGTCCATTCTTGAAAAATGAGTCATGACTGCGTGTGAATATTTTGCGTTGCGGAATAAACTGAGTACCAGTTATTGAGAGAGAGTTATTTCATAAATTAAGACATTTATTATTTATATCAATATTCTCTTTATTTTGTTATATATGTTCAAGGGTGTATCACGACGAGCTCTGCTCGGATTTCTAGGTAAATACAGGTTGAATTGACTAAGTAAATTGTATGAGATTAATATATATTCTGTTTAATTTCTATGGGTGGGGGAAATTACCAGATGGACTCCTTTTCCAATATTAATTTTTTAGGTATCAAGTGATTCAGATCTCCTTGTCACAAGGCAACGACCCTGAAGATGAGTTTCAACAGCCGGCAAAGTTTAAGAATTATTTATTTGTATATTTATGGCTCCCAAATTCCATTAGTCATTATTATTTATATTTATATTTAATAGAAAGATTTCAATGTCGCTAGCAACGTGGGGCAAGACTGATCTGAGTCACGATAGGGTATGCACACAGAAATGGTATAGTTGCTCTCAAATTTCATGATATGTACAGTTGTTGTGGAGATTTCTTGTTCGCTGTGGAGTGTATAATATGTCTTGTGGAAATTTTGCGTATGTGGGAAACGCAAGGTGATGAGTTGGACGAGAGAAAATATTAATCTGTTAAAATTAAGAAATAGGAGTGTGGAAAGGAAAGTGCATATTAATTGTAGTACAGGGGGAGCAAACTATACCGTTGACATGATTAATTCAGAGAGTGAAGCCACAATGGGCGATAATAATTTAAATGTTGTGTTAGATTCGATGGTAACCGGGGACAATGCTTCATCATCTCTATCGGAGCAGAGTAGCGATAATAGTGACCAGCAGCTAGACCAATTAGTTCATATTTTGAGTGAATTTACTAATAAACTTGAAAGTAAACTTAGAGAGCAGAATGATGAGTTAACACAGAAACTTGAAAGTAAACTTGAGGATAATAATCAGAAAATGGAAATTAATGTTGCTAAAATTGAAAAACAAGTTCAGGAAATTAGTGATAGGATGGATAATCAAGTAAAGAGGTTAAGTGAGAAAGTCGATTCAGGTATTATGGAGATGAGGAAGGAATTAAACTATCAATGTGTAGAAATTAATGGTAAATTGTCTGAGCATGATAGGCAAATTGAAGAAATTAGGGGTATATCTGAATCAAATAAAAGTGAATTTAACCGAGTAATTTGTAACGTTGCTAATAATCTTGAAGCTAAACTTGTTGAAAATAATTCTAAATGTCAGGATAAAATTTTAGATAACTTTAACAGTATTCACAATGTGATAAGTAAACAAGGTGTAATTGAACATCAGGTCAGAGAGAATGCTAGTCATATTGATGTATGGAAGGCAGATGTATTACAGAGGGTTGACGAAAAGATTCAATCAGTCAGGTCCTCAGGTGATGTTCAGAGTTCTAGCATACAAAGGCATATTATTAAGGAAATTGAGCTGCCTAAGTTTAATGGTAAGCAGTTTAACCCTCTGGAATTTCTCAAGGTAGTGGAGAAACGTTTTACTAGGAGCTTGGAAGAAGGTGTGTTAGAGTGGGACTTGGTAGATGATATGTTAGCAAGTGCGTTTACGGGTGAAGCTAGGAGTTGGTATGATGTTTATAGAGGTCATATTAAGGGTTTAAGGGGATTCAGGGAGTTGTTTATGGATAAGTTTTGGGATGAGGAGATTCAGGGTAGGGAAAGAGATAGGATTATGGCTGGGAAGTATAAGGGTAATGAGGGTATTTCTCGTACGGAGTATTTTCTTGTGCACGTGGCTATTAGTCAGAACTTAGAAGAGAGTTTGCCAGAGCAGGATATTGTTAGGAGGATGGCTAGACATTTTAATGAAGATATTCAGTTGGCCAAGTGCATCCAGCAGGTTAAGACCATTAAGGGAATGGAAGGGCTGTTGCAACGTTTCGATTCTTTGGGTAGGCAGGTAGGACATAGGAGTGTGGGGGAAAATAATCACAGGAGAGGAGTAGCATTTGAAAGTAATCGTAGGAATGGGAATGACTATAGCAGAAGGGATCAGGGTAATGGGAATAGGCAGGAAGAAACCAGGATTAATTTCAGGAATCAAGATAGTAGGAATTTTAATTCTAGTAATCAGTCTAGGGATTTGGATGATAGGGGGAGAAGGGATGAGAGAGGTAATAATAGTAGTAATCAGCAGAATCAGAATTTAAACTCCAACGGGATGTCCTAAATAGGTCCGTTAGGAGATCCCCACTTGATGTGCAAATCCATGTTATCAGGGAGGCTTTTGAGATTGATGTTGGTAAGGATTTGTTGTGTGACCAGGATAGTGCTAAGGAAGGTGGTTCGTCTGAATTATTGATCAACCCAGCTATGGAGGCTACCATATGGGGTGTGAAGGAGAAATTGCTTGTAGACTCGGGGAGTCATAAGTCTTGTGTAAATTTTAAATTTTGTGAGGAAGCTCGTCGCAGAGGTGAGATTATTGAGGAGATTCCTGTGAGGAACACATTTATTATCACAGCAGCTGGTGCTAAGAGTAATCGTATTCGTAGTCAGGTTATTGTTCCTATTGAGGTTGGTGGTCAGACCATGTTGCAAAATGTTGTCTTGTTGTGCCTAATCTGGTATATTCCGTTATACTGGGGAATGACTGGCTATCTGAAACCAAGTGTGTGATTGACTATGATACTGCTGTTTTGAAATTTCTTGTTGGTGAAGAACGTAAACCGATTAAGCTTAATTATCAGGTGGATAGGAGTAGTTTTGTGCTTCATTGTAGTCATATTCAGGTTATTGAGGAAATTGTTGAGGATGAAGTCGATGTTAAAGTTAATAATGCAAGTATCAGAATTAATGACAGTATGGTATCGGAAAGTCAGGATTTGGTCAGTGAGGTGGAGAAAGCGGTGCGACAGACATGCCTGGAGGAGCAGCAGAAGAGGGAACTTCTGAATGTTTTGATGGAGAACAAGGAGGTGTTCTCTGGTGAATTAGGGTGTACTACTGTGTACGAACACTCATTTGATATTTTAGATAGGTCTAGTGTTAATAGTCCTAGATATCCGATTCCTCATGCTCATGCTCAGGCGATACAGGAGTATGACCCTAAAGTTGTTCATGTTAAGGGTACTGATAATGTGTTAGCTGACTATTTGAGTCGGAATATTTCTGTGACAGCTGATGAGGTCAGCACTGATTTTAGTGAGAATATCTTGGTATGTGCTGATAAGTATGACGAATGTAGGGAGGAGAGAAGGAAACTCTCGAAGATGAAATTGGAACAGGGACAGGATGAGGAGTTGTGTGATATTTTATCTGAGTTAGAGGCTGCTGAGCCTGACACTATTGTGGAAAAAGGGAATATGAGGTATAAACTTCTGAGTGGTTTAGTAGCTCGCATATGTCATAAGGATGTATGGAGGGTTGTAGTGCCTCAAGCCTTGCGGAAAGACATGATTTGGTATTTCCATAAGGAATTAGGTCACTTTGGTGCGGAGAAGGTATTATGTGCAATTCAGTATCACTTTGTGTGGCGCAATATGGGTAGACAAGTCCGTCAGACTTTGGCTACTTGCGATGTGTGTCAGAAGTGTAAACACCCAAATAGGTATATGCACGGGCCTAGGCAGGCTGTGATAACCGAGGATATAGGTGAGTTACTGTGTGTGGACATCTATGGACCGTTGGTTAAGTCTAGGTATGGCTACCGATATATATTTGTAATACTTGACTCGTTCTCTAAATTTGTTAAATTATACCCACTTCGGAAGGCTTCTGCTAGAGGATGTGCCAATGCAGTGAGTAAGTATTGCGAGGAATTCGGTAACTCTAGGAGGATCCTATCCGATCACGGCTCACAGTTCACTTCGAACATCTGGAAGAAGACTCTACAGGACAGAGGTATTCAGGTAACATATTCGTCTATAAGGTTTCCTTGTGGAAACATGTCTGAGAGAGTCATGAGGGAACTTGGACGGATGTTTAGGACCTATGTAAGTCATAATCATAGCTCTTGGTATGAACATTTAAGTAGGATGGAAAATTGGCTCAATGTCACAAGACATGAGAGTACTGGTCTTACACCCATTGAGGTGCACTTTGGGAGAAAGCCTGATTTTGAGTTGGCCAAGATATTGAGGTTGGAGAGCGTGGAGGAGGTTCCTCAGGATCTATTTGTACAGCTTGCTAGGGAGAAGCTGGTTAAGTCTGGTCAGAAACGTGCGAGGATAGTTCAGAATAGGTGCTCTGATAGTTTAGAGGTAGGAGATGAAGTATTGTTGCGAGTGCCTCACCCATCTAACGCTGAGGATAAGACCATGTCTAAGTTTTTTCAATTGTTTAAGGGTCCTTTTATTGTTGCGAGAAGGATAGGGAGGTGTGCATATTCCTTAATTGATGCTAATAGGAAATGTATTGAAACTTATAATGTGTTCAATTTGAGGAGATACCATCGGGATCCCTAATGTTGTATATTGTATATTTGATGGGTAGTTTGAGGAGCTGTCCTTGGGCCATCAGCCACCTGATTTGTGTTGTTTTGCCAACATTTGCATCTGTTGGAAAACAAAGGGGGAGTATTGTAACCTGACAAACCCCGGTCAGATATTATTATTATTATTATTATTGTCATTATTATTATTATTATTATTATTATTATTATTATTATTTATTCATGTGCATATTTCTATTATGTGTGTATTTAGCCGTCGCGGCTTAGTAACTCTTTTTGGAACTCTCGTTATTATGGATACTCTCTATATTTTATTTGGGACTAGTGTGTTTCGATCACTCAGTTTATCTCCCGGTTGTGTACGTGACGAGTCTCCGAGCGGGGGGTTTACGTGTTGACGGAGCTGAGGTGGAAAATTCCAGGAACTGGGCTATTTTAAGATGCTGTTGTGTTGGCTTGGGCTAGTGTGGTGCAAGCACGCGTCTGTAGTTGGAAGTTGCAGCTTGCAGTGTGCAGAGGTGATACTGGTGGTAATCTGAGAGGTGTTTTGTACGAGTTGTGGGAAGATGTCCCATGCCATGTTGGGAGTTCGAGATCTGCTGTTGAAGGAACCAGGGAGAAAGATGCTGGAGTATAACAACATTCTATGGTTATGAATGTTAGCCATATATAATTCTACGGAGAGTCTACGTAAGGTAACGTGTTGGGCCTTTTCAAACTATACCAACGCCATCAGCAAAGTGGAGTCCATTCTTGAAAAATGAGTCATGACTGCGTGTGAATATTTTGCGTTGCGGAATAAACTGAGTACCAGTTATTGAGAGAGAGTTATTTCATAAATTAAGACATTTATTATTTATATCAATATTCTCTTTATTTTGTTATATATGTTCAAGGGTGTATCACGACGAGCTCTGCTCGGATTTCTAGGTAAATACAGGTTGAATTGACTAAGTAAATTGTATGAGATTAATATATATTCTGTTTAATTTCTATGGGTGGGGGAAATTACCAGATGGACTCCTTTTCCAATATTAATTTTTTAGGTATCAAGTGATTCAGATCTCCTTGTCACAAGGCAACGACCCTGAAGATGAGTTTCAACAGCCGGCAAAGTTTAAGAATTATTTATTTGTATATTTATGGCTCCCAAATTCCATTAGTCATTATTATTTATATTTATATTTAATAGAAAGATTTCATCAGCGTGTGCTATTTGGGCGGTAGCATCGTCTTCTTGAAATTACCGATTGAAAATGTCATCTTTCGTTAATTGGCCGTAAACGGAAATATTTCCGAACAGAAACATTCGGATTTTATTATGGTGTCAATAATAGATAGGACGTAGAATTCTTTGCTTCGATTTACCCAAGCTACCCATAGACCAACTTTTTTTCCATGTAGAGGTGTTCCACTAACTGCATATGGGTTTTCGGAACACCACAAATGACTGTTTTGTGAATGAATACTACCTGACAGACAAAACCAAACATCGTCTGTATAAAACAGAGAATTTAAAATTTGAATACATTTCCTGTTGACGAAATGTTTAAACCGCTGGCAATAATAAACTCCCTTCTCGTGATCCGAGGCTTTTTATTCATGAACTGACGTTTCTTCATATGCAAGTAGACCTAAATCCTTTTTCACAGTTTTATGAGATGTACCTATCAATACATTGGTCTCTTGAGAAGATTTTTAAGTTGATTTAGAAGGACTCTGCAAAAATTTAACAGATATTTCAGAGATTTTATATTACTTTAGGAAAAGAGGTCTCCCAGATCGTGGTACATCAAAAACAGCTCCAGTTTCTCGAAATTTTGTTATGAAATCGCTCACCGTATCTTCATGTGGCAAACAGGTATTTGTAAAATTGTTCCGAAACATTCCTTTTAACACTTTCGCTGTATTTGTACCGTTCTCGAAACACGTATTCCACTAAGAAGCTACGCTCTTCAGTAGTTAATAAATCTGCACAAACGACAAACTGTTCTGATTTATAAATACACTGCGGCTGCATTCCACATCCTAACACAGTGGTTTTAAAACTGTGGCACGCGTACCACTAGGGGTACGCGGGATCGTCTCACGGGGTACGCAAACTTATTGTAGCTTCTAACTGCTTTCAGTGAGCAGTTTTATCCCTTTGACGCACATGGGACATATATACATCAAAAGAATTTGCTTGGTTCCTGTATCCATGCACGTATGATGACAACGCACATGTGTTCTACAAAGTCTACACTGTTAATGAGTGATTGTTATTGCAGTCAACAATGTACACAAGAACATTCACTCCTTTCCTGAAAGCGCGTCTCTTTCACATTTTTGGAGTGCTTCCTTTATAAACGTGTATCCCGACTGTTCTGTTCTATATTTTAATCGAAACGAATATTTTGAATCTCATAGGCATAAATAATTCTATTACAGTTACAATTTTAAGAAAAAAATATATTTACTCGTTGTAAATGTGTTTTTACATTTTGTGACATCGGTGTCCCTGTATGCGGTAAAGGCTGTGTATTGGATTTCTTATAGTAAAATGTATCCTTAGTTATTATTTGGCTTGATACTTGACCTGTTGGAAGTATTGTAGGGATATTTGTCTCTTATCAGTTTGTAGACCTGTGATGAGAAGGCATCGCTTGTTCGACGTCTGGGAAGACGAAATTCTGCAGTATCTAGAAGCCTGGAACAGTGATGATGAAGGAAACCTCTACAAGAACATGATAAGGAGTGACATATCACATATCAGTTGTAACGGAATTAATGCAGTCAAATGGATGGACAAAAGCCCGTGTTTCTTCTGAATAATTTCATATCCGCTCTTGTGGTAGAACCAGTCAAACGATGGTGCTCCAAAATCATCTGGTGTAAGTGACGTAACCTGTCTAGTCATGGTACAAAAGTATAGCAATGGAAAAGGGGGGCAGTTAATTTGATGGACCAGAAAAAAGTTATATATTATTAGACTGTTCTATAACCTGATATACATAGGAGTCAACAGTGTTGATATAGTCTACCTGATATTCTGTCAAAATGCAGGTGATTCAGGTCTCTCTCACTTGGAATTTGGTAAATGTTGCCAGAAGTATGATTGGCCGATTTTCAATCAGGAAAAGAACTTGCCACAATGATGTGACCTCGGAGAAGAAGAGAAGTACGTCAACTGCAGCATTCGCTCCTAACATAAGATGACGAAATTGGATGCCAGAAAAAGATGTGTTGAATGTGCTAAAATTCTTGCGGAGAGTAGAACAAACAATGTTTGTGAGACTTGTAACGTCCAATTGTGTTACGCAAAAGAAAGAAACTGCTTTCTAAAGTTCCACATTGCCTAATGTAAAATTCCTCGACCCAGCCAGGAATCGAATCCGAGACCTTTGTATGTGGAACCGATCAACGTCTAACCTCTAAATTGAACATGTACTTTTGATTTGTAATACACAAAAGAAAAATACTGTATTCTTAATTTCAATAACCCGTAATATCAAGAAATGCTAAATTTTCCCTTGTCGCACAGTGGGTAAAATGTGTCCCAAACCGACAACTCCACTCGAAAAAAATACATACATTTGAAATTTGTGTTCTTAACTTTCAGTCAATATAAATTTGGGAAAATCATGCTAAAAAGGACATTTCCAAACCCCGTTTTGTTGCATGCGAAAAGGGATAAAATCTTGTTTAATTTAGTGATTTTGTCTACCGCTACAGTGTGCCTTTCCAAACTATTCATTCTAAAACATGTGTCAGTTTGTACCTCCCATTAACTATGTATGTAAAAATTTTCACTTATGCTACATTGATTTTTAATTCTTGTTCATTAATTCATTACTCATGAATTTCAATTTTTCTTCGGTAGCAGTGTGTGTAATACGATAGTAATCTTTGCATTAATAATAGTCGTATATACAGTGTATCGTTGTTAGCCAATAAATCCTCGTAATTCCACTCACAAGAAAACCACTTTTCTCCATCTGCCTTATAAAGACTTGCTTCTTTGTTTGAGGAGGGAACAGAACACTCGACTCCAATGGTCGACTAATAGGGCTATCATTAAGCACTGAAAATGCTAGCAACAGTTCTCTGACCACAGCTCACCGCTAAATTTTGGTCTTCTTCTGTAAACTTTACTCCGTTATTATTGGGGAGTAGGGTAGTGTAGCGACTTAGCTGCTTGCCTGTCATCCCGGTGACCGTGGTTTGATTCTGGTGATGCTGGGGCGGGATTTTGAGTTTTCTGTGGTGTCAGGATGGGCATGCGACCTTCAATTCCCGGCCACAACTCAATCATGCCTCAGTGCGTGCAGGGATCCTGATCAAGCAGGATAAGCTGCGGAATAATAATAATAATAATAATAATAATAATAATAATAATAATAATAATAATAATTGTTACTAGGGTTTGGTGGAATAACAGAGGTGAAAGAAGGTGCCGGGGTGAATGGGTCTAACTACAAAGCCGAGAAATGAATTAAAATTTCATTAAAGGTTATATTTTCGAAAATGACAAAACTTAACAATTTTCACACAGAATTTCAAAATTTAACAAACAACAACAAGTCAACAAATACCCGACAATCAGGTACGAGACCAGGAAAAGCCAAGATTCAGAACAATTCTGGACCTTACGCCCCTCGCCTTACAATTCCCTTGAGCTCATAGCTAAAATATACCAAGCACAAGACCTTCAAGGGCAGAAAACCCCTTCATTCAAGGAGCACTTGCTCCCAATTACAATATCAAGCCTCCTAGAGGCACTTTTCCAACACTAGAAAAAAGCTGACATGCCCTCAGTTTTTCAAGCCTCTTCAAGGCCATACCATACTTTACAATCAGTTGCCATCAAGGCACAAATTACACAACTGAAACGGGTGTATGTCGTACCCAATCTACTGGGCCTTAGCAGGAAAAGAACAGGTTAAGTGAATGGCCCGCAATACAAAAGGAATGGAGGCAAGTACTTGCACTCCTAAATACTCATTTTAAAACCTAAAGGGCACTAGGCCGATGAAACAGGGGCTATTCCCAAACTATGGAGGTGACTCGTATAAGGAAGACATTTAAAACATTAAGGAAAAGAAGAAAATCAGTTACCAAAACGTAGTCACCTCAAACCAAAATGAAGGGGAGCTCGAGAGGGTAAATCACTCTCTATCCCAGAATTACAGTTACAGAAATTTACATAAGCCGACAGAAAATTACATTACCGAAAATTAGGTTACAATGGTAAAAGTTTCGAACCTTTCCCGCGGGATAAACTGCTGAGCTAGCAAGAACTAAAGATGTTAAATGGCCATTACCTTACTGAAGAACTGCTGCCTGATGAAAGAGGCACCTCCCGCCTCCTGCTACACGTTCATACACTGGGTTAGATGTTAATAAAGTGGCCACGAGACGTGAAAATCAGCCGTTTATAAACCCTCGGGGAAATTTCGAGACCTTTCATGAATAATCAAGCCACACCCTCTTACTTTATTGGTCAATCTTGAAGGTACACTCAAAGTCGAAGAAGAAATACATGATTGGTGGGAAATTAATTACAGAAATTCGGGATTGGCTAAATTCAAAACTGGCGGAAAGAAAAGATTAATATTGCCAACCCACAAACGAATGAACGAAATTTAGTAAAAAAAACTTATGAGTACAAAATTTCTTCAAGAAAGTTCCTTTGTTTCGCACCAGGGTGCATGATCATAGTGTTTAGGCAGTGACATCTATGAGAGAATGTTCACACTTCTTGATAATTAGTAAACAAAAACACGTCGAAATTCACACAGTGACATCTTCAGAGGAACGGTTTAAGTAGGTCCAGTTTTATGTTCATTGTTTCACAGCTAGATATGTTGGTCAGAATACTGATCACAAACGGGTGAAATGCTTACTCTTTCAGCTCTGTACGAAGTACAGAATACAGGGAAGTCAGCAGCCAACAACCCCCCCCCCTCACCGCTCCCCTACCATAACAATGACCACAGTAACACGGCACTTCATTGAGGGGGAAGAGTATGTGGGTGTCTTTCCGCACCACTCAAACCATCTATCTCTTCGGAGATAGGTGGCACATACCAATTATAGGGCCCACACAGCTTCGATGCATGCCCAAAGGTAATCCGTTGTGGCCGCGGTAATCCCGTTGCAGGCGGGTCATTGTCCAAACAAGGATCTTGCAGAACTTCCAGATTATTTGTGGCCGCGGTAATACTGCGGAAGGCCGGTCATTGTCTAAACAAGGATCTTCAGAACTACCAGATTGAAACTCAGGGTCATTATTCACCCCATTACTTTCATTCTTCCCTAATACTTATCTTTGTACACTGTTCACAAAGTATAACAATCGGTATCAATGGCAGAAATCTTTTCGAGAGATCTTGAGGCCATAATAAATCTGGAAAGAAACATGTGAACTTCAATACTTGCATAAAGAGTTGAGAAATTCGAGGAATAATATAGAGTATCACCCCAATTGCTTTCTGGGTAAAGGGAGAAATTCCCTCTTAGGGCAGACCCTGAATGAAGTGCTACGAAAATGTAGCATTTTAAATAGGATTTCCTGCCCTGTCAAAGGGGTATTAACATTCTCCGATATGAAACTGAAACAACCGGAATCGATGACTATGCATATTTCAGTAAACCTGAGATAATATTCTCCGCTTATGGCTTTCTATTAAATACGTGTACGTTCAGCAGTTGCAGTAAATCACAAGGTCTGATCGTGTTAAGAGCATAATGGCCATGCATTTGCCTATCTTTAGTACCCTTACTTCCGAGATAACTTAAGACACGTTGCCTGCAGCGTCGTAAATAATGAAAGGAAAGCAGTAAACGAAAAGTAAGATCGAGATAATTAATGAAGGAGTCTCACCTGCTGCTCAGTAAATTCTCTTAAGGGAAATTCAATGCCTTGAATACTTATTTCCTGTGATATTTCAAGGAAATGAGATTTTATTGCTAGGTCTATTCTCCGAACTCAAGCAGGTTTTATGCTATATTATTATTATTATTATTATTATTATTATTATTATTATTATTATTATTATTATTATTATTATTATTATTATTTCCGTGTTCTAATAGTTCGTATCACATGATTTTCGTCCAAATTTCCAAACTGTTTGCCTGTATCAAAATGCTACCATCCTTCGTTAAAATCCCGTGACCGTACGACCACTCATACGTTAATGTCATTCAGCCTATAACGATACTTGCCACAAGACATCAAGTGTTGTTGTCACGGGATTCACATGCTGTGAGTGACTGTTTTCGCTCAGAAAATGTTTTATGCAAAGTGAATTATTCCGTATTTAAAATGTGTAATGAATCCATTTACTTAGATTTAACCAATTAACAACCAATTCCTTCTGTAATTTAAACTGCTTCCCAGAATTTTTTTAAACGTGTAGTAAAGGGAAAAAATAACATTTATATACGTTTTGAATACGTATTATCTAAGGCAAGCACCAAATTAGGATCAACCATGAAGTACCCCTCGTTTTAGTTGGAAATCAATATGCTATTATTGAACTCTTTAGTACCGAGCTCGATAGCTGCAGTCGCTTAAGTGCGGCCAGTATCCAGTGTTCGGGAGATAGTAGGTTCGGACCCCACTATCGGCAGCCCTGAAGATGGTTTTCCGTGGTTTCCCATTTTCACAGCAGGCAAATGCTGGGGCTGTACCTTAATTAAGGCCACGGCCACTTCCTTCCCACTCCTAGCCCTTTCCTGTCCCATCGTCGCCATAAGACCCATCTGTGTCTGTGCTACGTAAAGCAACTAGCAGAAAAACAAAAAAACAAAAACAAAAAAAATAAGAACTCTTTAGTCACCTAAATTTAACAATAATTTCACCTTCTCTAGGCCTCGATCATGTTGGTAGATTCTTCAATCTCAGTGTGTGTTGACAGTTCTTCTTCACTTAGTCACATGACTCTGGGGTATCAAGAGAAGGTAAGTACTCTAAATGAAATGAGTAGATGAAATAACTATATTTTATAAAAAAAATGAACAAAGAATAAATCGAAGAAAATAATCATTAAATGTACCCATGGCACAGTTGGAGTCAATGACCTTACATTTTATTCAAGCCGGACGATTTCAGGATTTGATATTATGCCTTTACAAAGAAATGCCTGAAGAGCTATTATCAAAAATAAACAGCTGCCATGAACAACTGCGGGTTAAGCTTCCAATTGCTGGAATGCCTACTAATTTCTAGACATTCTCGTAAAATAAGGCTGTCTACATCTTGATGGGAATATCTCAGAACGACTCCACGAGCGAAGGTTAAGCACACAAATAGATCACAGTACTCCCAAACTTCAAAAATGGCAATCTCCATAAACCAATACCTGACTAATTAAAAATGCAATTTCCCCGTTCCTGAGGCCTCTAAATGTTGCGTTCGTTATATAATATACAGATTATACGAAAAAAAATTAATCTCCTGGAATTGCGGGTTGTCTATATAATACGATTTACAGCTTGGAAGAAAAAGAATAAATGAATAAACATTCAAACACCCGCGTTCTTCCTACAAGTAACCCTCCACAGCTGATATACTTTAAACAATTCAAAATTCAGTTATTAGTTCTTTTACACAGAGTCGAACGAGTTGTGGACAAAAATGGAAATAAACAAGTCAGCACAGCATGCAAGAAATAATTCCCTTAATGGGGATCTTGGCTGTTAATGGGTCAATTTAGCCTTGTGACTACTACCTTAATGTCCGTAGGGTTGGTGAATGACTCATTCAAGCGATCAACAATTATCTCCATGTGCATTAAGCCTTCAAATTTTCGTATAATTTAATCGCCACGAGCCGAGATTCTAGGGGAGAAAGAACTGATCTTTCTACAGGAAATTATCTTTTCTTTCCAGACTACGAGTGAAGCGTTTCTGCTCGAAGTTGTGAGTTCGATTCCTTGTGCAGTCGGTTGCCGTTTTAAATTGCTTATGTGCGATAGTTCTATATAATTAGATTTACTGGCACGTTAAAGATCTTTCTAGAGTAAAGATCTTTTATTCAGACGTCTCTTAAAATCTGCCGCAATTGAATGATTTTCATGTATCTATTGAGTTATTTACCACATTTTCCATACACTGGTGGGCATAGAGGTGCGATCTGCATCTTGTATGTGGCCCTGGACCAGTTTAACGGCCAGGTCTCATTACGAGGGCGAATTTATTCTCTGTTGCATGTTGTTATAGCGGTTGTTAGTGTGATCTGTTGAGTGTGAATTATATGGTTAGTATTAAGGTAAACGAAATCCAAAGTCCGCGAGGCAGAGGAATTTACTAGACACGGCTAAAATTCTTGATGCCGGGCTGAGTGGCTCAGCCGGTTGAGGCGCTGGCCTTCTGACCCCAACTTGGCAGGTTCGATCCTGGCTCAGTCCGGTGATATTTGAAGGTGCTCAAATATGTCAGCCTCGTGTCGGTAGATTTACTGGCACGTAAAAGAACTCCTGCGGGACAAACTTCCGGCACCTCGGCGTCTCCGAAAACCTTAAAAGTAGTTAGTGGGACGTTAAACAAATAGCATTATTATTATTATAAAATTCTTGATACAGCCGCGAATCGAACCAGGAGTCCTATGAACATAAGACCTCAATTATGATGATGATAATGATGATTATTATTACGATGATTGTAATTTATTATTATTACTATTATTATCATTCTTCTTCTTCTTCTGCTCTTCTTCTTCTTCTTCTTCTTCTTCTTATTATTATTATTATTAAAGTCGCTACCAATTTATAACGTACGCGAAGTCTAGGAGGACATTAAGATATGAAGATAACTATACCAGACCATTTTTTTTAAAACGTAGCAACGCACAACAAACGGTCAATAAAGATTAAGTCATGAAAGCTCTCTCTAACTGAAGGTATGATGATTATTCAGTTGAAACACGGATAGAGACTGAAACTCTGCAAGTAACCATTTGGACAGCCAAGAGGTGCCAGCGCAACATGGTTTGGTGTTCGTAGATCTAGCTCAGAATGTGGTCAGTCTGATGCATGCGTTCGCTAAGTAGAAGAAAATGTTGAAGCAACCTTCGTGTTTCATGCTTACGTCCAAACAAATGTAACGTGGTCAAGATTCAATTATGCTGGTAAGAAAGGACGTTGATCACGATAATTTACGAAGTGTGCTTGTGCTCCATGCTAACGCAAGTCCAGATGCGGTTAACGTAACGTTGGACATGCAGGTCGGCGGATGCAGAAAAGGCTTTGGTCTACAAGTGGCCACGGCTAGACCGTGGTCCGCCAGCTCTTCACTCCGACCGAGCAACCGAGCAGGCTCTACGCCTCTGCATTCGGGAGACGGTGAAGGGCTGATTTTCCACCGTCGGATGTCCTAAGAATGGTTCTCTGTGGTTTTCCATTCACCTGCGCTAAGGCGAATGCCGGGAGAGTTCTAATTATAGGCCACGGCCGCTCCCCTTTCACCTTCTTTCCACCCCAATTCACCACAACCCATCTCCTGGCCTAGAAGAGGGTGTCACCCTCTAGGAGGACAGCCACACCCCATCGGGGTACGGAATGTAAACATTTTAGTAGCAGTGTTTCCCCTGGGGTATTTTGGATCGCTCGCGTCAAGTCAAAGATTTCTCTCCTTCCTCCGCTGAAGAAGGAAGACTCTAAAAATACTAAAAATACACCTTTTGACCGCGAATAAATTTGTTTGTGATCCTGTGGATGTTTGGATCGACAAATAACCAGCGTCCTCTATTTTTTTTTTTTGCTAGTTGTTTTACGTCGCACCGACACAGATAGGTCTTACGGCGACGATGGGACAGGAAAGGGTTAGGAGTGGGAAGGAAGCGGCCGTGGCCTTAACTAAGGTACAGCCCCAGCATTTGCCTGGTGTGAAAATGGGAAACCACGGAAAACCATTTTCAGGGCTGCCGACAGTGGGGTTCAAACCTACTATCTCCCGAATACTGGATACTGGCCGCACTTAAGCGACTGCAGCTATCGAGCTCGGTCCTCTATTTTTGAGGGTATAGAGGACCCTTTTCAGAGTTGGGATAAGTATCTGAACGGTATGGGTAATTGTGTGTAGATTTTCTTGAACTCTTACCAGGACATCATGGCTATTAAGCCTGCTATTATGCCAAACCCAATTATACACTTGCATAAACATAATGTACTGAGCATTGTAACTACTTAAAAGCAAATTTAATACAATTTAATTAAAATTAAAAGTATCATAAAAAAAAATTAAAATTATTAAATGAATGTACAGTATTTACTATTATTACAATTAAATCTAGAAAAATTCTAATGATAATGTTACTAACCCTATATTTACAATTTATTTAATAATCTAACATTTGAGGTTGCTTCTTAAAGTAATTAATCTCAATGTAGATGAAATATCCAGCACATTCTTCTGAATAGCTTTAGGTTACTCATAAAACGTTGATTATTTTATTATCGTGTTACCTTCTTTCAGTGGATTGCCACTCTTCTTGTGAGCATTGCACTCATCTTCCGTCATCGCAGATCTTCTGAAGACATTTACCACCCTCGGAACAGCCCGCTTTAAGGTCATATGTCAGTTGAAAATTCTATTACTATAAGAATACACTACACAATGAAACCTCATTTGATTTATCTTTAATAGAGAGAATGCTCGTCGAGGTAATCTATCAGCACGTGGCTCAAACACAAAGATAAGAATTCGATTCTCCGTCAAGTAGCCCAGGTAATAAAGTTATTTGAGTTAAATCAACAGATTCGATCAAAATTTTCCGAAAATAACGAGATTATCCCGTTGCGTCAGTTTATACCGTGGTTACATTCATCTTCAGGAAGTGACTACTAAGGCAGGAAGACTGGAAGTATTATCGTTATCAGTAGCGGCGATTGGGAATCAGAAGTGGTGGGGGGGGGGGACAAAAGAAGAAAATAGCCGGGGGGATTATACACATCAAAACTGAACAAGAAAAGCTACTAAATGGTAAGTTTTTGATGCTCTTTGTGCGAATTCCTACAGAGAGGTAAAGGTTCATAGTTTACTAACTTAAGTGCGGTAATAATACTTTTCTTTAGATTTTAATTCAAAACTATACAATAAAACTTTCACCAGAGAAACAATATGACAAACGTATTACAATTAAATAGAACTACGGCGTGATTATAAAATTTAAATAATCATGTAGTATTTGACTACACCCTAAGAAATTAAAAGACAATATTAAAGTGACTGCCAGACTGACGAATGCACGCGGCAAGCAGGTGACCCATACCTTAGTGTCCAAGACCTTGGCAAAAAATATACCCCTTCCTCGTAGCATTTCCGAAGTCTCCACTACTTGCTGTGGCGCTATACAAATCGGTTAGCCACGACAAACGACATTTTGTGCGAATTTGGATAATAATTTTGTTAAAAATTAAAAATTTGCACAAATTGTTTTTTAATAATTCCTAGTTTCAGCCGGCTAATTGGAATAAAAATGTAGTGGGGGCGACTGCCCCCCCTCGCCCCCCTTAGTCGCCGCTACTGATCGTTATTACCTACGTAACAATTAGAAATGTGTTAAATAATCTTATAGGCTATGCTATTGGAATTGTCTGCTTAATGAAGAAATTGGTGCGTAGAAATATATCCACACATACAGGCTGTCCTTGAAGAAGGTTCCAATATTTGCAGAGCAGGCAGTACGCAACAAACAAAGAGGTACAAGTCTTATAAACATTGGACGCAAATCGAACATCTTCGGAGTTATGGTCTGACGAAACTAACGTACCTGACTGCGAGAGCAATACGGTCTGTAGTACGCAGTTCAATACTCTACGTTGACTAGTGTGTTTCATTCTTGCTCGATACAGAACAAGTGCACACACACGATGCACTGCATCACTTCTCTACGTACAATGGTTTCACATTTGTCTAGCGGCATAGTGCTCGGAGTGCAAGATATGTTCTTTCTATGCAGGGTGGTCGGAAACCGTGTGAACCGAGTATAAGGGTGTTACAGGGTTGGTCATAATGATAGACAATTTAAACAAATACGTCGATATCTGGCGCCGTTTTCATTTTACCAGCTGCTGAATTTAGTGTATACACACTACATTTCCAACTGGAATTTCTTTACTTTTGAAGGAAATGCGGGCAGTCCTGTTAAATTACGTTTAATTCCCCTAACAAAGGAACTGTTTAGGTTCGACCTAACACATTTTAATGTAACTTGGTTGAACTATCAATTAACATATTTTAAATTTAATTATAGTATTTTTACATGTAGTCAACGTTCGTGTTCTAATTAATTGCTAAAAACAGCCAGATGGCTTGGAGAAATGAGCTGATAACGATGTAGAATAGCCTTGCATATCCATTGTAGAAGTACAGGATGTTCGGAAGATAAGCAAGATTAACCTTGCAGAAGTCATGGATAAATACACGCAGTTTGTACAATAAAATATTAGTGAAAGGCCTGTCCGAGGGAGGAGCTTGAAGTAGACTGCAATGTAGTGAGATAGGTGGTAGCTTCATTTGCCCCTCGGTTTATACCACCCGCTTTAAGAGGTATACATTCGTAATGTGTAAAAAGTAATTCTAAGCACATCACTGCAGTGAAGCTGTTTACAACACTTCACTGCGGCTTCGGGACGTATGTATGCGCATTCTGCGAGAAACAAATTCTAAGTACATCACTTGCGCTACATTTTCAAAGAGTATGCATACGAATGTTGTATGAAAATATTCTACGTACAAGAAGTGAACGTTTTCACTCTGGAAAATATTATAATGAACGTCAGCAAAGCCCTAAGTCGTTCATCATTAAATTCTACCTGAGCTAAAAGCATCAACATTTCAACTTCATTTTTTATTTTTGAAGTAGGACATTATTTTGACGTCATATGCATTCAGCGGTCTACAAATAACCACTTATTTCCCAAACATCATATTTGCCGCCAGTTTTGTTTTAATGTCACAAAAACATTATGACAAAAATGAGATTTTGAGAACACTGTCATAATTTCACGCTTTACAAATTTATTTTGCTATCACATAAACTATTTAAATATATCAAAATATTGGTGTTTTTAATTCTGTATCGTTTATAATGGGAGCTAAAGTATTATGAAGTATGAAATCATCATCTCTATATAATCGCGTATTTTATTAAGATAATGTTGTATTACCACAGAAAAGGAGACTGTTGGATTACTGTACAGATTCACCCATTTTGTCATGTTGCGAATAGCGAATATAATGACGTAAGGCGTGATGTTCTGTTATCTTAACTGATGATCCTACCAAGTTTTATTGCAATGGATTTCTTCGAAACAAAACTTTTCATTTAAAACTGCAGCAACAAATTATTATTTTTTCGTAAGAAAACATTATCTGACAGCAGAATGACTGTTGCCATTAAATTCATAATGTCATAATTGATCAACCCACAGTCTCGTTGTAATTAGTCTGGTATTACCCAAGCACTTCCCTTGGGGGTTATCTTCAAGTTATTTTCAAGCACTTACGTTGTAGAGCTCTTCATGTAATATAAGAGTATGTTCGTGGGTTGGTTGTGACAGTTGAATAACACCGTCGTTAGCTTCTCAGGAGGGTTTCCTTGGTGCGTATCCCATTAAATGCATATGGGACTTTTCAAATGAAAAGTCACGTCCATATGGTTCGAATTTCTCATAAATTTGGAAGTCTCGAGGCTATGGTTACGATATCAAGAGTAAAAACCCTAAATTTCCAAGCTTCTTGCTTGATATGCGGTTGGCAGCTGAACAGCTTTCATAGTTATCACTAAAAGCAAAGCAAAGAGCAAAGTCATCTCCGTACAGGCCCTTGGAGGGGTGCAAGGTAAAGGCTTCCATTATCCGTAACCTCGGCACTTGATGGGGTAGAGTGGTTAGCTCTATGCCCGGCCGCCTTTGCCCCCAGGAATTACCCTGGTACTCAGTTTTGGTGTAGGCTGAGTGAATCTCAGGGCCATATGCACCTCCGGAAGTGGAAATCTCATTTCTTAAATTTTACGATTTCCTGACGGGGATTCGAACCCCCGTCCTTCCGGGCGAGCCGAGCACGCCTTTACCGCCTCGGCCAGGCAGCCCCTATAGTTATCACTACTTCCATTTAATATATATTTTTGAGTCCCTATATTGATAAATTATGATGATACTTGGTGTTTAAAAGAGCCTAACATCTTGGTCATCCAACCTATTGATAAATACAGGTTGAACCGAAATTCGCGCACTCGGGCATCGCAGCGCAACTCCTCACATGAGAGCAATAAAAAATGTCTGTCAGAAAAGTTCGTCCCGCGAGTATATCCGGCAGGAAAAGGACGTCGAAGAGTGGCAATCTGGCAACACTGTAACCACATGTAGGGTAACTACCTCTGTCGGCACATATTAGTCGTGCTGTGCAGTTGGTGCAGTGGATAGAGTGTTGCGTTATCATGCAGGAGGTAGAGGGGTCAATTGCAGCGGGTCCTCTACAAACCATTTGCACATACATACTACGATCCTAGAAATGGACGAACAATCGTTTTCACTGGTCAGTTTGAAAGACGCCCTTTCCACATCGTAGGCGTTAATTTATTCCATGTTGACCATTAGGTTGCCAGATACCATACAACCTGGACTACATTTATGAAATAAAGAACATACGCCTCAACCCTTGTTCGACCGCTAGACCTCCTGCATGCTAACCCAAAACTCTCTCCAAGGCACCAACTGCACAGCACGACTAATATTTGCTGACAGATGTAGTTACCCTACATGTGGTTACAGTGTTGCCAGATTGCCACTCTTCGACGTCCTTTTCCTGCCGGATATACTCGCGGGACGAACTTTTCTGACAGATATTTTTTATTGCTGTCATGTGAGGAGCCGCGCTGACATGCCCGAATGCACGATTTTTTTGTTTCTTCTATGTATATAAAATAACTTGCCCTGACTGACTGACTGACTGATTCATCATCGCCGAGCCAAAACTACTGGACATAAAGAAATGAAATTTTGGGGATATATTCATATTAAGATGTAGGTGCTCGCTAAGAGAGTATTTTTTGATATTCCGTCGCTAAGGGGGTGAAAAGGGGGGGTGAAATTTTAAAAAGAGTGTATCTATATCTCAAAACATTAAAAGTTTACAGATGTAAAAATTAGTATTTAGAATCTTCTTTTAAAATAAGGATACACGTATTTTTTTGTTTTCTGAAAACCCCAATAGGAGGGGTGAAAAAGGGTGAAAATGGGAAAAAATGGGTTGAATGCCTTCAATCAGGATACCGGTACTTATATCTCAGAAACTGAAGATATTACAGACCTGAAAATTGGTACTTTTGATCTCTTTTAAAAATAAAGAAACACGTATTTTTTTGTTTTTGGAAAATCCAATTAATGGGAGGGTGAAAAGGGGGTGAATTTTTAAAATGAGTGAATCTCTATCTCCAAACTTTTAAAGTTTGCAGATGTAAAAACTGGTATTTAGAATCTTCATTAAAAATAAAGAAACACGTATTTTTTTGTTTTCGGAAAATCGCAATAGGAGGAGTAAAAAGGGGTGGAAAATGGGTTGAATGCCTTTAATGAGGTTACTTATATCTCAGAAACTGAAGATATTACAGACCTGAAAATCGGTGTTTGGGATCTCCTTTAAAAATAAAGAAACACATACTTTTTTGTTTCTGGAAAATCCAATTAAGGGAGGGGGTGAAAAGGGGGTAATATTTTAAAATGAGAGTATCTATATCTCAAAACTTTTAAAGGTTATAGATGTGAAAATTGGTATGTAGAATCTCCTTTAATAATAAAGAAACACGTATATTTTGTTTTCGGAAAATCCAATTAATGGCGGTTAAACAGGAGTGACAAATTGGGGTGAATTTTTGAAAGACTATATCTACAGAATATCTTGGAAACGTAAAATGTTACAGACGTAAAAAGTGGGTGTTTGGAATCTCCTGTAAATGTAATGAAACATAGGTGATTTGTTTTTGGAAACTCCACTTAAGGGGAACTCAAAAGGGGTGAAATTTTGAAATGAGAATTTTTACAGTATATCTAAAAGACTTAACATGTTACAGAAGTGAAAAATGGTATTTTTTATCTCTATTAAACATAAAGAAACGTGTATTTTTAGTTTTCGGAAATATCACCTGGGTGGAGGGGGGGGGGGTTAAAGTGACTAAAAATGGTGTTGAATTCTTTTAATTAGGCTACTGATATATAAAAAATGAAGATTTTACAGACGTGAAATTTGATATTTTCAATCTGCTTTAAAAGTAAAAATACACGTATTCTCTTAAAATCCAATGAAGCGGGGGGGGGGGGAGGGGGTATGAAATAATTGAAAAATTAATTGGCTTAATTGTATGAGAATACATACATCTAATAAAAACTAAAGTTATTACAGATGTGAAAATTCGTATTTGGATCTCCTTTAAAAACAAAGAAAAACGCGTTTTGGGCGGGAAACCATCTTGGAGGGCGGGAGTGTAAAGGAGTTGAATTCCTTTCATGAGGACACATAAATCAAAAACTGAAGAAGTTAGAGTCGTGATAATTGGTATTTAGAAGATCCTTTACTATTAAAGAAACAAGTATTTTTTTCGGGAAAGTTCACTTAGGGCCGGGGGGGGGGAGTAGTGTGAAATGAAGTGAAAAAAGTAAATTACTTTTATGGGGATACTTATATCTCAAAACTGAAGGTAATAGACGTGAACATTGGTGTTTGGAATCTCCCTTAAACATAAAGAAACAAGCCTTCTTTTCATTTCTTTTTGTGGGGTGGGGGGAGGTTGGCGGTAAATAAACTTAACGGCGGTGGGGTGTAGAAGGAGGTGAGACCAATTGATTTTACTGTTATTAATGTACTTACAAGGATCCTCCGTTGCTCAGGCGGCACCGCGCCGGCCTCTCAAAGCTGGGTTCCGTGGTTCAAATCCCGGTCACTCCATGTGACATTCGTGCTGGACAAAACGGAGGCGGGACAGGTTTTTCTCCGGATACTCCGGTTTTCCCTGTCATCAGCCATTCCAGCAACACATAATAATAATAATAATAATAATAATAATAATAATAATAATAATAATAATAATAATAATAATAATAATGTTCCGGACCGTCGTCAAATGTGTGGACCGCGCTGGCAACGGCTCCTGGACGGGTAATGACTAAGAATGCAGTCCGGCCGCGGGTTCAGTGCCGCCAAATCACCCAATATGACACCACGCCGGATCTCCTGAAGGATTTTATCCATATTAAAAATGATTAAAGGAAAAGATGGCAAAGATTTACGGACCCAACTGACCAGGAGGAATACCTGAGCCTAGCCCGGGAAGTACGAAATCGATTGCTGGAAAGGAATATTGAAAAATGGAAGGAAACGTGCTGTAAAGTAATAGAAAACGAGTCAGATCGCGAATTTCGGCGGATTATATATCTAAAACAATAAGCATTCAATTATAAATTTCAGTATAATACCGTAGCGAAGCACGGGTATCTTGCTAGTCCTGTATATATGCCAAGTGGTGGTAAAGGAGAGCACACAATTTTAGAAGTTACAATATGAACGCACTCTCTCCTTTATCTTTAATATTGCGACACATGATTGAAAATTGGTTAGTAAAAAGAGAACCAAAATTGAAAGTCACCTGCTCCTTGAGTAACCATTCATGCTGAATCTCATAACTGTCCAAAGTTGTGGAACCATTCGAAGATTGAACATGTCGGATAAAGGCGTGTTAGGGCTATGAACGTTTGAAAAGTGATACCAACTTGGCCTTGCGAAAATTCAAACGTTTACCAAAGACGCCCAGGAGGAAAGAAGAGAAGTATAAGCCGACTGTTCTAGTCAACAATTTTCAACTCAGCTGGGGCCTCGTGGTCACCAAATTATGAGCTGCTGAAGGAGTTGTGTTCTTTTGAAAATATAAGAAGGTTGCAAGGGGATGTTTAGCAATAGAAAGTAAGCCCATGGAAGACGAAAATTCACACTAAACGCAGGCCATTAAACCTAATGCAGTATGTGTCAGTAGATTAAGATGTAATTTTAAATATATTCAGTCTGTCAATAACATTAATTATAACACACTCTAAAATAGCAAACACTATTAAATAAATAATAACATGTTTCGTTCTACAAGAACATACTCCGTTTCTATCAAATAACTTTAAATCATTGGTGATGTTATGAACAAATGAGACAAATTATGGCTCTTGTAGTCTTTCACTGTCACCTTAGAAACTTTGAGAAAATTTTCTGTACTTATCCTAAGCTGCTGATCGTCCGTTACCTCAGCGACTGTGTTTGGACTGAACCAGTTCTCTGACTCCATTCGTGGTTGCTGTGTAGGGGATGAGAGGAATGCTGTAGGTAATAACTCTGTTCAGTGGAGAGGGGAGGGGAACTGCTGCTTCGTCATGTTATAAAGTATTGTTGCGTATTTGTGCACTTGGGAGTAAATGCAAGATAACGATGTTAATGAAATAAAAATGCGGAAGTGAATTAATGATTGTCTTGCAAGACGTGCTTGTGATAAATAATACCATACTAAAACGTCCCGATTGGCGAGAGCACTGTTTAAATTCAGAGAATTAATACAGAAAAGAATATCTACGTTCCAGTCGTCTAGCGTCAGAGTAGCCTTCTGGAAGATTCATTAAGCACTAATGCAAAATGTGAAATGTTGTTTGAAAATGAATTAAACAGCAGGAGAATTTTACGAATACGTGCGATCGTTGAAGTTGTTCTGAATGTGGGATATTATATTCTTATCTGTACTAAACTTTCTGACCTTAGGCAGCGATCTCACTACTCGAGGCGTTTTGATAGATTATTGTTTATCAATAAAAATAATGTCTTGCAAAATACTCATTAATTCAATTTCACACTTTTATTTCATCAAAATCGCTATGTTGCGTTAACTCCCTAATACACGAAAATGCATTACAAGATGACGAAGCAGCTTTCTCCTTCCCTTTCCATAGAACCGAGATACTGCGTACAGCATTCCCCTCACAGATTACATAGCAAATATGATCGAGGCAAAAGAACTGGCTTCAGTTTGAACGTAGTCGTTGAGGTAACGGACGATAACCGGTTTAGGTTAAGTACAGAAAACTTCCTCAAATTTTCTAAGATGACGACGGAGGACTTCTAAAATAATATTTTGTCTCATCCGTAACATAATATCACCAATTCACAATTCACAGACAAGTGTACTCAATGTAAACAATATTGTACCTCGCGAGTTGGCCGTGCGGTTAGTAGCGTGGAGCTGTGAGCTCGCATCCGTGTGATAGTGGGTTAGAAACCCACTGTCGGCAGCCCTGAAGATGGTTTTCCCTGGTTTCCCATTTTCACACCAGGCAAATGCTGGGACTGCACATTAATTAAGGCCACGGCCGCTTCCTTCCCATTCCTAGACCTTTGCTGTCTCATTGTCGCCATAAGACCTATCAGTGTCGGTGCAATGTAAAGAAAAATAGCAAAAAAACATTGTAATTAAATACGCATGGTTTAAAGGGATTTGATGCAATCTGAATATCTTCCTGTAGAACGAAACGTGCCATTTCTTAGTATATTAGTGTGTGTTATTTTTGATGTTTTGTTATAGAGTTAAATATCTTATAATGAGTATTTTCGATAGACTGAAAATCTTTACAGTTACATTTACTGAGTCGACGCTGAAAATTACGGCTTTCTTCTTTAAAAAAAGTAGATCAAGAGTTAACTGAGAGTACGCAATCTGAGAACTGAAAGAGGGAAGCCTATCACCAAAAGTAAATATCCTCCATTTGTTTTTGGAAATGTTACTACTACGTTTCTGCTCGGAAATATACCTGTACATTGTATATAGAGTGTTCCCAGACATGAGGAATGAATCGGGAGATGGATATTACACCCCAAAACAACACTGAAGTTTCAGTTGAACAAATGCACTAAATTCGATCCTTTACGACCTACGCCTGTCTTAATTATTAGCTATAATATGGGTCCACTTCTGTGGTGTAGTGATTAGTGTGATTAGCTGCCACCCCCGGATACCTGCGTTCGATTTCCGGCTCTTCCACGAAAGCTTAAAAGTAGTACGAGTGCTGGAACGGGGTCCGCTCAGGCTCGGGAGGTCAACTGGATTGGGGTGGGTTCGATTCCCACCTCAGCCATCCGCGAAGAGGTTTTCCATGGTTTCCTACTTATCCACCAGCCAAATGCCGGGATGATACCTAACTTAAGGCCACGGACGCTTCTTTCCCTCTTCCTTGTCTATCCCTTCCAATCTTCCAATCCTCCACCAAGGCCCCTGTTCAGCATAGAAGGTGAGGCCACCTGGGCAGGTACTGGTCATCCTCTCCCTTTGTATCCCGCGACCCAATGTCTCGCGCTCCAGGACACTGCTCTTGAGACGGTAGAGGTGGGATCCCTCGCTGAGTCCGAGGGAAAAACCAACCGTGGAGAGTAACCAGATTATGTAAGTAAGTAAGTAAGTAAGTAAGTAAGTAAGTAAGTAAGTAAGTAAGTAAGCTATAATATGGGGATTTTTTTACCGAGCTCGATAGCTGCAGTCGCTTAAGTGCGGCCAGTATCCAGTAATCGGGAGATAGTGGGTTCGAACCCCACTGTCGGCAGCCCTGAAGATGGTTTTCCATGGTTTGCCATTTTTATACCAGGCAAATGCTGGGACTGTACCTTAATAAAGGCCACGGCCGCTTTCTTCCCATTCCTAGGCCCTTCCTATCTCATCGTCGCCATAAGACATATCTGTGTCGGTGCGACGTAAAGCAAATAGCATTTTAAAATAGGGGATTAGTTCGTATTATTATTAAGTTTGGAGCCTGGCATGCATTTACAGATATTGCAGCACTTCGTTAGTGTGCGATAAAAGGTCGCCATCAAACAAGTGCAGTACCTGCAGTGTTTGAACGTGTCCGGCAATCAGTAGGCGACGTGTTCAGACATGCATTGAAGCGTTTGGTGAATATTTTGATATTTTCTTGTAGTATAATACAGTATCTCTGCTGGTAGAGCCTCCGTTACTCAGGTGGCAGCGCGCCGGCCTCTCGCCGCTGGATTCCGTGGTTCAAATCCCGGTCACTCCATGAGAGATTTGTGCTGGACAAAGCGGAGGCGTAACAGGTTTATCTCCGGGTACTCCGGTTTTCCCTGTTATCTTTCATTCCAGCAACACTCTTCAATATTCATTCGTCTATTAGTCATTAATTATTGCGTCAGAGGAGTGCAACAGGCTTCGGCAGCCGACAGAATTCCTATCCTCGCCGCTAGATGGGAGCTTTAGTTATACCGTTCCCGACCCGGCTGGAATTGGAGACAGGATGTGGATTTTCATCTCTACTGGTACACCAACATGGCGTCAGCTACTTGACGTGGGATGTGCCAGTAAAGCTATTACCGATACTTTCCGTACGATGTGTGAAAGTCTGTAACTCGTAGGCATATGTTCGTAGGGACTTTCAGTGTTGTTTCGGAGTGTATTATCCACACCGACCCACCCCTCCCCACCTCCCCGAAAACTTCCCATATGTTTGGTAACACACTGTGTTTATTGAATCATACTGATTTATACTTTGCTTGACTTTTCAAATGATGTTATTAGGAATGTTACTATTTTAAAGGAGCGAAGTTCGACCCTGCATTAAAATCGTGTGGGTAGAAATCAGTATATTACTCTACACTAAGGACTAAATATTTCTCCTTTCACCTCTTTTACCACATCCTGCTGCAGTCACGAGTGCGAACTGAGACCTAGATATGAATTTAGCCCTGTTTTTCGGCTGAATGACCTTCCTGACACCAACCCTTTGTAGAAAGATATATCGACTATTACGTGTCCCTGTGATGTGCTGTGTGTATGTGAAGAAGTGAGTACTGAGTAATAAGAAGAAACAGACACACCCAGTCCTCGAGTCATTGGAATTAACCAGACGCGGCTAAAATCTCTGACCCGGCCGGGAATGGAACCCAGAACCCTTTGAACCGACGGTCTAGACGCTGATCTTTGAGGACTAAATCATACATTGAGCGTTTTTATACTGTCAAAATAATTGTGCTCCAAATACTCTTAAGGGACAGAGGGGAGTGTAAATACCACTAGATAACAAATCGGTCTTCGAAAATATACCTATTTCCGTTAATTCTGGATAAAATATAACGTGCGATAAAAGTTTCCGTTTGAGGGCGTTGCTGCAGCGGAAATGCAACGTAGCACGACCCCGATGCGGGTATATAATTACGGACACGTAGGCAAAGGGATCAGTGTGGCAGTCGTTTCGTGTCGAGGTGCGTGCGTTAAATGCGGCCACATGAACTATGGCGACGTTATTACCAATTGCGTCCAAACAGGACCAACGTGCTGTTATTCTATTCTTGGTTGTCGAAGAACAAACACCGGTGGACATCCATCGGAGAATGAAGACTCTGTATGAGGCAGCATGTCTGTCGAAAACCACCGCTGTGGAATGGTGCACGAAGTCCGTGCGGGTCGCGTTTCGACACAAGTCGCCACTAGATCTGGGAGGCCAGCCTCATCCATTACGGACAAAAGCAAGCGGGTGGGGAATGAGGCGGTTAGGGCAGACCGGAGCATAACCATTCGTGTGCTAGCAGTGGATCTCGACATCAGCTCGACAGAAAGGCGTTGAAGTGTCCACGCTTCCTGTCGGGCTAGGATGTGCAGCAGGTGGTGTTTTGCTACACGGGGATCTTCAAACCAGTGCGTCGGTGTTATGAGCGCCTCAGTGCTCACGGCGATTTTTACTGATTGGCAACCTGATTCAGGACTGTACGGCCCTAAAGTTTACAGTTGTTTAGGGGCGCGCTTGACAAGTGTCATGGTCACTGGATTCCAGCCAAGGTAAGCATAGTTTGAATCTCAGTCAGTGCATGTGTCCCTGTGATTTGGATTCCACGTAAAACTAGAGGTCCCGTAAATACGATCACAGTATCATCAGTCACGAAAACTACAAGCTTGCTTGTTTTCTATAGTTGTGTAACCGACATATTTATAGTCGTCCGTTTTAGTGGTGATTATTGCTTTAAGGGAGAGTACAACTTTGCAACCAACCCCGCTTAATATTTATTGCAGGAAAAATTGGAAGAGGTTCGATCCTTTGTAGAATGAGGATATTGGCAAAACAACCCAGAAACACGAAAGGCGTGAAAACGAAAGACATTTTAGATTTCGAAATCCTAATACCCTTGAGGTCGGGAGGGGACTTGACCAAAGGAGGTCGGATGTATAACATGAGAGTGAAAAGGCTAGGACGAGTAAGAAAAAGCGATGTCGTACTTGAAATTGGGCGCCAGCGCAATCTTCCAAGTTATGAAGCCATCTTTCGACAGGTAGGGAGTACTATGGATGTATTCTATGCTCCCATCTCACGGGTGGATATCGTTACCTTCATAGCCATACATCTAATGCTGGTGTTCATTCATGAATTTTATCAGTATTGAATGTCGATACTCTCATAAATCTGAAACGCAACCAAAGTGAATCGAGAGCACTACTCCCCGTGACACTCACAGTCATAATTTACAACTCACTACATAAACAGGGTGAATTCTAGGTGCCACTGTGATATTTTAGTACAGTCTGATCTATAATTTGCCGAGCGAGTTGGCCGTGCAGTTAGGGGCGCGCAGCTGTGAACTTGCATTCGAGAGATAGTGGGTTCGAACCCCACTGTCAGCAGCCCTGATGATAGTTTTCCGTGGTTTCTCATTTTCACATCAGGCAAATGCTGGGACTGTACCTTATTTCTCATTCCTAGTCCTTTCTTTTGCCACCGTCGCCATAAGACCTATCGCTGGACGTAAGGAACTTGTAAAATATTCTATAATTAAACAAATTTCCTTCCTCTTTTAGAGCTTATTTTATCAAACTCCTTAATCTAATTGCTGTATTGAGCAGTTAAGGGTACGAAGTCTGCAATGACATATAATAAATATGTATGTACTGCATATTATATATGTATATACCGTATATGTATATACAGTATATGTACGCTAAGTCAATTGAAATTCATACACTAGACCAAACCAGAAGATACCCAGCTCTCTGAACCCTTCCACAGATATATCTGAGCTAGACATCTTACACATCAACGTAAATATGAATTCACAATCACGGAGAGAAAGCAATTACGTATCTCTACCTTAGATTAATCGCATGGTTTTTGTCATTTGCGTCGACCACATTCTCAACATGAAGTGAACTTGCGTATTGCAAATATTTAACCTTTGATGATATATTTCATCAAGAAGAAAATCATCCATATATTTGCACGCCTTTCTTTATATGATTCTTAGTATTCAATCTGAATGTATCTTTCAGTTCGATAAAGAATGTGTCACGGTTGCATCTCGTAGTGATCTTGTTGGTCAACTGAAATGCATTACCAAAATACCCTTCACCCCCCCCCCGCCCCAAATTAACCCTGTGTAGAAGCAGTTATTCAGACATCAGAAGTTATTGATTGCGAAATATTTCCCTTCGTTCGTGAAACCTTAGGATGTCACATACGTAGAACACTTTTTCACTTTTTCTGTATTTCCGTTTTAACTTGCTATTTCTACCTTTTCTATTTCCGTGCCGTTACCACGTTAACGCAAAAAGTAAAATAAACAACAATTAAATCCGAATGCATGCGACTACCTTCCTTTAACTCTTGGTGGACTGATCCCTTACATTGTATCACTTAATGGCAGGTAGGAGCGTGTATTCTCAACTAGTTGTCACCAACCCGTCCCCCGCTCCCATGGCGCAATGGCCATGAAAGGCAATAGCCTACCAAGGGACCACTGCTCAGCCCGAAGGCTTCCATATTATGAGGTGTCGTGTGGTCAGCGCGACGGATCCTCTCGGCCGTTATTCTTGGCTTTCTAGACTTTGGCAGCCATCTCATCGTCAGATAGCTCCACAAATATAATCACGTAGGCTGGGTGGATCTCGAACCATGGCAGGTGGAAGCGTACATTTTCAACTAATTGCCGCCAGCCCCCCCCCCCCCCCCTCATTGCGCAACAGCCCCGAAGGACCAAGGCCGACCAAGCGACCGCTGCTCAGCCCGAAGGGTTGTTGATTATACATGTCGTGTTGTGAGGACTGCGATCTTCTTGGCCTTTATTCCTGGCTTCCTAGACAGGGGCCACCCCCTCATAGTCAGACAGCTTCTCCAATTGTAATCACATAGGCTGAGTAGACCGTGAACTAGCCCTCAGATCCAGGTGAAAATCCTTGACCAGGCCGGGAATCGAATTCGGGGACTCCGGGTAAAAGGCAAGCACGCTACTCCTACACCACGGGGCCGGCAGTACCGCCAACACTGTATGCAAACCGACCCTTTGACTAAATGATCAGCATTGAGGCCTTCGTTTCAGAGGGTCCCATGTTCGATTCCCGTCCGGGTCGGAGATTCTAATCGTATCAGGTTAATTCCTCTTACTCATGGAGTGGTGGTGGTGGTGGTGGTGGTGATTATTGTTTTAAGAGGAAGTACAACTGGGCAACCATCCTCAATTCTCACTCGTGGACTGAGTGCTCGCGTTTGTCTCAACAAACTCCTCTTCATGCTCATACGACACGCCATAGGCCTACTGCCAACCGCCATAGGACCACGTAATAGTGAATATATCCCTCCACGTACGGTGGCATCAGGAAGGGCATCCGGTCGTAAAAGAGTATCAAACCTACATGTGCTATACAGTTTGCACTTACGATCCCAGCAGGCACCAGGGGGGAAGAAGAAGATAAAGAGAAGAAAAAGAAGAACCCA
Organism: Anabrus simplex; assembly: GCF_040414725.1. Classification (NCBI taxonomy): domain Eukaryota; kingdom Metazoa; phylum Arthropoda; class Insecta; order Orthoptera; family Tettigoniidae; genus Anabrus; species Anabrus simplex. Next base: position 1,069,173,576 of record NC_090266.1, on the reverse strand, counting down.
GGGAGCTTTTGATATAAGGAACGAAATGAAACGATTTCTCGTCCGCCTCTGTGGTGTAGTGGTTAGTGTGATTAGCTGCCACCCCTGGTGGCTCGGGTTCGATTCCCAGCTCTGGCACGAAATTTGAAAAGTGGTACCAAGGCTGGAACTGGGTCCACTCAGCCTCTGGAGGTCAACTGAGTAGAGGTGGGTTCGATTCCCACCTCAGCCATCCTGGAAGTGGTTTTCCGTAGTTTCTCACTTCTCCTCCAGGCAAATGCCGGGATGGTACCTAACTTAAGGCCACGACCGCTTCCTTCCCTCTTCCTTATATATCCCTTCCAATCTGCCCATCCCCCACCAAGGTCCCTGTTCAGCATAGCAGGTGAGGCCGCCTGGGCGAGGTATTGGTTATCGTCCCCAGTTGTATCCCCCAACCCAATGCCTCACGCTCCAGGACACTGCCTTTGAGGCGGTAGAGGTGGGATCCCTCGCTGAGTCCGAGGGAAAAACCAACCCTGGAGGTTAAGCAGATTAAGAAAGAAAGATGAAACTATTTCTCGCAAAACGGAGCTGTGGGACCATTTTCATACTACCTCCTCAGTTTCACTATATTTCTCGTTCTTCACCTTCCTGGCTTATTCCTAATTCTCTGTGGTCGGAACTAATGTCGATTAAGTGTGAGGGATTCTGCGTAAATTATAACGAGTACAAGTACCCAACTGCAATCTAGAGGAATTAACGAAACGTGGCTAAAATCCTCCGCCCAACTGAAAATCGAATCCAGGGCCTACTGAACTAAAGGTCGGAAAGTTGTTGATCATACATTAATAAAGATTATATTGTTGTGGAGATACAACAGTTACAGCATCAGGAGGATCACTTAATGATATCTGATATATGCGACTGAGGTCGAATTACCAAGTGTAAGTTATTTTGGAACATCAAGGTCTACAGCTCCGTGTGTGTGTGTGTGTGTGTGTGTGTGTGTGTGTGTGTGTGTGTGGGTGGGTGGGTGGGTGGGTGGGTGGGTGGTTGGGTGGGTGAAGTTCGAGCAAACTTGTGGTTTTACGTCACTGTTGATATCGTGACCATGGTCACGAGACCTCTAGTTTTACATCTAATCTCAACCACAGGGACGTGGGTTTTTCATTCAACATGCATTGACCGATATTCGAACTGCGATCAGCTTGGTTAGAAGCCAATGCTTATGTGACACGCCCTACATGGCATTCGTTTTGATGATATATGGATGGCTCAGTTCAATACTGCTTCATGACAGTAGCAAACTTTTTCTGGAGGAACAGTTAAAAGTTTTAATCATTTGTGATAAATGCACATTCATCATCTGCACTTTCTAAAGATTTATTTCTTGATGGCCGTATTTTTTACAAAATTACATCAGAGCAGTATTTTAAAACCATTGATAAATTTGACCGCAATAGGTGCTCTTCGTTCCTGTATTGACTTGTAAAATCTCATGAAAAACTATTTAAAATAGTAATCTGCTTAAATCCGCCTTGTCAATGCACTTTAAATTAATGGTCCTAATTTATTTATTTATTTATTTATTTATTTATTTATTTATTTATTTATTTATTTATTTATTTATTTATTTATTTATTTATTCATCGTACATATTTTGAAAACAATAAACGTTTCCTTCATCAGTGACCATACAAACTGTTAACTGTTAATAAATATGAGGTTGTATGAGAGTGTGTAGCGTTAAGAAAATTAAACCAATCGCATAAAATCTGTGGTTGAATATTATTCATTATCACTCATTTCACATTATTACATTCTTTCAGTTCTATGAAAAATACCTGCGTGGAGTTTACAGATCATTTCACCTACGACCCGTTGATGCAGTACCGGTATGCATTTGAACAACCTCTATTACAGTTTGTAGAAAACTTCCTTTAAGTGTGATGTCGTCATTACACTGAAGCACGTTATTAAGGGTATTAACATGCAGCAAAAATAAAGGTTAGTAGTGCTGAAAACTCAAACCATGCACATTATAACATAACACCAACGAGGTGGGAGAGTGGATACATTATACCTACTTTCTATACTTTTAAATTGCAAGTATGGAAATGAACTTTAAATGTGTGAAAATACTATTTTGGTCTGTTATGAATTCTTGTAACTTGCTTTGTTTCTTTCCTGTTATTTCCTTTGAAAACATTTCTAAAGGATGGAAATACGTTGAGGTGGTCACAAAGTATCCACCCCACGATATTACCAAATGACATGTCGGGGTTTCTGCTTATGAAGTGATTTCAAGTGTGATACAGTGCTCATGGAACATTGACCTTCGTCGTGCTTCTTGTTACAACATTGTTACAACGTTGTTCATGTTAATGATAGCAAATATTATCCAAAATATTTGCACTAATCTCAAAATTCCCCCCCCCCCCCCTCTCGTAGTACGTTTGTGTGCTTTGAAATACTTCGATAGTGACAACGATTTCGCAGATCATTGCGTTACTCGAGAATTTGCTTCTTCTTTTGTTTAGAGCTCTTATTCCACGCGTATGTCAATATTTAGAGCTGCGTTCAGGTAATGGGTGAACATTTTTGAAGAGTATAGCCAAGCAACTAGCAACATTGGCTACTGCAGCAACTTACATTTTGAATGTGATTAGTTTCGTGGAAAAGCTTCCTGAAGTTTAATAGTGCAATTATGCGATCTAATTTTATATATTACGAGAAGAATATTGGTATGAAATACTACGCTATATACCAGAGGTGCTCACGCTGGCCATTCCGTCCCGCGGGCGCCCAGCACTGTAAGTGGGCGGACTGGCAGGCGATGAGCGCAGCGTATGCTATTCAACCACAGTGACGTTGTGGCTGTGTCACAGGCCGTGAAGGATGGGCGAAGTTCTCCCAGTCACTCTCGATCACTGCAGCGATACCCGAGTTTGAAATGGACGAAGAAAATAATGAACGATAGGGGGCAGAAATCGACGTCATTTTCAATTTACGTTCTTAGAAAAATTTATGTTCATTGCGGTTTATGTATTTTGACTGGATACAATAAATTGTTAGGCCTACAACCTCAAATACCCTTATAGACCTAATGTACAGTACGTAATGAATTACAATTTTCATTATTACATTATAATAGGTACTTTAGAATCAGTTTTAAGATAATACGAAGTTAAGTTAGACAAGCTGTTGCTTGTGGTTGTTTGGGTTTAAATTATGTGATAAACTCACCAACAATCCAATCATGCTTACCGGGAATAACAGAAATGAGGTTATTTATTTGAAGACATACTGTACATCTATCTCGTGAATATATTTAAGTTGTTGTACTTTAATCTTGGACGGTAAATATCTATGTCCTCACTCGTGATGAAACTCGTTCTCGCCATTTAGAGGCTAGCTATTATCACCGGACGTCTGTTAAATTTAAGTACTATTTTCAGAAATTCAGTGAACAGGTAAAGTCGCACAACACAACAGCACCGTCCAAAATAACTGTTGCATTATGCAATGATATTAATTTTTGCTTAAGAAATAACAGGAATTCTACTTTTCATTAAATGATAACACTGCCATTCCCATGCAATGAATTTTAAATCGTAACTTGTACGCATAAACCTTGTACCTTTGTAGACGGTAGCATAAACATTGTAACGTGTCAGTTTTCTTTGAATGAATGAATGAATGAATGAATGAATGAATAAATGAATGAATGAATATAATTGTTACCGTGATTTCCGTGGTAGTTAGAGGTGAAAGAAGGTGCGGGGTGGTGAACAGGTCTCAAGCTACGAAAGTAAAATTAATTTAAAAATTTAATTAGGTTATATTTTCTTTTCAAAATAAAGAAATAACAAGTACGGCAGGTACAGAGTAGCAAGTCAACAAAATGTAGTTACAATATTTACTGGATTTGGGCTTCGCGCCCCGACTTCACACTTCTAGGGCCATTAGCCCAACTTTACTCCAAAATAAGTTTTACCAGAGGGGCCGAAAACCCCCATTCATGTTCAAGAGCATTGCCACAAATTACACAGAAAGGCCTCCTCGAGGCATACAACACTTAATTTTCAAGAAAGAGCCACACGCTCTCAAACTTTAAGCCTCTCAAAGGCCACACCAAACTCCACCTTCAAGTTGTCCTCTCAGGACATAGACACAGGGGTAACATACCCAACCTACTGAGGTCTATTAAATGAAAAGGGGTAATTACATGACCTCTAAAATAACAATTAGAGAGGAGGCGATCTGCTCTCGTAATGAATTTGTTTTCTTTTAAAAACCTAATCTGGCTCTAGGCCGCTAATACAAGGGCTAATCCCATACTACAGAGGTGACTTAAGAAGGAAACAATTTACATTACGTTGAAGAAGAATAGGTAGAGAAAACAAAATAAGTTCACCTCAAAGCAATATGAGTGGGAGCTCGAGAGGGTTAAGCACTCTCTATCCCAATATGTAGTTTAAAAGATAGAATAGATACAAGTTTCTTTACATTTTAAGGAAGGTTACATAATGGAACAACTTCGGACCCGCCCCGAGAGTTAAACTGCTGAGCTAGCAAAGAAGGAAGTTATTAATCGGCCATTACCTTGGTGTAGAACTGCTCCCCAAAGAAAGAGGCGCTCCCCGCCCCCTGCTATGTACTTTACACACTGAAAGATGGTACTGAAGTGGCCCGGAGACCCTAAAATCAGCAGTTTATAAACTCTCGCGGAAAGTTCGAGGCGTTTGGGGAATGAGAACACCCTCCCACAAAAACTTTATTGGCTAACCAAGAAAACCTCTACACAATGTGAAGAAGAAACACCTAATTGGTGGAAAATTAATTCAAGAAATTCGGGATTGGGTAGATACAAAACAAGGGGAAAGAAAGGGATAATATTGCCAACTTTAATAATGACTGAAAGAAATTTAGCAAAGAACAAACTTTTGAATTCAAAATTTCTCCAAAAAAACAGTTCTTTCACTCCGCACTAGGGTGCACTATTGTTGATCTTCAGTAGTGTCCTCTAGAAGAGAAAGTTCACACTTCTTACTACAAGTAAAACAAAAATACGTCGAAAATGACACAGTTCAAAAACTCCAAAATTTCCAGGTAGTGACATCTTCTGAGAAGGTAGAAAATTAATACCGTAGATAAAGTTCAGACTTCCTCCAGCAGAGGAGTTTCAATTGGCGCACATTTTAAATTTGCGGCGTGGAGGTGTACCGCCCGGTACAGACCTCCCCCCCCCCCAAAAGTTCCTCCAGTGGTGACACTGGCAATTTGTTTGGAAACAAGTTTCAAGTTTTGATTTTGATATGGAGATTAATTGCAGAAGTATTTATAAGATTTTCTTGATGTGGTTTGATTCAGTTTCAAATTTTGTGTTGTGACAGGCGAAGTAAAGTCTTTATGTTTGTAGAAATTCAGAAGGAAAACTTTAGTTTTTAAAGTTGAGGAAAATTTTCTAAGTCCACCAAATATTGCAGTAGAATACCCAAGAAAAGGTAGTAAAGTTGATCTGGAATGTCCATATAGTTGGATATGTACTTCAAACATTGATGATTTTAACGGCCAGACCAGCCGCCATTTCTTGCGTTCAGAGGAGGCCGCCCGGGCCCCTCAAGTACCCTGAGATACCACTCGCCCGCACTGTGAGGGGAGCAGTGGTGTTGAAGCACGCCGCGCCCGCGGTGAACATATACAGGCTGCTGGCAAGTAGCAGGCCGTGCGCCGCACATCAGCCTTGGCCGGGAGGAGGGCTCCGGCTCGCCGTACACTGGTCGACCTCGCTGGAAGAGAGGGGGACCTTCCTCGGTTCCAGTAGCGGTACAGCGCCGCGTGGCTGCGGGGGCACTGAAACATTAAAGCTAGGCGGCAGAATTGGTTGGTCCATCATCATTTTTGAGGACACAGGCTTGTGGAGAGGTTGAGGGGCCAGCGGCGTGCAGATATCCATGGCATTAATTAAGCCACTGTGTAGAGTGGAGCAGGAGACGGGAGCGTGGTAATGGCCGTGGCAAGGACAGGATGGCAGTTTAACGGTTCGGGGCAGGTTCAACAAGAATGCTTACATATAAAACAAAATACTATAGAAGGGGCAGAAAGCCTTAAAAGTGAAACTCAAAAAAAAAATATATAACCTTCCGATTTCTTTCAAAATAATATGAAACATATTAACACAGAAGTTACACCGGTTTCACCTGTGACAGGTGAACCCTAAATATCCTCTCGGTGGCTGGATTGCTTAATAACAACGTAACCGGCGTAAGGAAATCGAGAATGACACACGGCCCATGGAATCTGGGGGCAAGCTTGCCCGCGGGAACAAAATTCTTGACCATCACTTGGTCGCCTACCTTCAAATGGGTGGGTCTCCATCCACGATCATACCTGTCCCTAACCTTTTCATGAGACACTTTAAGATTGGCCTTAGCCTTCTTCCAAAGATCTTTAATGTTGTCCGGATCTATTGTCTCAGGTAGAATGTCACTCAGGGACCAGAGGTTAGAGAGCGGCGTGTTGGGAACAAACTTGAACATCAAAGAGGCTGGAGTAAATTTATGTGATTCATGAACCGCCGAATTCAAAGCAAAAGCTAACCAATGCAGGGACGTGTCCCACCTGGAATGATCTTCATGATGATAGGCAATAAGCGCGGACAGGGAGATTACGGTTAACCCGTTCAGCCAGAGATGGTTGAGGGTAATAAGCAGAAGTAGTTACATGAGAGATGGACAAGTCAAAACAGAATTTACGAAAAAGATTTGATGTGAACGCCTTAGCATTATCAGACACAATATATTGGCACGGACCAAAAGAGGCAAAAATAGAATTTAAGCAAGTAATGGTGGACTGAGCGGTAGCCAGCTTAGTCGGAAATAACCAGGAAAATCTTGTGAAACCATCTACGCATACAAAGATGAACTTGTTGGCATTTCCCTTTGACTGGGGGAAGGGTCCTACATAATCAATGTACAGGCGTTCCATGGGGCGCGACGCTTGATGCGAAGACAGAAGGCCTACCTTGGTGGACATGGTTGGTTTACTGAGCAAACAAGATTTACAAGCTTTTACTAGTTCACGGATTTCACGGTCCATACCCTTCCAGATGAACCTTTCACGAATCTTTTCACGAGTTTTAAAGATACCAAGATGCCCTCCTAATGGGGTCTCATGATAATACTTGAAGATCATAGGTACAAGAACAGCTGGAACGACAACCTTCATCATCTTCTCATGCCTCGAAGGGCAACATAGAACACCATTCCTCAGAACATAAGGGACAACAGGTTCCCCAGAAGAAAGGGTTTCCATTATCGGAGCCAGCGTCGGATCTTCACGTTGGTATTTCTCGATATCCCTAAAGAGCATGGGAGCATCTATTAAGATGGCATTAACATCAGATAGCATGGACTCGGGAGGAGATGAGCTATCGACCGGTTCATGGTTCTCAACGTCGTTGGAAAACATACGGCTGAGTCCATCAGCAACAACATTTTCGTTACCTCTGATATGCCGGACATCGAATTGGAAGGCAGAAATACGGATGGCCCAACGGGCTATACGACCAGTACGACGCGGCCTACCTAAGACCCAGCTTGAGGCTTGATTATCTGTCTCCAGGTCGAATTTGACATGTTCCAGATAGAGACGGCACTTCTCTAAGGCAAATAAGACTGCCAACCCTTCGAGCTCATAGATAGAATACTTGGCTTCTTGAGCCGATAGAGTCCTAGATGCATAGGCGATGGGTCGCCTCCCTAGTTCAGTCTCTTGAAGAAGGACTGCAGCTACTGCTGACGACGACGCGTCGGTTTGGACGATGAATTTCTTCGAGAAATCAGGCATAGCAAGTACAGGGGCATTACAGAGAGCTAATTTAAGATCTTCAAAAGCGGCTTGTTGAGAAGGTCCCCACTCGAATTTGATGCCTTTCCTACGAAGAAGGTTCAAGGGTGCCGCTCTATTAGCGAAGTTAGGAATAAACTTCCTGAAGAAATTCACCATACCAATGAACCTGGCGATCCCTTTGATGTCCTTGGGAGGTTTAAAATCACGGATGGCATGTGTTCTGGAATGATCGACGGCAACACCCTCAGGTGACACAATATGCCCTAGGAATGACATAGAGGGCTTAGCAAAGGCCACCTTGGACAACTTGACAGTTAACCCAGCCTTACGAAGGCGATCGAGAACTTCTCGCAGATGATCTAGATGTTCTTCAAAAGTCTCTGAAAATACGACGACATCATCCAAGTAGTGGTACAAGTACTCAAATTTGATGTCGGAGAAGACCCTATCTAGCAGCCTAGTGAGTACAGCTGCTCCCGTGGGGAGCCCGAAAGGCACGCGGTTGTATTCGTATAAATTCCAGTCCGTGGCAAACGCTGTAAGATGTTTAGACTCTTCCGCCAGGGGAATTTGATTGTAGGCTTGATTCAAGTCCAAGATAGTAAAGAACTTGGCTTTGCGAAACCATGAAAAGCAAGAATGAAGGTCGGGAAGGGGCACAGATTGCAACACCACCTTCCGATTGAGAGCCCTATAATCAATGACAGGCCTGAAGCCTCCTTGGAGTTTCGGGACTAGAAAAATAGGCGAAGAATACGCCGACTTAGAGGGCCTAATAATACCATCCTTCAACATTTGATCGATGATTTCTTTCAATGCCTTCATTTTAGGTGGAGATAGTCTATAAGGTGGAAAACGGACAGGAATCGAATCCGTGACCTCAATTTTGTATTCAATAAGGTCAGTAACACCAAGAGTATCAGAGAACACCTCTGGAAATGACTGACATAATTTACGAATACTATCAGCCTGCTCCTCAGGTAGATGTCTAAGGTCTAACAACATCTCATCCTGGGTAGGCGAAATAGATGAACATGATACAGAATTACACTTTAACAAGGGAATTTTACAATTGGACGCAAATTTGAATGTGCACGACCTACTCTGGAGATCGAGCACAAGACCAGTGTAAGAAATGAAGTCAGCTCCCAATATAATGGGGCAAGACAAGTGCTTAGCCACAAACAATTTGATTTTCCATGTAAATTTAAAAATACGAATTTTGACATTTACAGCACCTAGGATTTCCAATGGAGATGAATTAGCCGAAACATATTGAACAGTAGATGAACCATAGTCAGGTAGTTTACAAACAGACTTCAATTTAGAATACCATTGGTCCGAAATAATTGAACAAACACTGCCTGAATCTAATAGAGCGGTTATAGGCTCGTTATTTAACTCAGTGTTAAGGAAAGGAACAGGTGCGGGGGTATCCGCCGCAATCCGAAGACATTCTTTGGGGCATTCAAAAGATAGGTTTGCAGATTGAACATTCCCTGAATTTACGACCTGTTTACCAGGGGCTGAGCCTCGGGAAGAGGGATTAGTCGACTCAGCCGAAGCCACTAGTCATTTTTTATTATTGGCATTGGTGGAGTTTGCACCAGAAGTTGAGCAGGAGGGGGTGCTATTTGAATTTGGGCAATTTTTGGCGATATGTGAGAAAGCCCCACATTTAAGACAGCCTTGTGATGAACCGGCCCCATTCCTTGTCCCACTCGGCTTGATCAGTGGACACTTATTGCGCAGATGGTCGGGCGAATCGCAAGCATAACATTTACGGGGTGTGACTGGTCGGCGAGGTGGAGGCCGAAGATTACTAAAAGAGGGAGGGGGTTCTTTCGCGACACGCAAGGAGTCGGCGTATCTAACTCCTTCCGCTGAGACGGCCAATGCTTCAAGTTCAGAGAAGGTTTGCGGGCACGCCGCGAAACACAAATATGACCTATAGGATGGTGAAATTCCTTCCACAATAGCTTGTACAATCTGATCCTCAGGGAAGTGAAGAGCAAACACCCTAGTATAGAACTTAATATCTTGGATGAAATCTGCCAAGTTTTCATCCAAGCGCTGTACCCGATAATAGTACTTCTGAATAAGGGAGGACCTTGCCCTGGCCGGGATGAAGTTAGCTAGCAAGTGGGCGTGGAAGTCTTCAATCGATGATTGCTCGGCAATGGCTCTAACTATTTTGTCTGAGAGAATACCTATTGCATAGGGATAGATAATTTGCAAAATTTGATATGGAGAAAGAGAAAACACAAGAGCATGATCCTGAAATTCAACTAAAAATCTTAAAAATGAAATTACGTCACTGGTGGTATTAACGGAAAACTTAGAGATACCTCTGAGCAACATTGCCAATGGATGAGGCAAGCTGCTAAACCCGGGTGACATAGTAGGTAAAGGTTTTAAAGTCAAGGAAGTTAATTCAGAACGTATATTACTCAACGATGCACGGCGTTCAGACTCGTTGTCCAATGGGGCAGAGATAGTTTGAGCGGCAACGGTTATCCTATTGGCTTCTCTCTTAGGAGGCTCTTCCTCGCTACCTACATTCATCGTGGTGGGTTGATCAATTTTGGGAGGAACTTCCCCAGTTAACAATTGAGTGACCTTGCTAGATAATTCAGAAATACTCTCAAGCAACGTGCTAGCTTCCTTCCTCTGAACGTCATTCAACTTTAGAGACAACAGATCGTTAACTCTATTTGAAAAATGATATAGCCTGGCTTGCACACGCTTAATTTGATTAGGAGAAGGATCATTTTCGTCAAAAAAACTAACTACCGATGCTAGCCCAGTAGTATTCTCGGTGATCGTGGAAAGAGAGTCATCAATTTCTTTCTCTCCCAAGTTGGGGATGGAAATAGGCAAATCAAGGGACTCTCTATGCTTATTTGTGTCTACTGCAACCGTGCCTCCAGATTGCATATTTCTGATAGTTAACTCATAGATCAACTCCTCTTTGCGCAAATAGTTAAGATGGAGAACATCGCGAGGGCCGGGCATGATGACAGAACAATTTTGAAAAACTCAAAAAATTCCAGCAACTGAGAAAATGGTTAGAGTTCGGAACCAAAACAATGTTTAGCCGTCAAAAGGGGCTAAAATTAGACCCATTCAACCACGCTCTGCTACCACTTGTTACCGTGATTTCCGTGGTAGTTAGAGGTGAAAGAAGGTGCGGGGTGGTGAACAGGTCTCAAGCTACGAAAGTAAAATTAATTTAAAAATTTAATTAGGTTATATTTTCTTTTCAAAATAAAGAAATAACAAGTACGGCAGGTACAGAGTAGCAAGTCAACAAAATGTAGTTACAATATTTACTGGATTTGGGCTTCGCGCCCCGACTTCACACTTCTAGGGCCATTAGCCCAACTTTACTCCAAAATAAGTTTTACCAGAGGGGCCGAGAACCCCCATTCATGTTCAAGAGCACTTGCCACAAATTACACAGAAAGGCCTCCTCGAGGCATACAACACTTAATTTTCAAGAAAGAGCCACACGCTCTCAAACTTTAAGCCTCTCAAAGGCCACACCAAACTCCACATTCAAGTTGTCCTCTCAGGACATAGACACAGGGGTAACATACCCAACCTACTGAGGTCTATTAAATGAAAAGGGGTAATTACATGACCTCTAAAATAACAATTAGAGAGGAGGCGATCTGCTCTCCTAATGAATTTGTTTTCTTTTAAAAACCTAATCTGGCTCTAGGCCGCTAATACAAGGGCTAATCCCATACTACAGAGGTGACTTAAGAAGGAAAAAATTTACATTACGTTAAAGAAGAATAGGTAGAGAAAACAAAATATGTTCACCTCAAAGCAATATGAGTGGGAGCTCGAGAGGGTTAAGCACTCTCTATCCCAATATGTAGTTTAAAAGATAGAATAGATACAAGTTTCTTTACATTTTAAGGAAGGTTACATAATGGAACAACTTCGGACCCGCCCCGAGAGTTAAACTGCTGAGCTAGCAAAGAAGGAAGTTATTAATCGGCCATTACCTTGGTGTAGAACTGCTCCCCAAAGAAAGAGGCGCTCCCCGCCCCCTGCTATGTACTTTACACACTGAAAGATGGTACTGAAGTGGCCCGGAGACCCTAAAATCAGCAGTTTATAAACTCTCGCGGAAAGTTCGAGGCGTTTGGGGAATGAGAACACCCTCCCACAAAAACTTTATTGGCTAACCAAGAAAACCCCTACACAATGTGAAGAAGAAACACCTAATTGGTGGAAAATTAATTCAAGAAATTCTGGATTGGTTAGATACAAAACAAGGGGAAAGAAAGGGATAATATTGCCAACTTAAATAATGACTGAAAGAAATTTAGCAAAGAACAAACTTTTGAATTCAAAATTTCTCCAAAAAAACCAGTTCTTTCACTCCGCACTAGGGTGCACTATTGTTGATCTTCAGTAGTGTCCTCTAGAAGAGAAAGTTCACACTTCTTACTACAAGTAAAACAAAAATACGTCGAAAATGACACAGTTCAAAAACTCCAAAATTTCCAGGTAGTGACATCTTCTGAGAAGGTAGAAAATTAATACCGTAGATAAAGTTCAGACTTCCTCCAGCAGAGGAGTTTCAATTGGCGCACATTTTAAATTAGCGGCGTGGAGGTGTACCGCCCGGTACAATAATAAAATAAAACAGACTGTTTAAATCGAAGGGGCTGCCTGGCCGAGGCGGTAAAGGCGTGCTCGGTTCGCCCGGAAGGACGTGGGTTCGAATCCCTGTCAGGATGGCGTAAAATTTATGGCCCTGTGGTTCACTCAACCTACACCAGAAATGAGTACCAGGTTAATTCCTGGGGGCAAAGGCGGCCGGGCGTAGAGCTAACCACTCTACCCCATCACGTGCCGAGGTTAACAATGGTGGAAGCCTTTACCTTCCACTCCTCCAAGGGCCTTCGTGGTCTGTACGGAGGGGAATTTGCTTTGCTTGTTTACATCGAGCGCAGTGTGAATCAAACCGGAATGTCTTGAACCAGTCAGATTTTTTTGTTGCGATTATAGAGTTTTATTTTAAATAATGTGTCCCAATCAGCACTTCGGTGAGTGGAGCTTCGTAATCACAATTGAACGTCAATGCTTCCTCGCCTTCCTCCAAAGTGTGTTCATTCATTCAACGTATGCTTGTTATGTGAGTTACCCGGATTTACGTCACGCCAGCCCGGCCGCACTGGGCTAGCCTCAACGAGCACCCAGATGAGCACCTCTGCTCTATAGAATAAGTAACACCGTGCAGAGAAAAATCCATGGAAGATCACTTCAAGTTTGATCGACTGTCAAAATTTAACCTCTTTGGCTAATGTTCGGACTAGGAACGAACGTTCTAAGGTAGTCATTCCACCTTTTCATTTACTACACAAGGCTGTTCTTGGACTCCACCTTACTCTTTTCCTGGCCTTTCTCCAGTTACATGGGATCGGCACATAGTATGGATTCAGCCTAGTTTTACGACCGGTTGCTTATCCTAACGGTGACCTTCTGTGGAGGAAAGTATTCACTATTGCGTGTTTCTATTACGCTTTTTATTGTGATGTGCTGTGTGTTGAGACGATCACATACAACCTGCTCCGAACTAGACAAATTAACTGTATGCTGCTAAAATCCCCGACCCAGATGGGAATCGAACGTGGGGCCCTCTGAGCCGAGGACAAGTACACTGACCATCCAGCAAAGGATATAACATGGACTCCCCTCACATTTTTCCTCAAATCAAAATTCCATCAAAAAACGTATAGAGTACATTTTTGCACATTCATGAGTTTCCTCTGTTGCCCTTCTTGATATCATATAATACAGTTATAAAGAGTAAAGGACCGGATATGTTGGCCGTGTGTTAGGGGCGCACAGCTTTGAGCTGGCATCCGGGAGATGGTAGTGGGTTCGAACCCCACTGTCGGCAGCCCTGAAAATGGTTTTCCGTCGTTTCCCATTTTCGCTCCTGTTGTCCGTGCACTTAATTAAGGTACAGCTCCAGCATTTGTCTGGTGTGAAAATGGAAAACCACGGAAAACCATCTTCAGGGCTGCCGACAGTGGGGCTCGAACTCACTGTCTCCCGAACACTGGATACTGGTGCGGGAGATAGTGGGTTCCAGCACCACTGTCGGCGGCCCTGATGATGGTTTTCCGGACAAGATCGAAGATGTGGTTAAAATTCAAAAGCCAGGCATCTACTGCTGATGTTGTTTTCAAATCAGGGTTTTGGGACACTGGAACACAGTCGTCAGTAGCTTCGTGAATTAATGTGCGTCTGAATTCTGTCTAGTAAAATGCAGTGTCTGTTCGTAATTCATTTTAATAGCTTGGAAGGTTAGTGCCAGTAACCTCGAGAAGGGTAAAGTCACAGAATTTTCTTGATTGACTAACATTGTGTTTACACGTCCGAGTCCAGCAGTTCACACCAAACTGACCGGCTCTGCTGACTATTAGTATTAAATCAACTTTAACATACATCTCTTGTCCAGCATGTCGCTTTTAGAAAACGTTGTTGCGAATGACAACGTAAACTTAAACGTAAAATTGTCTTTACTATGAATTCAATGACGAGAAATTTTAAATTCATTTGACTTTTTTACGCCTAATTCAATTTCTGCGTGGACGGGTTCAAAGATTAAATGTGCGAGTGGAATGCTGAGGTAATCAGAGGCATTTATGGCTATCATCAAGTGGTTTTAATAAGAATTTATTGCAGCCAGACGACCATAAATGGGATACAACAATAGGTTTCAAGGTTACTGAACAAAGCAAGCATGAAATATTGTCTCACAACATACTGCGTTTTACAGATGCTCGAGGCGATTTAGTCTTTGCTATAGTCAACTATGCTATTTTCCCTTTTACTACACAGTGTTATGTGTATTTGTCGTATGGATTCTCACACAGAGAACATATACATTCTTTGTTCGGTTCATGATATTTTATGTTTTTGCAAATTTTGCGATGGAAGCCGTGTACGGCGCGTCCAGTGATTACGTTCCTTAGTTCCTGATTTTCCGGTGTCCATCGTCTATCGATCATTGTTTCCGTTGCGTAAAAATCCAGTGGTATGTCCTGTTTCTTCAGATGCTTCTGCTCAAGTACCTTCTCCATTTGCAGGGTAGATGGCACTTGTAGTTTGAATCGTAGGTCTTCTACATAGAAAGGTTCCCTTGCTAATTCATAGATTAGTCTGGACGGTGACGATCTTGCCACGCCCAGTGCTCTCTTATGGAATCGTGCATTCACTTTTTCTGTCGTGGTGAGGTCTGTTGTGGTAAGCCTTTCCCATAATATCTCTAGGCCGTATGAGAGAGTGGGAGTTATTTTGGCTTGGAAGAGTGTCATTGCTGCTCGTAGTGAGAGTTTGGTTATGTTCTTCACATCGTATATTCCTCTGATGGCAGCCGTTGCTCGTTCCTTTATGTGGTGTCTGAAGGAGTGGCACATTGTTTCTAGGGTGATGCCGAGGTATTTTCAGGTATTGACCGACGTGAGTTCTTCTTCGCCGAGAGTCATTTTGTTTTCCGCTGCTAGTTTTCCCCCTTTTCGGAAAGCCATGTACACTGTCTTTCTCTGGTTTATGTTGAGATCGTTATCAACTGCTCAATTGTGAAGGTTGTTTAGGACTCTCTGTAGCTCATGCCGGTTTGGGGAACCCAGGACACTGTCATAAACATAGAGAGAAACTGAAGTTGTTGCCTCTAGAATCATTGTGATGTCTGCTGTCGCGACGTTAAACAGGATGAAACTCAGTGGGTCCCCTTGCAGAACTCCATTTTTCTGGATTATTTCTTTTGAGGCCGATATTCCGTCATGTACTTCCACTTTATTGTAGGCCAAAATGTTCCTTATTATCCGTGTGAATCCGTGGTCCTCCGTTAGCATATGTTCTTGTTTCTGAACACGCTTTGATCTGGTCAATAAGTCGAAAGCTTTTGTGAAGTCTACGAATACTGCGTGAAATATTCCTTTGGGATGTCTAAGAGCTTCCTCTATGTCGTTTAATAGATTCCTTACGGCACGCAAGGTAGACCTTCCTTTCCTGAACCCGAATTGCTGTTTAGGGATCATTGGATCTAGTGCCGGAGTGATTCTCTTGAGGATTAGGCTTGTAAAGACTTTGAAAATGGTATTCTCCAGGGCAATACCACGGTATGAGTGTGGGTCGTTGCTTTCGCCTTTACCTTTGTAGATGACTTTTATCGTGGATTTCCTCCATTCGTCTGGTATTTCCCCTGATTATAGGCATCTATTGAACAGGTCTCTCCATAGTTCACTTAGTGTTTCTGCTGAGTCTTAGAGCATCTCGTTGTAGATCCCATCTGGGCCGGTCGCCTTCCTGTCTTTTGTCTCCTTTATTGCTGCTCTCACTTCCTCTGTTGTGAATTGTGAGACTGGGCTAGTGTTGTATGCAGTTTGCGATTGCGCTAGTTTCAGACTCTGTGAGAAGTGCTTTTCCCATACTTCTATTTGGATTTCCGCTTGTTTTCTATTTGACTTTCTCCTGGCGGCTACAAAAGGGTCTTTAAGTGTTTCTTCTGCCTCCCTAAGGGCTTGATTTTCTATATATAAGGCTTTTATCGCTTTCAGCATGTAAGTTTGACTGCGTATGTTTCCAGAACGGTCCTTTCTTTATGTAGTTTGGACTCATGTAGGGCTTGTAGAACTTCGTTTCGCAGCAGATAGCATTCTGTATCGAACCATGGTTTGACTGTCCTTTGTATGACCGGGATGGTTGCAGTCTTCAGGGCTTCTTGTATTGTTACCAACGCACGGTTTATGTTGTTGGCTTTTAGATGCTGATTAGCTTCATATATCGCTCTAGTGTTGTTGTTTAAGGAATTGACGTCTATCTTTCTGGAAGTTCTTTTGGTTATTTTGTTCGGCACATTTTCGTTGGGTTCCTTGAGTGTGATGGTCGTCCTGATGGGTATATGGTTGGTAAGTGGTGTAGAGGATGCAGTCCAAAGACCACTATGATTACTTATGAAGATCTGTAAAAACTAGATTGATCACCTGTGCCGTTATGAGCGACGTAGGTTATTTCGTCTGGTTTGTTGATCAGTGATTTTACTGAGTCCATAATTGCACGCCGAATAAAGCCTTGCACACATTCCATAATATATAGAATATGATTTTATTCTATCCGTATGTTGATGAAGAGTAATTAGATGAGAAGGCATTTGGTGGATACATTTTTTTTTCGTATATTACTGCAAATTAAGAAAACTATTTCTTTACTGGTTTGGTGGACCAATACCAGTACACGCATGTATCTTGGGGTGAAATTGTGCTTGAGGTGCCAATGGTTGCAGTGAGGTCTTCTTCCCGGCGGAACATTAGTCTAAAGAGAGCTTCAGGACTCCGAAGAGGTGCTGCCATCCTATTCTTCACTGCTAGCTCTTCTTCTTCTCTTTGGAAGTCAACCGTATTAAGTATTAACACTGAAGGTCGATTATGGTTTCAGACAAGAGAACCACGGATAAAATACTCCCGTCTGGCTACTAAGTAGAACTCCGTTTATTTCTTGGCCGAGACAAAGGCTTTCAGGGCGTAAAACCCCACAGCGTCTTCCTATTCTTCATCCAAATGCAACTCAAGACTTCGCAACGTGTTAAAAACTTCACCCACAAGATGGTACAGGGCTTTTAAGTATTCTGTGTGGATACCTTTGCTTTCAAGAGTGACCCGGTACACAGTCTCCACCTTCAGGTACAAGATATCTTTTCTCTTGGGATGTGAGAACCGCACCAGTAAGGATAGTGTAGTCTGAAGGATTTGAGTTTCCTCCAGGTGGGCAAGTTGATGGACCCACTCTACCTCTTTGTGTAACAGCGCAAGATCAATGATGTCAGCACAGAACACTGTATGGCTGCTTAAGTCGTCGGTGGCGGTGGAGGCTTCTGTTCCTCCTCTATAGATGGTACGGTATCAGATTCTCCAATGTTAATTCCGTCAACGAACTTTTCCTGATGCTGCTGCCTTGTCCTCTCTCATTGATGAACTGCTCTAGTCATATCCCGGCGCTACTTCGAAGCAGTCACCCGCTTCCTGCCTTTCTCGACGGCACCCTCCCTGACAAACTTCACCGGCGTCGGGGCGGCGTCCACATCATCCGTACGAAGGCCCGATGGATCTTACCTCCATACTGGAGGGTGGTTATCGCCACCAATCCACACAGAGTGACCGACAGAACGAACACTCTCATCGCCCTGTTGGTTAATGGCTGCAATGTTCCTTTATTCCCTTCAGCAAAAAGAGGAAATACAACGTTACTTTCGGATTATAATTCCTTAATCCTCTTGATGACGAGACGGCTATCGCACTTCTATCTAACGCTGTAGGAGTGATAGAGAAGGTCTCCATGCTCCCATGAAAGCATAGTCTATACGACATAGGCAGAGTATTCCTTGCCCATAATTGAATCAGTTGGAGCTGAAGAGCATTAAGTCAGTTTTCACTACTTTTCAGGAGAGACAAGAATATTATTATCCGAACAGAACATAACAAAAATACTATACTAATATTCTATACTGTGAGGAAGCTACTAAGGTTATATCTGTGTTAGTTGAAGGGCATTTTTAATTTAACAAACTATATCCAGAGTCAATTTCTAGAAAAGGACTTAATACCTTTATGCTCCGTGGCCATTTTAATATGGCACAAAACCATTCATAATGAATATTTCACATTTTATTTTGTCTAAAATTTATTTGTGACATTAAAAGCACCTATATCTTGTACAAATATGATTTACAACACCCCTCATGATATGGAACGTTACAAGGACTCTCTTTAATTATCTGTACGAGGGGCGTACTATAATGTTTTACACTTTATTCTTTTACGTCCGGGTATGGTTAACATTTCCCTTTTGCAGGTGTTGACGTGCAACTAGTGTCTTGTTCCACCATTTGGTAGCAGCACACGCACAGGGGCCAACAAATGCAGTCGTCATAGTCATTTCATAACAACACTGTCAACGTAGGGGCAGACAACATGGAAAGAAACCATCAGGGAAAGCGCTATACAACTTGGTTTCTATGGAAAGAAGGCGTGACAACTGCAGAAATTAATCGGCGCTTGGTGACAGTCTGTGGAGGACATGTGCCGTCACGGAAAACAGTTTACAACTGGGTGGAGGGTTGAAAAAGCAGGGCGCATATCGGTGGACAAGGGAACCAGTTCTGGAAGGAATGTGACAGTGTCAACACCTGCCAACATTTCCTGGGTCGAACAGGCCATCCAAGAAAACAAATGCATCGCATTTACGGAAATGTAGGCAGCCACAGGAATTAACCAAAACACCCCGCAGCGGATCGTGTGCGGCCACTTATAGTTGGGGAAGGTGTCATCCACGTGGATGCCTAGACTCTTGCCTGCAGACGAAAAGCAGAGGCGTGTGGACGTGTACAGAGAACTTTTACAACGTCAAAATCAAGATCCAGCCGACTTCATTGCTAGGCGTGTGACCGGTGATGAGTCATGGCTCCAGAACCGCTGCCAATGATCAAATGGGATTCACGGTGCTGCCACACCCACCCACTCGGCACCAAGTGTTTATCACCTGTTCGGGGAGATGAAGAAACATCTGCGTGGTCGCCGTTTTGCGGATTTTGCAGAACTGGACGCAGCTGTCAAGGCATGGGTACGCAGCACTCCGGAAGAATGGTTTCAGGAAAGTCTGGAGAGACTGACTCATCGATGGCAAACGTACATAAAGTTACAAGGAGATTACGCTGAGAAGGTGGATGGAACAACTGATGTATAATGTACTCCTTTGGGTAGAAAAAATAAAGTGTAAAACACTATAGTACACTCTTTGTATTTGGGCACTTATTAGGTTCTCTAAGTAAGCAGTATGCAACCAGGGAATGCCGCAAAATAATATAAGATGCAGAAATCTTACAGTGTGGCGAATATTAAATTTGAAATAGGGCGCTGAAAGGCAGATGGTCGTTGACTGTTTTCCTCCTCCGATCGCGCTACACGTAGGAGTGGTTTCTGGTACAAAGATAATACTGAATTAGTTGTTTCGTATGCCGTGCAAAGGTTCTTGCTTCAATCCTTTCGATTACTGAATTGTTAATCGTGTCCAACCCTAATGTCGGCAGACCTGAATGGTTGTTTTGCCGTGATTTCCTATTTTTACACAAGGCTGCACATTAATTAAGGCTATGGTCGCTTTCTTTCCACTCCAAGATCTTTCTTAACCCATCGTCGCCATAAGAGCTATCTGTGTCGGAGGGAGGTGAAGCAAATTTATAAATAGGAAGGATGTATATATCTGACTTAACTGTGAGACGTAGTTCATCATGAATGGGGAATACTTGCCCCTGTATGGAGGGCGTTGACGGCATCCTGCCGTGCGATACGCTGAAAATGCGTGACGGCGTTGCAATACATAGTTGACGGTTCGACATAAGGCGTTCCTTTGATGGGCAGTGCACCTATCCGCAGCAGGATTGTGCGGATATAGTCACTTCCAGTCCAGAACGAGGGTGGATTTATATTCCATTTACTGCCCTCCGAAGTCATATATCGTAGACCATCACTCAAAGCCGATTCGTGAAGTTCGTGGCTCTTTGCATTCTGGGAGTAGAATCTGAACTCCTGTTATAACCTGCAGCTAGCGCAGGAGCTTCTGATCAGAAGTGGTATTCATTGACTTCTCTGATAAGACCTTCACCCTGCATCTGCAGCTGCATTTAGATCCTGTGATATATATGTGCCCAATTTGTAGTCTTAAGATGTGGAATAGACAACCCGCCACGTTTAATTCGGGCATGCAGGTTTGAAGTCGTGCTAGTAGTAGACAGGCGAAGTGTGGCCTTGATGAACTTACGAATCAGGCGGTCGCGGTTATTAAGTTTACCAGCAGTTATATCCATATTTTGCACCCTATGATAAAGGCGTGGAATGAGATACTGCTGCGGAGTCTTGATCTTTTGTGACTGATTGGGATGGTCTTTCCTCAGTCTGGTCAATTTTCATCCAGGTTAGCCGATGTTACAGTCTGCGACTCCTCATGGTCATACAATCGACCCATATACCTCGTATTTTCAGCTGGGACTTTAGCGAGAACATGTATTTTCTAACCGTTTATACCGAGCCTTGCTATTTTTTCACAGCACCTCTTGTGCTAATGTACTTCAGCTCTTTCTTAATGTTGTAGGAGCGTTAGAGAGGGACTCCATGGCCCATGAGACCGTAGTCTATAGCCTGCGATATAAGTAGAGTCCTTCTTGACTAGAATTAGTGTGGCGATATATCTATATGACCTAACTGTGGAACGGGGTGAATGACGAATCATTGCTCCTGTATGGATATCGTTGACAACGTCATTCCGCTGGTCTCTCTGGTCGCGTGGTGATTTCTTCGCGAACTCAGTTTCTCTCATTGAGCTGAGGGACTCTGAGCAGCTGATATACTGTACACTTCTAGGTATCTCATGCCATATTATTCTCCTGAAGGAAACTTTCTAATAAGGCCAAAATGGCCCCTCCTCTTAGCTAGATATCTCGCGAAAAAGACAGTATCATCCGCGAATATAAGGAGTGGTACAT
Source organism: Anabrus simplex (assembly GCF_040414725.1). Taxonomy (NCBI): domain Eukaryota; kingdom Metazoa; phylum Arthropoda; class Insecta; order Orthoptera; family Tettigoniidae; genus Anabrus; species Anabrus simplex. Next base: position 1,069,152,194 of record NC_090266.1, on the reverse strand, counting down.
TCTTTGTTTCACTTTTGATTTCTCTTCTCTCCGATACTTGACGAATAAATTTGTCCAGTACCAGACTAAAGAGTAGTTCACTTGTGGGGTCGCCCTGCCGAACCCCCCTTTCGACGTGAATCTTGACTAAAATTTTGCCTCTGTACTTTGGGCTCATTTTGATATCGACATATATTTATTTTATAATTATATGAAATGCTATCTCTGCCGATGTTGCATGCGTGGCACGCGTCTAAAACAGATCCAATACCTACCTTGTCGAAGGCCATCGCAGGGTCCACGCTGACGAGTATCATCGGGGTCCTAATCTCATGATGCTCCCTTACGATATTTCCAGGATGGTCGTATTGGACATTGTCCAGTGTATCCTGTTGAACCCCTTGTGCGATTGTCCTGCTGTCAATAATCTTGTTGATAAAAATCAAGACCGTGGTTGAGATAATAATCGTCCTCCATTTACCAGATTCCGACGGGTCACCTCTTCTAATATGAGAGTCCTATAATCATGAAATATAGATGGTATACGTTTCATTTCCCCAGAGGACACTGAAGAGTCTTGCGTGGCTTTACAGGTTGACTCATCGCTGGTCATCGCTAGCAATCCCATTCACGTTAGCTGCACTATCTGTGTCTTATTTAAGAAGTACTTGATCTCATCGTACTTGATAGGTCCATGGATATCTTCTCAACTGCTGGTATCTGCGCCGCTAAGAGAGGCCGAAGTTTCGGAAGCTACAAAGATGGTTTGATATTCCTGCTCAGACTCCTCCATTGATGGCACATCTTCATTAGTACCTCTAACTGTTCTTCTAGTTTCTTGGAGGCTACAGTGCCAGTAGATTTCCAGTAGAGGGTCTGGGCTTTCCAATAATCCGCTGCCCTACTGTCCTGACGGCCACATCTCCTCTTGACCTATCCATTACCCTGTTTTCACTTTTTGAGTTTCCTTGGTCTCTTCTGGGGTTGAGGTGGCCCTGACTTAATGCCAGGTATGAAAATATTGCAGCGGGATCTGATTGCAGCCCCGAAAGTTTTGGTTGCGCTGCGACGCGACACCTCACCGTGGGCACGTCCAGTTGCTACAAGCTCGGTGTTCCATCTCCACGTATGAATCGTGTTTGGGGCGTGCCGCAGTTTGGGTCAACAACGCACCGAAGCAGTCTCTTCCTGGTCGTAGCAATTTGATTTTTCTCCGTGGATGGGTGCTACTGGCCCCCCAACACCCACGTGCTCGCCAGTACCACCTACAGTTAAGTCTCTCTTGGCTTGATCAGGGAGATCCTCGCGACACCAGTGAAAAATATTTGTTGTAGGCTAGCCATGTGGATTCCAGCGACGGGTAAGGTCAGATGTAGGATGCTTAATTTTTCGTCTTGGATACTAGCTCCTAAACTAAATCGATACCCCAAGCGACTAGCAGTTGAAGTTCCTGTTTCATCTCGGACACAATTTCGAAAACCGAAACGACGCCTCAGTCGATTGGCATGGGACGGCGTCACGGAAAACCTATCCAAATTTGACACCACAGTCCAAGACACAATAAGATAAGGGTTATCCCACCCCCTTTAAACTTTCGGGGTCATACGCCCTCCATAGGATAACCACATGAAAGCGTATGGGTTATTTCACGTTTTCGACGTTGTCCTGTATTTGTTTACAACAGCAGTGGAGCAAGAAGTCTTGGGATCTGTCTTGATTACCATACATACATACATACATACATACATTATCATTATAGACTGTTATGCTTTTCAGCGTTCAGTCTGCAAGCCTCTGTGAATTTACTAAACGTCGCCACAATCCTCGATTTGCAACTAGTGTTGTGGCCTCATTTAGTTCTATACCTCTAATCTTTAAATCGTTAGAAACCGAGTCTAACCATCGTCGTCTTGGTCTCCGTCTACTTCTCTTACCCTCCATAACAGAGTCCATTATTTTCCTAGGTAACCCATCCTCCTCCAATCGCCTAACATGACCCCACCACCGAAGCCGGTTTATGCGTACAGCTTCATCCATCGAGTTCATTCCTAAATTAGCCTTAATCTCCTCATTTCGAGTACCCTCCTTCCACTGTTCCCACCTGTTTGTACCAGCAATCATTCTTGCTACTTTCATGTCTGTTACTTCTAACTTATGAATAAGATATCCTGAGTCCACCCAACTGTCACTCCCGTAAAGCAAAGTTGGTCTGAAAACAGACCGATGTAAAGATAGTTTCGTCTGGGAGCTGACTTCCCTCTTACAGAATACTACTCATCGCAACTGCGAGCTCACAGCATTAGCTTTACTACACCTTGATTCAATCTCGCTTACTATATTACCATCCTGGGAGAACTCACAACCTAAATACTTGAAATTATCGACCTGTTCTAGCTTTGTATCATCAATCTGACATTCAATTCTATTGAATTTATTACCTACTGTCATCAATTTAGTCTTCGAGAAGTTAATTCTTATACCATACTCATTGCACCTATTTTCAAGTTCCAAGATGTTAGACTGCAGGTTTTCGGCACAGAGTGCCATTAAGACCAAGTCGTCAGCATAGGCCAAACTGCTTACTACATTTCCACCTAACTGAATCCCTCCCTGCCATTTTATACCTTTCAGCAGATCATCCATGTAAACTACGAACAGCAAAGGTGAAAGATTACAGCCTTGTCTAACCCCTGTAAGTACCCTGAACCAAGAACTCATTCTACCATCAATTCTCACTGAAGCCCAATTGTCAACATAAATGCCTTTGATTGATTTTAATAATCTACCTTTAATTCCATAGTCCCCCAGTATAGTACCCTGTCATATGCTTTCTCTAGATCTACGAAACATAAACACAACTGCCTATTCCTCTCGTAGCATTTTTCAATTACCTGCGCATACTGACACTTCAGAAACCGTACCGATAACGCAAAGAAGAGCGCCCTTTAAGAGAGTCCTTGTAACTTTGGCCATTCAACCGCGCCCCATTCATGCGAAAATGTCTGGCTCATTTCGCCTTGAACTGAATAATGTATGCAGAAAATCATTGATACATTGGAAAATACAAGTTGAATTGTTCGTATTTTCGATCACAGTGACACAAAATAGTGAATGCACGAATGTTCATCACTGTGTGTCACTGTGATCCCTCGTAGCTTGTTGTGTTCTGTGTACTGTGTATATGGAGATGTGTATTGAACCAAATACATGAAACCAGCACCCGAGCTAATATTCACAACCCGGCCGGGAATCGAACTCGTAACACACCGAGTAGAACGCCTCAACGCCGACCATTCAGTTAAGGAGCTGGACGATTTATGAACAAGAATAAATTAGCATTGTCCGGCCACGCGATGTAGGGGATAACGCGTTCGCCTCTCACCTGGCGGCCCCGGGTTCGATTCCCGGCCTGGTCAGGGTTATTTTTTAAATTTAAATGATTAATATTCCTGGCCTGAGGTCTGGGTGGTTTTGTTGTCCTTAACGTTCCTTTCCTCACATTCAACACTCTGCACTTTCGCAATTACACTTACACGCAGGTTCCTATCATATGATGAAGGTAGTGGCAAAAGATCTGCAGAGGTCGACGCCACGAATACATATCATTTAACAAAGTAGCATACACTAACCGCTTCTGTGCTGTAGTGGTTAGCGTGATTAGCTGCCACCCCCGGAGGCCCGGGTTCGATTCCCGGCTCTGCCATCCAGGAAGTGTTTTTCCGTGGTTTCCCACTTCTCCTCCAGGCGAATGCCGGGATGGTACCTAACTTAAGGCCACGGCCGCTTCCTTCCCACTTCCTCGTCTATCCCTTCCACTCTTCCCATCCCTCCACAAGGCCCCTGTTCAGCATAGCAGGTGAGGCCGCCTGGGCGAGGTACTGGTCATACTCCCCAGTTGTATACCACGACCGAGAGTCTGAAGCTCCAGGACACTGCCCTTGAGGCGGTAGAGGTGAGTCCGAGGGAAAACCCGAACCTGGAGGGTGAACAGATGATGATGATGATGATGATGATGATGATGATGAGCATACACCAAACGTTTACGTTAATTCTCAGCTCCACTAACCTTGTAAATCTACAAATGGTGGAACGTACTTGAATTGAAATGCAAGGTCCCACACTGAACGGAATTAAAGAGAACAGGAGTAAAACTCTCCTGGAAGCCATCGGCTGAATTATATTCGTTTCTATATTGTACTCCACACTTCAATGTTGAAGACAGACTGCAGGGTGAAAGATATAAAGAAAGAAAGAAAGAAAGAAACCTGCTACTACATTTATTTCCACTCTGATGAACTTACAGTAACTTAACTTTTATTGGAGGCCGATGTATTGTATTTATTTAAAACGAATTAAATGCAGAATTATGTATCTGTTCTCACTAATCAACATTAATATTATCGTTTCTAGAAACGGACATTGAAAGCACGATAATATCATCAAATAAGTATCTGTACGCGTAATTACCACGCAGGATAAAAGTGGTGAATAATTAGACATGATTTTTGTTACTTTAGAATACTGTTCATTCTAGGGCATCTCAAAGACAAGAAAGCTATTTTTAGGGTAGAAAATAGTTGTGGAAATATATGCAATGCATTGTCAGATTCAGTCTCAAAAAATTTACATTCGTGGGTGAAATCCCAAGCAGAACTTGGATGTAGATGATAGGTATAGGTGCACATCACACTTTAAACACTTCGGTTTGTATATGCATTTACAGTTTGGCTTACCGGGCGAGTTAGCCGTGCGGTTAGGAGTGCGCAACTGTGAGCTCGCATCCGAGAGATAGTGGGTTCGAACCCCACTGTTGGCAGCCCTGAAGATTTTTTCCGTGGTTTCCCATTCCCATACCACGCAAATGCTGGGGCTGCAGCTTAATTAAGGCGACGGCCGCTTCCTTCACATCCCTAGGCCTTTCCTACCCCATCGTCACCATAAAACCTCTCTGTGTCGGTGCGACGTAAAGCACATAGCAAAAAGCAAAAACAGTTTGGCTTCTTTAATCTTCCCGTCCATGTGCCCTACCTGTTCTGGGCTGACATCTGAATGGATGATGATTGGCCCAAGTCAATTTTTATTCATATAAAAAACGTTTCACGTCCTACCAACTACTTCCATGGTTTTCGGAGACACCGGTTTGCCTGAAGTTTTCCCACGGGAATTCGTTTATGATCCAGTAAATCTACCGACACGAGTTAGAACACTTACAAAAATATTACAACCGGAGAGAGTCGGGGTCAAAAATGTTAAGTTGGTCTCAGAAGGCCTGCGTTCTACCGACTGAACCACGCAGCCTGGCCAAGTTCCTGACTTTTCCCACTAAAGTAGCTCTTTAGGGTCTTCAGACCTGATCGCTGTACCTTGTCACTTAGAGACTTTTGAGGTATATTCTTTCGTCTTTGAGAAATAGCGACAGACTTTTGCCATATCAACGAATATCCCTATTTCTCTCTCTCTCTCTCTCTCTCTCTCTCTCACACACACACACACACACACACACACACACACACACACACACGCGCGCGCGCGGCGTTGCCAACCTCTTAAAATGTAAAAACCGCACTGAAATTCAAAATAAACCGTATTCTTTATCGTAAAACCGTTCAGCACTAATATTCACCCAAATGCACTAAAATTCAATAGAATGCGTGCAATAATATGAAATAGGAATACTTAATTGACACGTATTAGTAGAAGTAAGGATATGCAACATATCGTCGTTGCCGGGACGAAACCTCCCATGTGATAATATATTTAGAGATATACTGACCCGCAGCACATACATTATGAAGAGCGAGAATGCCTTGACTATAGTCACACAATATTCCACCTTAGATGACAGAACCTTACCGGCCAAAGTTCTAAGCAAAAATATTTCCCATAGGAGGTTTTGTCCCGGCAGCGACGATATACACTTTGCTTTTTCTTGACATGTTGGATCAGGACTCAGCCACTTCCTATACTCTTTATACTCTCCCGCGACTGCCTGTACTTGAGTTTCCTTCTGGGCGTTTTAACAGAAAGTTTTAATTTTTTGGGTGTCGAGGGACCTAATTTACTTTTGGTATCAGAAGTTAGCTACATCTTTACTAATTTAATATTTACAATATTCGCAAGAGAAAATAATATATGCTTAATTAATACATAGAAAGCTAAGCAACAAAAAAATTGAAGCACTGTACAGTCACGCGAAGGAATATGTAAGTACATGGCAACATTATTCATAAGTTTGACGAAATCACAACTAGACGCTGCACTGTGACGTGTTTGATGTTACACCACACTTCACACTGGTTAAGAAACAACTGACGGAGTTCGGTGTGAGCTTATCCAAGAATGTGACTTGAACAAATATACGACTACAAGATCCACAGTTAATAAATGTTGAAGTCGGGTCATCCTGGCCGAAGACTGAGACAGAAAAATACCACGTGTCAGAATACTCAGGAGCTTCATTGGTTGATCTGAAACCAGCTCAGACGTGAATCACAACATTCAAAGTTTGGGAGTCCTCTGGAGAAGTGGAGGGCACGCCATACATGCTCAGGAATCGAGATATGCTCAAACAGGAGGAAACATAATTCTGTATACAATATCTGAACATTTCAAAGAAATGTTCATTTAAACATTTCGTAGAAGCGTATACAACGCGTACGGTTTGACATTCGAACCATACACCGTATATAGAGGATTGAAAACCGTAAATGTATGTTTCAACCCGTACCGTTGATAACGCTACACACACAAAAGGTTCATCTACACTCCCCGTGTGTGCTATATGCACGTGTATCCTGTGCAGTCTAGATCCTCTAAAACTGAAGTATACTACTACCTAGTACCACGTCATACAATAACATGTTAAGATTCATGTTCATGTGAAGCAAGCGAACTTTTAGTTTTAAGAAACTCTTGATATCATGATGATGTAGTCTTTAGTTCAACGTGGAGTTTAAACCATAGAGGCACGACTTTCACTTTTAAGATAGAAGACCCGAGAACTTTACTACCTGCATACTTACATTCCACACTCTGCATTCCTAAATATATCTCCTATCATACTGAAGTACTTTGGAAATTTTGGATCCTACATAGTACCTTATACGGGTGTTTTGCCTTAGATGCGTGCAACAGCCCCTCCCTTCTCTATATTATATGCATGCTCAGGACTCAAATTACGACCACCTAGACTAGAAACTAGTGACAATAGCACGCAGCTATCACGGCCCTGCTCTTACAAGTGCCATAACATCTCAATATCTCGACGATGGGATAGGAAAGGGAAGGAAGTGGCCGTGGCCATAATTAAGGCACATTCCCTACATTTGCATGGTGTGAAAATGGGAAAACAAGAAAAAACAACATTCGGTGGGTTTATAACCCACCATCTTCCGAATATAACTTCAAAGCTACACAGGCTGTGTCGCGCAGCCTGCTTGTCTGGTCCTACGCTTTTGAGGAGTAACAGGGTAATGCCGTATTAGAAACTACTTCTTCTTTACGGCCTTTCCCCCAGTTTACTGGGGTCGGAACGTGATTGTGGATTTGGCCCAGTTTAGTGGCCGGATGCCCTTCCTTTCACCAATTTTATATAGAGGGTTATATTTATTATTGCGTGTTTGTAGCGTGCTGTGTTGTATGTACATGAAGATAAATGTATTGAGACGAATAGAGCTAATGTAATTAACCACACTCGGTTAAAATCAGTCTCGGACCCTTCTGAACCGAAGGCCAATACCCTGATCATTCAGCCATGGAGCCGGCCACTGACTATCTGGATCGAGTAGAAGTATTTCAGTCGCCTTGTTGAATAATGCTATAAAGTTCTAACAATTACCTGTATACAATGTACAGAAAATCAGGGTAAAGTTCAGTCGGAAGAAAATATTTTAATTATGCTGGAGATTAATCAGTATATGTATGTACCAAGAACATTTGCAAGCTAATAATTCCTGAATAATGCGTATGTCCAAATGGGCGAACGTAGTTCAGCTCTTCCGAAATATAAAGGTAAGTTTACATACAACTGTAATCATGTATCATGGGACTCAAAGGATATTTACATAAAGAGAAACATCGTATTTAAAGATCAGAAAGACAGGTCTGGAAAAATATTCCCTATCTCTGGTCGCATGACGGAGCAGGGTGAAATATAATCTTCAAGCTTCTGGTCAGTTCTACCGAAGAATTATTTTTTTCTATTGGCTTTAGGTCGCACCGACACAGACAGGTCTTATGGCGACGAAACCGAAGAATTTAACCTTGGCCATGCTCCTTTGAGTGTGAAGGATGAATGTAGGACATTCATGAAGCACATGAGAATATTATACCTCTCACATGGGCTAGTGAGGTTTCACATGCACGTAACTACAAGAAAAGCGATGTACAGTGTGGTTCAGCGGAAACCAAATCACTTGTCTCCAATATCCAGGGTTATGCAATCAAGGGTCGGCAAAATTTAACCCTTAAATGCAGAGCATTGTATACGCACAACGGAGAGCTTATTTGCTTGCTAAAGATTCTCTTAGATATTTAACTATTGTTACAAGAAGTCCAGGAAATTGCATTTTCTGTGTTTTAATATCTGGTTGATATAGCAATGAAAGTGGCATTTTATTATTCTGTTTTTTGTTGTAGAGAATTACGTGAAACTAACAAGGGAAGTAATCGAGGTTGTTCACCCAGAGGGGCGGCGGAGAGGATTTACAAAGCTAAATTTAAAATGATATCGGCCCTAATTTATTTCCAATATCAATATAAAGATATGAATCGTGTGAAAAGCAGGCGCGCGCCAAATCGAGCGTGATGAAGTAAGCGGAGCAGGAAGCGAATACGAATCGTCGGTCGACTGGGTTTTCTCTGTTCTGCTGTTCTAACGGCCTAAACATGTATGTGTTTTTAACCCGTGAGTGGTCGCTATATGAGATTTTCTCTCACATTGTTTTTTTATTGTGATAGTACTTCACAGTGATGAAAGGGAGGTGACTGTTCCTTCATCTAGCTGAGTTTGTAACTGCCGTGAGTAGAGCGATTCACATTTGAAGGGTAAGCACCCCTCTCCCCTTGTCAGAACAATGGTTCCTGTGTGTCCGTGCGCGCTGCGTGAGAGTTTCTCTCATCGCGCGACCAATGACGTTGGTGTTATGTTGAAGTGGAGCGGGAAACTTACTCCTGTTGTATGCGTTAGTATTTGTATATGAGCACTTCTTGTTTTTATTGTGTTCAGAAACCTTACTTTGTACGTAAATATTACTAGATATTATGCATGTGTGAGATTTTGTTTTTTACAACTTCAAGGTGAAAGTTACTTTTATGTACATTGCATATGTCATTTTAAGTAGTAATTTGTGCCTTTAATAAACAGCTAATCATTTCATTTTTATCTAAAATATGTCCGGCTCCATGGCTAAATGGTTAGCGTGCTGGCCTTTAGTCACAGGGTCCCGGGTTCGATTCCCGGCAGGGTCGGGAATTTCAACCTTCCTTAGTTAATTTCGCTGGCGCGGCGGCTGGGTGTATGTGTCGTCTTCATCATAATTTCATCCTCATCACGACGCGCAGGTCGCCTACGGGTGTTAAATCGAAAGATCTGCATCTGCGAGCCGAACTCCTCCTTGGACACTCCCGGCACTAAAAGCCATTCGCCATTTCATTTATCTAAATATACAAGGTTGACCTTTTGTTTCATTTCAGTAGTAAATTTCATCCTTACGCCCCACAAAACTGTGAAAAATGTCTTATTCATTTTAATATGAGAGAAAGTCTCACGGGCGACCACTCGCGTTATATTTCGGCTAGCGACCACTCGCGGGTTAAAAACGATTCATTTACAGAACTACAAAGTATACTATAAACTCCACTTTGAACAGGTTACATAATCCAGCTACGACGGCTTGAAATAATTGGCAACGTAGTCCACACACTCGCAGGAGATCGGGCATGCGCAAGTAGGATATGGTAGTGCTCAGGTGGCGCTCTTGTCGATATGTAGTTTGCATTTGACGGTCATCCAATTAAGTATTCTTGCTGTGTTGCGTTGAAGTGAAAAGTGTCGATCTCACCACTCTGAAGCATCTTCTCAAAAGGTGATCAGAGTTTGTAGATTAAGATCGAGACTGTCCGTGCCAAAAAAGCAACAGAATGTTATTGAAAATTGCGTGAAGCCTGTGACGAGAATGGTGTACCGTATAGGACGGTTGCACGAGGGGTCAAGACATTTCGTGCGGTTCAGAATGAGGTCTTGTAACACCCTCCGTACTCACCAGACATGAGTCTTTGTGACTTCTACCTGTTTCCGAAGTGCAAGGAACCACTCCGAGACTACCGATTTCCTGACATGGCATCTGTACTCCGCGCAGTGGGGCGCTCCGTCGCTGTCATCAACAGAGAATGCCTTGCCAAGTGTCCCCAACGCTTCCCGACATTTGGCAAAGGTAAATTTAAAATCATATCGGCCCTAATTATTTTCTAATATCAGTATTAAATTATAAATCGTGTGAAAAGCAAGCGCTCGCCAAGACGTGCGTGATGAAGTAAGCGGAGCAGGAAGAGAATATTAATCGTCGGTCGACTGTGTTTTGTCTGTCTTCCGTTCGAACCGCGCATACGACATAAAACAGACTCAATGGATGCAAATATGTATAGGTTTTTAAAATTCATTCATTTACAGAACCCACGATGGATTGAAACTCTACAAACCGAGCTCGAGAGATGCAGTCGCTAGTGCGGTCAGTATCCAGTATTCGGGAGATAGTGAGTTCAAACCCCACCGCCGGCAGCCCTGAAGATGGTTTTCCGTGGTTTACCATTTTCACACCAGGCTGTACCTTAATTAAGGCCACCGCCTCTTCCTTTCCACTCCTAGTCATTTCCTATCCTATCGTCGCCATAAGACCTATCTGTGTCGGCGCGACGTAAAGCAACTTGTAAAAAAAAGCTCTAAAAGATGAACTTTGCCGGGCTGAGTGGCTCAGACGGTTAAGGCGCTGGCCTTCTCACCCCCAAATTGGCAGGTTCGATCCTGGCTCAGTCCGGTGGTATTTGAAGGTGCTCAAATACGTCAGCCTCGTGTCGGTACATTTACTGGCACTAAAAGAACTCCTGCGGGACTAAATTCCGGCACCTCGGCGTCTCCGAAAACCGTAAAAGTGTAGTTAGTGGGACGTAAAACAAATAGCATTATTATTAAAAGATGAACTTCAAAATTTGTTATTTATTGCGGAGGAAAACTTGTTTGAGGTGAAGAGACTTTGCGGGTGACTACATTGAAGAAATGTAATGCAATTGTACTTGTTATTGCATTAAATATTGCTTTCTGTCCATATAGGCACTAACATATTTACAGCCCCCGTATTAATATTCACCTAAGTAACATCATCTCATGAATTAAATCTTTAACGCACAGTCAGTTTTCCGCCCTCCGGTTATCAATTAGTTAGCATACTATTGTATCCTCTTCGTTCATTCCATTACACTAAATTGGAAAATTGTGAAAATATAGCTGGAGGAACTACCTTCCAAATTTCCTAACTCTGTATGTTTCTGTTTTAAAAGTCCTTCCCATCATATGTGTGAGGTGTGTCAACACACTACCATATTTAAGTGTGGTTGGTGTATAAAATGTCTTTGTACGATTCGTACGTAGCCCTTGTTTTCATAATCTCCGACCTACTAATTCCTGACAACTTCACATATTATGAAAACGCTCTCCAATACTCCTTTTTTCCAGTACCACATGTCTGACTAGGAATAATTGCATCGCTGAATGTGGCTGCCTACGAACAAATATTTTATGTCAGAGAAATGGGTACAGTACACGTTGTTCTATGTGCCCCTTATTGTTATTCACTTACAGTGACTTAAAAAGTAACCGCTCTTATACTCACTTCAAATTTAAAGATATCCTCCTGGAGGAAAAAGTAATAATATTGTGAATACACCAACACTCAATTATTCATTGCGACTTAGGTTCAAACCAAGTATAACGTGAATACATGTCTCTTCGTAGGAACCATAATACATTCAAATAAAAAAACTTACTTCATTTCACCTCAAACATGTATTCGTCTACAATAAATATAAACTTTCTCAAATTCACCGTTTCAAATTTGGAATACATCGTCGGTCGTTCTTTTTTTCGATTACCTGTAACCTTCTTTGGCTTAATTCGCCAAGTTTTCTCACTAAGTTGACCGAGGTTCGTACTCCTTTTAATAAAATGGAAATGAAATGGATATGGCTTTTAGTGCCGGGATGCAGGTCTTTCGATTTGACTCCCGTAGGCGACATGCACGTTGTGATGAGGATGAAGTGATGATGAAGGCGACAAATACACCCAGCCCCCGTGCCAGCGGTATTAACCAATGACGATAAAAATCCCCTACCCTGCCGGGAATTGAACCCGAGACCCCTATGGCCGAAGGCCAACATGCTAACTGCTTAGCCATGGAACCGGACATAACGTTTAATGAAAATGGGCTTTTCGAAATGGAAAATTACTACCCTGTGGTTCAAATTCCTCATAAATTTAGAGGTTTCGTGGTTATAATCACGATATCAACAGTCCATTGAAACTACAAGCCTGCCTAGGAATCGTTGAAGATTCAGTATAATGTAGGGTACCATAACGATGTAGGAGAGAGCAGAAGGTAACACACTGGATAAAAATAGTGATTATAAAGGTTTATGATCGGAATTATAATCGTAATTCATTCTGCACATTCTGTCTGTTTTAGGTCTGTGGAATTTTGTCATAAAAGTTTCTTATGGATAATAACGAGGGAAAAATCAATATAAAGTAACATCATAGAGAGCAAATAAATAAACATATAAAGTATCATTCTTGGGCGTGTGAAGCAATCTGAAAAGCTTGACCTATAAGAGAGGTTTTATAGGAAAACTGTGTCTCGATTCAGTGGGGCAGGGTTCTAGAATTCCTTGTCAGAGCAGTGATAGTGATTATGACCAGGGAGAGTTATGTGACATAATTAAGAGTTTTTAGATCGTGACATAACTTCCGGTGCAAGACATGTAATTATAAATATAAATTACCTTTTCGAAAGCGTTTTGCGAGACGCTTAAATCGCGGATTAAATGGAGAAAACATCAAAGACTAAACTAGAGGATGGCTCACCTAAGTTTTTCACTTCAAATAACTTCGGACTAAAAATAATCGCATCGCCTCAGTTATTGGATGGAGGAATTTTTACGCCTGCGCGTCGATATCGATGCTTTATGATACTCTACCACGTAGCGGAGTAAATCGGGTCTCTCCTAGGCGATCAATGGCTGAATTTTTTTCCGTCCTTCAAAAATCCAACTACTATTGTCGGGTTTGGACCAGTGATCTTCGGATCTGGAGGTTCACACCGTACCACTGATCCACGGAGGGAAGTGACTAGAAAATAGCGATGTGTGTTTTTCAACAAGTTGAATAACAATGAGAGGCATGTGCTTTAATAATCCCCGAGGCAGTGATACCGACTTGCTATTCTAAAATGGAATTATTTTCATTTCTGTAACATACACAGTTGTTTGCAGATTGCCACATTCAGCGATGCAATAATTTCGATGGTGTACAGGCCAACTGGCGTAAGCCACAGAAAGCAAATTTTTCAGGAGGGAGATAAATTTTTGCACCTCACTACAGGCATTAATATGTCTTAAATTTTAAGTCTGTAATGTGTCTGAAATTGTAGTCTACTGGAATACGGTATATGTTGTGAGATCACATAGTTTCTTGAAATTAATTATTTAACGTGAAATTTGAGGGTTACACCATTTGACTGGGACTGATACAACTTCAATGTTGGTTACAACAATGTACATTTTGTGTTACACTAATTGGAATGCGTAATAATAATAACAACGGTAAGTAGTTTATTAAGTGAAAGAATGATGATTAATAAGAAGAAAACTATTATTCAACACAAATTTTCTATCCTGATTTATTTCACACAAGTAACACTCAAATTCACAACGAAACTTAATTTGCATAGTATACTAACGAGTATTTGTATACCGTATGACAAAAATACTATTACTGAATGGTCTAGTAATTTTTAGTGACAACTAAATCAGACACACTCATCATAACAAAGACAAACACTGTGTTACGCAAGTATAGTAACTGGTACAACCTATTCTCAACTGTAGCTTCCCTGACCTTGCCATGTGTGGAGTTACGCCATCAACATTCTTCTCATTCTTGGATTGAAGAAAGGTGTTGAGGGTTTCGCCATTTTACCAGAATGTGCATTACAGTTTTAATTACTTAATTCACACATAAGCTCAATTTGGAAATTGGCCCGTCCATAGTCAGACATGTAGCGCTGGTTTTCAAATGTAGTGCCTGCAGGAGATAATAGCCCGAAAAAAAGAAGACAAGGGCTACGTACGACTCGTACCTCGCGTTGATGTCAAAGGGGAGAGTGAACATAAAGAAACTCTGAATCATATAAATACAGAAACAACCCTACATCTTCAACGTTCGAAATATGGAATTCAGACGGGAAGGGCACGCAGTTTACTGAGCTTAACACTCCGAGAACGTTCGAAAGTATTCGTCGGGGTTGTTTGTACGTTCACTCTCCCTGGTGACTTCGAAAAGAGGTACGACTCATACGTAGCCCATATTTTCATGACCTCCGAGTTAACTAATTCCTGACAGCTTCACATTTGAAAAGAATAAGAATAAGAATAAGAATAAGAACAAGAACAAGAACAAGAACAAGAACAAGAACATGAACAAGAACAAGAATAAGAATAAGAATAAGAATAATACGAGGATTGTAGCTTAAATAGTAACGACACTGTTATGGAGACGCTATGCAACGGTATATAATATTATCGCTGATAGCACATGTTCGTTACATACCTACCGTACCTCAGAGCAAATGGACTCGCTCTTCCCACATCACCTGCGTGCGCACAAGCGAGAGAAACAGAGACACTTTTTGAGCTAGCGGTCTAACGTAACGCTGTCACTATGTTTTCCAAACAGGAACAACGGAGTTGGATCAAGATTGAATGTGCCAGAGGTCGTACAGCACGACAGTGTCATCAATGTCTTCAAGAAACTTGCAGGGAATCTTCATTGCCTTAGAGAACAGTGGCACGTTCGGTAAAAGCCTTCAACGATGGTCGGCAAACTGTGGCGTCCTACGAGCGTCAGTGCCGCGTTACTGGACGGTGATTGAAAACAGACGATTCGTGAGCTCGCCCAAGAAACCGGATTAGCGTATACGGCTGTTCTTCGCATCCTGAAGGAACGCCTGTGCATGCGAAAAATTGCATCACGATGGGTTCCGCATGATTTGACGGAAA
Source organism: Anabrus simplex (assembly GCF_040414725.1). Classification (NCBI taxonomy): domain Eukaryota; kingdom Metazoa; phylum Arthropoda; class Insecta; order Orthoptera; family Tettigoniidae; genus Anabrus; species Anabrus simplex. The sequence continues at coordinate 1,069,136,891 of NC_090266.1, read as the reverse complement.
TTACAAATGGTTGCGTTACGACGCTACTAAGACGCTGCTGATTCTGAAGGAACCACTTCGTGGCATTCGCTTCAGAAATGTTCGAGAGATTCGACAGGCAGTAGACCGTTCCATTCGCACCATTAACAGAACAGGCTCTGCTAAAGGTATACTACGACTTCCACATCGCTGGCAACGGGCTATACAAAACGCTGGTGACTACGTTGAAGGACAGTAAATATTGTCAACATGTAACACTTTTGTATCTGTTGTAAATAAATAGTTGCCACTATTTAAGTTCCAGCCTTCGTAATAATAATAATAATAATAATAATAATAATAATAATAATAATAATAATAATAATAATGTTATTGGCTTTACGTCGCACTAACTTCTTTTACGGATTTCGAAGACGCCAAGGTGCCGGAATTTAGTCTCGCAGGAGTTCTTTAACGTGCCAACAAATCTACCGGCACAAGGCTGACGTATTTGAGCACCTTCAAATACCCCTGTACTGACCTAGGATCAAACCTGCCAAGCTGCGTTCAGTGGGCTAGCGCCTCGACAGTCTGAGCTACTCAACCCGGCTTTTTCACATCTGAAAACGTGCGCTCTTCAATACACATTTTTGCCAGTGGGCTTACTACATGTCTGACTAAGAATATAGTAATTGCATCGCTGAATATGGCTGCCTACGTACAACCATTTATGTCAGGGATGTGGGTAAAGGTTCCATATAATAAAAAGCAACTTCGTATCACTGCCTGGATACATATTAATTCACGGGGCACACAGTGCACGTTTTTTGTGTGCCCCTTATTAACCTACAGTGACTTAAAAAGACTTCAAGTTTAAGGATATCCACCTGACAGGAATAATAATATGGTGAATACACTAACACACAATTATTCATTATAACTTAGGTTCGAGACATGTGTAAAATGAATACAGTTCTTTCCGTGTTGTTGTTGTTGTTGTTGTTTAGTCCTCAGCCCGAAGGCTGGTTGGATCCTCAACAGCTCCGCCATCAGCTGTCATAGATGGCCTAGGCATCACTGAAGAGGCGTACTAGGGAAATCAGGAGTGAGGTAGTTTCCCGTTTCATTCCTCACCGAGCCAGAAGTTGCTATTACATATCAGTCTACCAAACCCACTGAAATCCATGCACCAACCAACCCTATGAGCAATATTTTCACACCATTCATAGCAGGGACTGGCTGTAGAAGGAATGACATTTCTAGCATCACTCATACCTCAGTCACTTTCATTTTGTCAAAGCCAAGGATAAAGCTGAGACAGATCAATGAAAGTAACAAGATTGCTCTAGCCCATACCAGAAGACATAGTGCACTGTAAACACTAGGTCCTGCCAACAAAGGCATGTTCTTTCCGTGGGAACAATGATACATACAAACGGGAAAAAGAGCGTACATCATTTCACTTCAAACAACTATTCGTCTGCAATAAAAAAACAGTTTCTGAGGTTCATCTTTCAAGTTTTTTATATATCGTGGGTCCTTCTTTCTTTCCTTTGATTTCTTCATTGACTTGATACGATTAAGATTTCCGTTGTTTCTACTAGTATATGTCTACACTAGCATATTAAAGAATTCTTCAAATAATTCGTCCTCATGTTGTGCTTTCGTATTCGTCATTTTAGGATATGCCACAAACAATCGATGAGATTTATCGCACAACCCCCAACATTTATGAAACCTCTACCATGTTTAGTTGTAGCTGTGAGAATTTTCGAGTATAGTTCACGATCAATTTTATTCTTCGCCTCAGTTCTACTCGCTCGCCTGGCTTGAAATGCTTGAGTTTAATTTCATCCTACAGTGCTTTATTCCCTAGCATATGCAAGTCACAGTCGTCTGTTCGTTTGACAGGCTATACGGTCATTACGTATCTGCAACTTCGTGAAGCGCATTTTATATCATCTGTGCTGTATCATGTTTTCGTATTTCCCGAGGCATTTACGCTCTTACCTTTGGAGCATTCATTTTCGGCTTATGATGACTTTTCGACTATGTTACTATTTTCTCTCAGCGTTATGCGAAAATAACACCTCATTTTACTGTGTTGTTACAGGTTTTATTACGGTGAGTCTAGGTACTCTACTTATGGGTCAATTTATAAAAAAGTTACATCTTTAAAAGGTTTTTCCCTTTAGAAACTTGTTTCCTTTCTGCTTCAGTTGTGTCCTTATGTTTCCGTCCCATTTTTTCAAGTACATAATGAACTGATTTATTGTTGAAAGTAAGCTTATCAGATGGAAGGTATACTGTGAGTAATTCATGGCAATGTGTAGCCTGGACGAATACTTATACGACATCCGAGTTGACATGCCCAGCAACTATCGTGTTCTGATTGTTAACACCATAACATATTACCATACCTTAATAATAAATTAGATGAAGGCTTATGCATTCATTAAGAACAATATACAGTAATATGAGCAGTTGTTTCAAAGTTTGACACTTAATGTGTACAATAGTGTCGTATGACTACAGCGAGTCGAATGCTTTCTTTGAGTCGTTGTTGGTGAAAATCATCTACCACCATATTTAACTTTCTATAATTTCCTATTCAGCCCGGAGGCTGGTTACATCCTCAACTAGTACCACCGAAAGTTACGCTGTTCTAGGGAAACCGCAAAATTCGATGGGAGTGCCATAATGAGGCGTACAAAACATGCTGAGGAGTGAGATAGTTCGCCATTGATTTATTAGCTGAGCTAGAATGTACTATTGCAGTACGACCATGCCAATGAGTAACACCTATCATAACATGCAGACGCATTAGTTCCGGTCCGTAAGTCATTACGCAGTGCAAGTCACACCTTAGCTGCTCCCATACTGTCGCAGCCATAGATGAGAATGAGACTTCCGTGGACTTGCTCTGGCCTGTGCCGAGAGAGTGATACGTCACGAAATATCAAGAGACTAATATACAACTAGCCAGAAGGTATTTCAGGCGGAAAGCTTAGAGGGGCCATCCTGTATATTGCTTTGGACTTAATTCGTTTTGCAGTGCGTCGCGCTTCTCGAGATGTACAACAACGCCAGAATGACAGAAGCTGAATAAAAAGGGATCGTGGTAGCAGAAAGAAGAACACAAGCATTGAGTTTAAATCCCTGTATAAAGACTCTGCCGGCAGAGAAAAGAAGTACTAACTGGTCTTAAACATCCGGTGAAGAGTAAAGTATGAGGATTATCCCTTCTCAAGCTCTGAATACACCGGTGAAATCCCTGAGGCGATTTGTTTAGTGGAGCTAAAGGAAGGAAACCTTTGGTGCTCTTAAAGTCAGTGATAAGTAACACACTGGCAGCCTACGTGTGTTCCTTGTAGCTACGACTATGACTTACTCCACACTTAGTCATCTCCATCTTACCTACGAAATCTATGAATATAAGGTATGCCTGAAAAGTTGTTTCTCACAATAATAAACGCTTGTAATTTCAATAGTAATAAATAAGAAGTGGTTTAGGCTTCGCTTGTAGATTTGGTAGTCTTTTAGCCACCTGAGGGCATGTAGGTCCACGATCCTAAATATATCCAATATGCTCGCTCCAAGCCCTTAGCTTTAGTCCCTTCACAGAACCTTGCATCATCTTAAAAAAGCAAACAAATCTACGTTGTTGTTTGGGTCGTCTGCCCAAGGACTTGTTAATGCAGCCCTCCATATTATCCTATCCGCTACATTCATTTTTGCATAGTTGCTACATCCTACATCTAGCCTAATGATGATGATGACCATCATCATCATCATCATCATCATCATCATCATCATCTCCCGTATGTGCAGGGTTCGGTCGTGGATCTTCGAACCACTTCACTCTGTTTTGGGCGTCTGTTGGCTGAAACGAGCATATTTTTAAATCTGCATTGATGGAGTACTGCATATTTTGGTCTGCCACGTGGACGCTGGTGTTCAACCTTATAGCGGTAGAATATGTTGTGGATCATTCCAGGTGCTCCTCTTAACATGTGTCCAAACCGTCGTAACCATCCTTCTCGCATATTTTCTTTTACGGATTGGGGCTATGCCAAACTGTCTTCTGAGAGTGTCGTTGCAAATATGGTCTAAAAGGGAGACTCCCAGTGCGTAACAAGCCATTAGTATTTCAATGGCGCGAAGATAGTGTTCGGTAGTTTCGGTTCTTGTTCACCACTCTGTTCCAAACAACGCCACAGGGCGGATGACTATTCTGCAGATCTTCAATTTCAGACGGGTATGATATTTTCAGAGACATAGTGATCGTGTGACATCCCTCATTCTAATCAACTTCGGAACTTCGCATTCACACTTGCCCGCACGTCACCAGCAATGTTGCTGTTACTCTGCAGTCAGCAACCTAAGTACAGGAAGAGACTGGTCCTTGTCAAAACCTGCTTGTTGACTTGGATGGCATCAGCAGTTGGGCATGTCTCCATACAGGCTTACTCGATATTCGCGATGTTGACGCTCAATCCAAAATACGAAAGTCGATCGGTCTAGGCCTGCATCTGTCACTCCAGTTCTTCTCTCGGTTGTTGCCGCAGGTCATCGCCATAGACCAGGGTCCATGGGACATGTCGACGTAAATCGCACGTGATGGTAACCATAACAATAATGAATGGGAATTGTGACTGCGGATAACCATGGCGGACGACAACTTTCACTGATAAGTGATTGACATTGCCAACTGATCGCCTCACATGGCTGGTGGCATTCTGGTAGAGCATTCATACCCAGTTGATGAGCAGTTCTGGATCTCCGTGGTCGCGTAGGGCATACCAAATGAGCTGATGTGGAACATCTACTCTAACCCCTTCGTCATATTCATTCATAGGTCTAAACCTAATGTTCTTATCAAATTCACTTGCGCTAAAGCCGAACTAATCCTGGGCGTTTCAGTTATGTTCTCCTCCCACTAACTTGATCTTATGAAACTCATTCCATTTCAGCATTTTTCTGTAATGCCACTTTTCAAAAGTTTCCGTTATAATTCTTTCCGCATTACTTATTGTCTATATCTCACTTCCATGCAATGCCACGCACCACACAACAGTCTTCAAAGAACCATAAGGCACAAAATCCCAGAAGGACCATGGCCTACCAAGCGGCCGCTGCTCAGTCCGAAGGCCTGCAGATTACGAGGTGTCGTGTGGTCGGCACGAGGAAGTCCTCTCGGCAGTTATTCTTGGCTTTCTAGACCGTGAGTCTTAAAGACATTTTTCTAATATGCGTATTGATTATCTAAGTGAGGAAATTTATTTTCTAAATAAAGGCATTGTGTAATTGTGCATTTTATGACCTGCTTACTTCTGCCATCATACCCAAGTAACAGTATTAATAAAAGTCGAATTGGCTACGTGGTTTTGAGTCATGAAGTTGTGAACTTTCATTTGGGGGTCGATGGGTTCGAATACCACTGTCAGCGGCCCTGAATATAGCTTTCCGATCTTTCGCATTTTCACAGAATGCGAATGCTGAGGTTGTGCGTTAATTAAGGCCATGTTTGCCTCCTTCCCAGTCCTAGTCCTGTCTAATATCATCGTAGCTGGTAAGACCTGTCTGTGTCAGTGCAACGTAAAACAAATAGCAAAGAAACAATATTCATATACCCTCTTTAAGACTGCATTTCCTATTCCATTATTTACTGCATCACTTGAATTTATTCAACTGAATTCCATTCCCTTTGTTCGGGATTTACCTACTTTCCATTCAGCAATCTCCTCAGATTTTCTGTTGACTCCAACAAGCTCTAATATATGAAGTTGTCAGGAAAATATTTGGCTTCCCGAAAGCCCTAATAATAACCAACTGGCCCTCTGAAGACAGCAAACGCATACTAGGCTAAGAAAGTGTGCACTATCAATAACGAACTGAAACCGTGATAGCAAAACCATGTCATTACTGCACGTGCAGTTTATAAATATTATATGATGACCTACATTTCCGTACATTCGGGTTTATTACTTAAGGCATGTATGCAGAGTGGCTACTTAAGCTTTCACTTGAAATATGTTGTGACTAGTTGATGGTAGCGACAGTCAGTTTTCTCCAGGGTGAATAAAAGTAAGTGGCGCATGTAAGAAAGAGAAATATGTTTCCCATGCTTCAATAAGCACAGAGGCAGCCTTACCATATTGCTTAATTTTATAAGGAACTACGTCCTTTTTTGTCAGGTATATAGAAATATTTCTTGCCGTAAAGTTTGAAATTATTATAATTATTAAAGAAAATTTAGCATTCTGATGGGCCCAAGCTCTCGCTGGTACTTCAAGGCCGCCTGAGCCCTGGGAGCGTTGAGGCATATGGGACGTTAGAAGAGGTTGAAGGGGGTAAGCACGCGTGCGCAATCAGACGTCTTCCTGGTCAGCTATACTTCGTGGACAGGGACAGCCTTTGTTTTGCTGCTCAGCGTTTGAACAGTACACATTACATTCAAAATTCCTTTACATTTCAATTAGAGTTGGCGGTTGGTGGAATAAAATTAAATTCCAAAGCTGCTGACGATATTCGATTAGCACTGCCTGACATGGGATAAAGGCTCAATGGCCAATAGTCATTCATTATTGTGAGTAAAGTGTCTTCTAAAATATATCATAGACAACGACATTCCATTCCTTCTGGTGGGAAAATCCTTGCACTTGTGCGGAGATTTCATAAAGCTTTTGCCTGTTTTGCCGCATGCTTATCGCCAAACAATCATTTATATATAACATTATTGAATACTCTCCGCTTTGACCCTTCTTTAAAATACGCCACTTATATAAAAATATTCGGACAAATACAGAAAAACAAAAACAAAAACAGAATTCGTTGTTTTTTTTTTGTTTTTTTTTGCAAGGAACGGTTACGGGGACTACTCTGTAGACGATGACGGATCTAATGTTATTGAAATACCAGCCAGAACTTAAGTGATTGAAATGTACAGCAAAACATTCACTTCTACGAAAGATGTCATCATTTTCCTGAAAGTTATCATCCTTAATTAATTAATTTGAAAGTAATTAGGCTTTTATACCCGGTAGTTAAAAACCATGTACTAGTGTCAACAAATTAATACTGAAGATGAAAGCTAACTACGTCAATGTCCTACATAATTCTTGAATTCCTTGGAATTAATGGTGTTCCTCCCATATTCTTACTCTAAAATTTGGAGCCATAGATACGCTCCATAGAAATCAGGACGTTTCCCAACGGCTCCTAAACGGAACCAAATTAGGGCTTAATTGCATAAATAATGTACGAAATTGTTTAGATTTTGAAAAAAATAAGTGGAGATAAAGCTGTACAGAGAGCTGTAATCCCTCGAATTGTCTTAAAAACATTCGATAAAACACTTCTATTTTCTTTCAAGAGGCATCAATTTCCAATTCGTTTGGCATTTTGTATCACGATCAATAAACCTCAAGGGCCATGAAAGTCTCTGTTTACCTCAGCCAGGCTTCAGCTATGGCCAATTGAATGTTGCAATGCGAAGAGAGTCGTATTTTAGAGTACCGTAGCAATAGTTACCAAAGGTAATTTGTACAAGGAATGCACCGAGCAATTAGCTACGTGGCTTGGGACACTTATCTATCACATTTCAATCGGAAGATAGTGAGTTCGAGGTCTACCGTCGGCAGCTTTGAAGGTGGTATTCCATGGCTTCCCATTTTCACACCACGCGAATATTGGACCTGTACCTTAATTAACGCCACGGTCGCTTCCTTTCCACTTCTACCCATTTCCTATCCCATTGTCGGTGTAAGACATATCTGTGTCGGTGCGACGCAAAGAAAATTGTAAAAGAAAACGAGCTCGATAGCTGCAGTGGCTTAATTGCGGCCAGTATCCAGTAATCGGGAGATTGTGGGTTCGAACCCCACTGTCGGCAGCCCTGAAGGTGGTTTTCCGTGGTTTCCCATTTTCACAACAGGCAAATGCCGGGGCTGTACCTTACATAAGGCCACGGCCGCTTCCTTCCAATTCCTAGGCATTTCCTGTCCCATCGTCGCCGTAAGACATATCTGTGTCGGTGCGACGTAAAGCAAATAGCAAAAAAAAAAAAAAAAAAATGTAAAAAATTAACTACAAGGAATGTCGTGTATAAGGAAATCCTTCAATAAATATTTACCCCATTGACCGTCAAATTCTTGACGGATTTCAGCTTATTATTATTATTATTATTATTGTTCCGAAGGTATCTGTGGAACAGCAGAGGTGAAAGAAGGTGCGGGGGTGAACAGGTCTCAGGCTACGAAATTAAAGCTGATTTAAAATTTAACAAGGTTATATTTTCTTTGCAAAATCAAGAAATAACAAGCATGGCAGGTACAGAGTAGCAAGGCAACAAGGTACAATTATAGTATTTACAGGGTTTGGGCTTCGAGCCCCGAACTCACAATTCTTGAGCAATTAGCTCAGCTTTACCGCAAAACAAGTTTCAACAGAGGGGCAGAAAACACCATTCATGCCCAGGAGCACTTGCTCCAAATTACACAGAAAAGCCTCCTCGAGGCATACAACACTCAATTTTCAAGAAAGAGCCACTCGCTCTCAAACCTTAAGCCTATCAAAGACCACACCAAATTCCACTTTCAAGTTGTCCTCCACGGACACGAAAACAGGGGTAAAATGCCCAACCTACTGAGGCCTATTAAGAGAGAAAAGGTTAATTACATGGCCTCTAAAAATACCAATTTGAGAGGAGGCGATCTGCACTCCTAATACATTTGTTTAAAACCTAATCTGGCTCTAGGCCGCTAATGCAAGGGCTAATCCCATACTAAAGAGGTGACTTTAAAATGAAACAATTTACATTACGTTAAGGAAGAACCGGTTGTGAAGAAGAAGTTCACCTCAATGCAATATGAGTGGGAGCTCGAGAGGGTTAAGCACTCTCTATCCCAATATGTAGCTTAAGAGAGAATAGATACTAAGAGTCTTTACATTTTAGGGAAAGGTTACATGGTGGAAAAGCATCGGACCTGCCCCGAGAGTTAAACTGCTGAGCTAGCAAGAAAATAAGTTATTAAACGGCCATTACCTTGTTGTTGAACTGCTGCCCGAAGAAAGAGGCGCTTCCCGCCCCCTGCTATGTACTTTACACACCAAACGATGTTACTGGAGTGGCGCGGAGACCCGAAAATCAGCAGTTTAAATACTCTCGCGGAAAGTTCGAGGCGTTTTAGGAATGAGAACACCCTCCCACAAAAACTTTATTGGCTAGGGTTTAGCAGCATATCCCCGTTGAGGAAGATACACCTGATTGGTCATAAATTAATTAAAGAAATTCGGGATTGGCTAAATTCAAAACAAGGGGAAAGAAAGGGTTATACAACCAACTTAAACAACAAGGAACAAACTTTTGAAATAAAAATTTCTCCAAAAAAAAAAAAAAAAAAAACAGTTCTTTCACTTCGCACTAGGGTGCACCATTGTAGTTCTTCAGTAGTGTCCTCTAGAAGAGAAAATTCACACTTCTTACTACAGGTAAAAAAATACATCGAAAAGACCCAGTTCAGAAACTTCAAAATTTCCAAGTAGTGACATCTTCTGAGAAACTTGAAAATTAATACAGTAGATAAAGTTCAGACTTCCTCCAGCAGAGGAGTTTCAACTGGCGCAAAGGTTGAATTAGCGGCGTGGAGGTGTACAGCCCGGTACTGACCTCCCCCCCCCCAAAAGTCCCTCCATGGGGTGACACAGAAGAACATAAACTTTTATTTCAACATAAGGTCCAAGCTGTGATGTTGACATGGAAGTTAATTGCAGAAGTATTTACCAACAAATTTTCTTAAAATGATTGGATTCAGTTTCAAAATTCTTGTAGTAACTGTTGAAGTAATGTCTTTATGTTTGTAGAAGTTGAATTCAGAAGGAAACTTTTAGTTTTTTAAAGTAGAGGAAAAGTTTTCTAAGTCCACCAGATATTGCAGTGAAATCCGAAAAAAAGGTAGTAATGTTGAACTGGAATGTTCATATAGCTGGATATGTACTTTCAACGTTGATCAGTTTGACGGCTAGACCAGCCGCCGCTGCTTGAGTTCAGAGGAGGCCGCTCGGACCCCTCATGTACCCTGAGATACCGCTCGCCCGCACTATGAGAGGAGTAGTGAAGTTGAAGCACGCCGCGCCCGCTGTGAACATGCAGGTCGCGGGCCAGTTACAGGTTGTGCGCCGCACGTCAGCCTTGGCCGGGAGGAGGACTCCGACTCGCCGTACACATGTTGGCCTCACTGGGGAAGGGCGGGCCCGTACCCTGCCTCAGGAGAGGTACGGCGCCGCGCTGCTGCGGGGGCACTGAAACATTAAAGCTCGGCGGCAGAATTTTGTTGGACCATCATCATTTTTTTTTAGGGCACAGGCATTGTGGAGAGGTTGAGGGGCCAGCGGCGTGCAGATATTCATGGCATTTATAAGCCACTGTGTGTTGTGGAGCAGGAGACGGGAGCGTGGTAATGGCCGTGGCAAGGACAGGATGGCAGTTTAACAGTGCGGGTAAGGTTTACAATAAATAATTACACACAAAGGAAACAGATTCCAAGAGCAGAAGGCCTTAAAAGTGAAACCCTTCAAAAAAAATGTAACCTTCCTATTTCATTCAAAATTATATGAAGCAAGTTAACACAGAAATTACACCGGTTTCACCTGTGACAGGTGAACCCTAAATATCCTCTCGGTGGCTGGATTGCTTAACAATAAGGTAACGGGAGTAAGGAAATCGAGAATGATACACGGCCCATGAAATCTGGGGGCAAGCTTCCCCGCGGGAACAAAATTCTTGACCATCACCTGGTCACCTACCTTCAAATGGGTGGGTCTCCGTCCACGATCATATCTTTCCCTAACCTTTTCATGAGACACTTTGAGATTGGCTTTAGCCTTCTTCCAAAGATCTTTAATGTTATCTGGGTCTATTGTCTCAGGTAGAATGTCACTCAGAGGCCAGAGGTTAGAGAGCGGCTTGTTGGGAACGAACTTGAACATCAAAGAAGCTCGAGTAAACTTATAAGATTCATGAACCCAGAATTCAAAGCAAAAGCTAACCAATGCAGGGACGTGTCCCACCTGGAATGATCGTCGCGATGATAGGCGATAAGCGCGGACCTGAGATTACGATTAACCCGTTCAGCCAGAGATGGTTGAGGGTAATAAGCAGAAGTTGTCACATGAGAGATGGACAGGTCAAAGCAGAATTTACGAAATAAATTAGATGTGAAAGCCTTAGCATTATCAGACACAATATATTGACACGGACCAAAAGAAGCAAAGATATAATTTAGACAAGTAATGGTGGACTGAGCGGTAGCCAGCTTAGTCGGGAATAACCAGGAAAATCTTGTAAAACCATCTACACATACAAATATGAACTTGTTGGCATTTCCCTTCGACTGGGGGAAGGGTCCTACATAATCAATATACAGGCGTTCCATAGGGCGCGACGCTTGATGAGAAGACAACAGGCCTACCTTGGTGGACATGGTGGGTTTACTAAGCAAGCAGGATTTACAAGCCTTTACTAGTTCACGGATTTCACCGTCCATACCTTTCCAGATGAACCTTTCACGAAACTTTTCACGAGTTTTAAAGATTCCAAGATGCCCCCCTAATGGGGTCTCATGATAGTACTTGAAGATCATAGGTACAAGAACAGCTGGAACGACAACCTTCATCATCTTGTCATGCCTCGAAAGGCAACATAAAACACCATTCCTCAGTACATAAGGGACGACATGTTCCCCAGAAGAAAGGGTTTCCATTATCGGAGCCAGCGTCGGATCTTCACGTTGATATTTCTCGATATCCCTAAAGAGCATGGGAGCATCTGTTAAGATGGCATTAACATCAGATAGTATGGATTCGGGAGGTGATGAACTGTCGACCGGTTCATGGTTCTCAACGTCGTTGGAAAACATACGGCTGAGTCCATCAGCAACAACATTTTCGGTACCTCTGATATGCCTGACATCGAATTGGAAGGTAGAAATACGAATGGCCCAACGGGCTATACGACCAGTACGACGCGGCCTACCTACGACCCAGCTTAAGGCTTGATTTTCTGTCCCCAGGTCGAATTTGACATGTTCCAGATAGAGACGGAACTTTTCTAAGGCAAATAAGACTGCCAAACCTTCGAGCTCATAGATAGAATACTTGGCTTCTTGAGCCGATAGAGTCCTAGATGCATAGGCGATGGGTCGCCTCCCTAGTTCAGTCTCTTGAAGAAGGACTGCAGCTACCGCCGACGACGACGCGTCGGTTTGGACGATGAATTTCTTTGAGAAATCAGGCATAGCAAGGACAGGGGCATTACAGAGAGCTAATTTAAGATCTTCAAAAGCGGCTTGTTGAGAAGGTCCCCACTCGAATTTGATGCCTTTCCTACGAAGAAGGATTAAGGGCGCCGCTCTATTAGCGAAGTTAGGAATAAATTTCCTGAAGAAATTCACCATACCAATGAACCTGGCGATACCTTTGATGTCCTTAGGAGGTTTAAAATCACGGATGGCCTGTGTTCTAGAATGATCTACTGCAACACCATCGGGTGACACAATATGCCCTAGGAATGACATGGAGGGCTTAGCGAAGGCAACCTTGGACAACTTAACAGTTAACCCAGCCTTACGAAGGCGATTGAGAACTTCTCGCAGATGATCTAGATGTTCTTCAAACGTCTCCGAAAATACGACGACATCATCTAGGTAGTGATACAAGTACTCAAATTTTATGTCGGAGAAGACCCTATCTAGCAGTCTAGTGAGTACAGCTGCTCCCGTGGGGAGCCCGAAAGGCACGCGGTTGTATTCATACAAATTCCAGTCCGTGGCAAACGCTGTAAGATGTTTAGACTCTTCGGCTAGAGGAATTTGATTGTAGGCCTGATTCAGGTCCAAGATAGTAAAGAACTTGGCCTTACGAAACCATGAAAAGCAAGAATGAAGGTCGGGAAGGGGCACAGATTGGAACACCACCTTCCGATTGAGAGCCCTATAATCAATGACAGGCCTGAAGCCACCTTGGGGTTTCGGGACTAGAAAAATAGGCGAAGAATACGCCGACTTAGAGGGCCGAATAATACCATCCTTCAACATTTGATCAATGATTTCCTTCAGAGCCTTCATTTTAGGTGGAGACAGCCTATATGGTGGAAAACGGACAGGAATCGAATCCGTGACCTCAATTTTGTATTCGATAAGGTCAGTAACACCAAGAGTATCAGAGAACACCTCTGGAAATGACTGACAAGATTTACGAATACTATCAGCCTGCTCCTCAGGTAGATGTCTAAGGTCTAACAACATCTCATCCTGGGTAGGCGAAATAGATGAACATGATGCAGAATTACATTTCAATAATGGGATTTTACAATTAGACGCAAATTTGAAAGTGCACGACCTACTCTGAAGGTCGAGCACTAGACCAGTGTGAGAAATGAAGTCAGCTCCCAATATAATGGGGCAAGACAAGTGCTTAGCCACAAACAATTTGATTTTCCATGTAAATTTAAAAACACGAATTTTGACCTGTAAAGAACCTAGAATTTCTAATGGAGATGAATTAGCCGAAACATATTGGATCGCAGACAAACAATAGTCAGGAAGCTTACAAACAGATTTCAATTTTGAATACCATTCAGCCGAAATAATAGAACAAACACTGCCTGAATCTAATAGAGCTGTTATAGGCTCATTATTTAACTCAATTTTGAGAAAAGGTACGGGTGCGGGGGTATCCGCCGCAATCCTAAGACATTCTTTGGGGCATTCAAAAGATGAATTTGAAGACTGAACTTTCCCTGAATTTTCGACCTGTTTACCAGGGGCTGAGCCTCGGGAAGATGGATTAGTCGACTCAGCCGAAGCCACTAGTCACTTTTTATTATTGGCATTGGTGGGATTTGCACCAGAAGTTGAGCAGGAGGGGGTGCTATTTGAATTTGGGCAATTCTTGGCGATATGTGAGAAAGCCCCACATTTAAAACAGCCTTGTGATGAACCAGCTCCATTAGTTGCCCTACTAGATTTGATCAATGGACACTTGTTCCGAAGATGGTCAGGCGACCCGCAAGCATAACATTTACGAGGTGTGACTGGTCGGCGAAGTGGAGGCCGAGGATTACCAAAAGAAGAAGGGGGTTCTTCCGCGACACGCAAGGAATCGGCGTATCTAACTCCTTCCGCTGAGACGGCCAATGCTTCAAGTTCAGAGAAGGTTTGCGGGCACGCCGCGAAACACAAATATGACCTATAGGGTGGCGAAATGCCTTCCACAATAGCTTGTACAATCTGATCCTCAGGGAAGTGAAGAGCAAACACCCTAGTATAGAACTTAATATCTTGGATGAAATCTGCCAAGTTTTCATCCAAGCGCTGTACACGATAATAGTACTTCTGAATAAGGGAGGACCTTGCCCTAGCCGGGATGAAGTTAGCTAGCAAGTGGGCGTGGAAGTCTTCAATAGATGATTGCTCGGCAATGGCTCTTAGTATTTTGTCTGAGAGAATACCAATTGCATAGGGATAGATGATTTGCAAAATCTGACATGGAGAAAGAGAAAAAACAAGAGCATGGTCCTGGAACTCAACTAAAAACCTTAAAAAAGAAATAACTTCACTGGTGGTATTAACACAAAAATTAGAGATACCTCTGAGCAACATTGCTAATGGATGAGGCAATCTGCTGAACCCAGGTGACATAGTAGGTAAAGGTTTAAGTGGCAAAGGCGTTAATTCAGAACGTACATTATTCAACGAGGTTCGGCGTTCAGACTCGTTGTCCAATGGAGCAGAGGTTGTTTGAGCTGCAACGGTTTTCCTATTGACGTCTCCCTTAGGAGGCTCTTCCTCGCTACCTACATTCACCGTGGCGGGTTGACCAGTTTTGGGAGGAACTTCCCCAGTAAACAATTGGGTAACCTTACTGGACAATTCAGAAAGATTTTCAAGAACCATACTAGCTTCCTTCCTCTGAACGTCATTCAACTTCAGAGACAACAGATCATTAACTCTATTCGAAAAATGAAATAGCCTGGCTTGCACACGCTTAATTTGATTAGGAGAAGGATCACTTTCTTCAAAAAAACTAACTACAGATGCTAGCTCAGTAGTATTGTCAGTGATCGTGGAAAGAGAGTCGTCAATTTCTTTCTCTCCCAAAGTGGGGATGGAAATGGGCAAATCAAGGGACTCTCTAAGCTTATTTGTGTCTACCGCAACCGTGCCTCCAGATTGCACATTTCTAATAGTTAACTCATAGATCAACTCCTCCTTGCGCAAATAGTTGAGATGGAGAACATCGCGAGGGCCGGGCATGATGACAGAACAATCTTGAAAAAGGAAAAATCAAAAAATTCCAGCAACTGAGAAAATTGTTAGAGTTCGGATCAAAGCAATGTTTAGCCGTCAAAAGGGGCTAAATTGAGACCCATTCAATCACGCTCTGCTACCACTTGTTCCGAAGGTATCTGTGGAACAGCAGAGGTGAAAGAAGGTGCGGGGGTGAACAGGTCTCAGGCTACGAAATTAAAGCTGATTTAAAATTTAACAAGGTTATATTTTCTTTGCAAAATCAAGAAATAACAAGCATGGCAGGTACAGAGTAGCAAGGCAACAAGGTACAATTATAGTATTTACAGGGTTTGGGCTTCGAGCCCCGAACTCACAATTCTTGAGCAATTAGCTCAGCTTTACCCCAAAACAAGTTTCAACAGAGGGGCAGAAAACCCCATTCATGCCCAGGAGCACTTGCTCCGAATTACACAGAAAAGCCTCCTCGAGGCATACAACACTCAATTTTCAAGAAAGAGCCACTCGCTCTCAAACCTTAAGCCTATCAAAGGCCACACCAAATTCCACCTTCAAGTTGTCCTCCACGGACACGAAAACAGGGGTAAAATACCCAACCTACTGAGGCCTATTAAGAGAGAAAAGGTTAATTACATGGCTTCTAAAAATACCAATTTGAGAGGAGGTGATCTGCACTCCTAATACATTTGTTTAAAACCTAATCTGGCTCTAGGCCGCTAATGCAAGGGCTAATCCCATACTAAAGAGGTGACTTTAAAATGAAACAATTTACATTACGTTAAGGAAGAACCGGTTGTGAAAAATAAGTTCACCTCAATGCAATATGAGTGGGAGCTCGAGAGGGTTAAGCACTCTCTATCCCAATTTGTAGCTTAACAGAGAATAGATACTAAGAGTCTTTACATTTTAGGGAAAGGTTACATGGTGGAAAAGCATCGGACCTGCCCCGAGAGTTAAACTGCTGAGCTAGCAAGAAAATAAGTTATTAAACGGCCATTACCTTGTTGTTGAACTGCTGCCCGAAGAAAGAGGCGCTTCCCGCCCCCTGCTATGTACTTTACACACCAAACGATGTTACTGGAGTGGCGCGGAGACCCGAAAATCAGCATTTTAAATAGTCTCGCGGAAAGTTCGAGGCGTTTTATCAAAGAGAACACCCTCCCACAAAAACTTTATTGGCTAGGGTTAAGCAGCATATCCCCGTTGAGGAAGATACACCTGATTGGTCATAAATTAATTAAAGAAATTCGGGATTGGCTAAATTCAAAACAAGGGGAAAGAAAGGGTTATACAACCAACTTAAACAACAAGGAACAAACTTTTGAAATAAGAATTTCTCCAAAAAAACAGTTCTTTCACTTCGCACTAGGGTGCACCATTGTAGTTCTTCAGTAGTGTCCTCTAGAAGAGAAAGTTCACACTTCTTACCACAGGTAAAAAAAAATACATCGAAAAGAGCCAGTTCAGAAACTTCAAACTTTCCAAGTAGTGACATCTTCTGAGAAACTTGAAAATTAATACAGTAGATAAAGTTCAGACTTCCTCCAGCAGAGGAGTTTCAACTGGCGCAAAGTTTGAATTAGCGGCGTGGAGGTGTACCGCCCGGTACTGACCTCCCCCCCCCCCCAAATGTCCCTCCATGGGGTGACACAGAAGAACATAAACTTTTATTTCAACATAAGGTCCAAGCTATGATGTTGATATGGAAGTTAATTGCAGAAGTATTTACCAACAAATTTTCTTAAAATGATTGGATTCAGTTTCAAAATTCTTGTAGTAACTGTTGAAGTAATGTCTTTATGTTTGTAGAAGTTGAATTCAGAAGGAAACTTTTAGTTTTTTAAAGTAGAGGAAAAGTTTTCTAAGTCCACCAGATATTGCAGTGAAATCCGAAAAAAGGTAGTAATGTTGAACTGGAATGTCCATATAGCTGGATATGTACTTTCAACGTTGATCAGTTTGATGGCCAGACCAGCCGCCGCTGCTTGAGTTCAGAGGAGGCCGCTCGGACCCCTCAAGTACCCTGAGATACCGCTCGCCCGCACTATGAGAGGAGTAGTGAAGTTGAAGCACGCCGCGCCCGCGGTGAACATGCAGGTCGCGGGCCAGTTACAGGTTGTGCGCCGCACGTCAGCCTTGGCCGGGAGGAGGACTCCGGCTCGCCGTACACATGTTGGCCTCACTGGGGAAGGGCGGGCCCGTACCCTGCCTCAGGAGCGGTACGGCGCCGCGCTGCTGCGGGGGCACTGAAACATTAAAGCTCGGCGGCAGAATTTTGTTGGACCATCATAATTTTTTTTTTTGAGGGCACAGGCATTGTGGAGAGGTTGAGCGGCCAGCGGCGTGCAGATATTCATGGCATTTATAAGCCACTGTGTGTTGTGGAGCAGGAGACGGGAGCGTGGTAATGGCCGTGGCAAGGACAGGATGGCAGTTTAACAGTGCGGGTAAGGTTTACAATAAATAATTACACACAAAGGAAACAGATTCCAAGAGCAGAAGGCCTTAAAAGTGAAACCCCTCAAAAAAATATAACCTTCTTATTTCTTTCAAAACTATATGAAGCAAGTTAACACAGAAATTACACCGGTTTCACCTGTGACAGGTGAACCCTAAATATCCTCTCGGTGGCTGGATTGCTTAACAATAAGGTAACGGGAGTAAGGAAATCGAGAATGATACACGGCCCATGAAATCTGGGGGCAAGCTTGCCCGCGGGAACAAAATTCTTGACCATCACCTGGTCACCTACCTTCAAATGGGTGGGTCTCCGTCCACGATCATATCTTTCCCTAACCTTTTCATGAGACACTTTGAGATTGGCTTTAGCCTTCTTCCAAAGATCTTTAATGTTATCTGGGTCTATTGTCTCAGGTAGAATGTCACTCAGAGACCAGAGGTTAGAGAGCGGCGTGTTGGGAACGAACTTGAACATCAAAGAAGCTGGAGTAAACTTATAAGATTCATGAACCGCCAAATTCAAAGCAAAAGCTAACCAATGCAGGGACGTGTCCCACCTGGAATGATCGTCGTGATGATAGGCGATAAGCGCGGACCTGGGATTACGATTAGCCCGTTCAGCCAGAGATGGTTGAGGGTAATAAGCAGAAGTTGTCACATGAGAGATGGACAGGTCAAAGCAGAATTTACGAAATAAATTAGATGTGAAAGCCTTAGCATTATCAGACACAATATATTGACACGGACCAAAAGAAGCAAAGATATAATTTATACAAGTAATGGTGGACTGAGCGGTAGCCAGCTTAGTCGGGAATAACCAGGAAAATCTTGTAAAACCATCTACACATACAAATATGAACTTGTTGGCATTTCCCTTCGATTGGGGGAAGGGTCCTACATAATCAATATACAGGCGTTCCATAGGGCGCGACGCTTGATGAGAAGACAACAGGTCTACCTTGGTGGACATGGTGGGTTTACTAAGCAAGCAGGATTTACAAGCCTTTACTAGTTCACGGATTTCACCGTCCATACCTTTCCAGATGAACCTTTCACGAAACTTTTCACGAGTTTTAAAGATTCCAAGATGCCCCCCTAATGGGGTCTCATGATAGTACTTGAAGATCATAGGTACAAGAACAGTTGGAACGACAACCTTCATCATCTTGTCATGCCTCGAAAGGCAACATAAAATACTATTCCTCAGTACATAAGGGACGACATGTCCCCCAGAAGAAAGGGTTTCCATTATCGGAGCCAGCGTCGGATCTTCACGTTGATATTTCTCGATATCCCTAAAGAGCATGGGAGCATCTGTTAAGATGGCATTAACATCAGATAGTATGGATTCGGGAGGTGATGAACTGTTGACCGGTTCATGGTTCTCAACGTCGTTGGAAAACATACGGCTGAGTCCATCAGCAACAACATTTTCGGTACCTCTGATATGCCTGACATCGAATTGGAAGGCAGAAATACGAATGGCCCAACGGGCTATACGACCAGTACGACGCGGCCTACCTAAGACCCAGCTTAAGGCTTGATTATCTGTCTCCAGGTCGAATTTGACATGTTCCAGATAGAGACGGAACTTTTCTAAGGCAAATAAGACTGCCAAACCTTCGAGTTCATAGATGGAATACTTGGCTTCTTGAGCCGATAGAGTCCTAGATGCATAGGCGATGGGTCGCCTCCCTAGTTCAGTCTCTTGAAGAAGGACTGCAGCTACCGCCGACGACGACGCGTCGGTTTGGACGATGAATTTCTTTGAGAAATCAGGCATAGCAAGGACAGG
Organism: Anabrus simplex; assembly: GCF_040414725.1. Lineage (NCBI taxonomy): Eukaryota > Metazoa > Arthropoda > Insecta > Orthoptera > Tettigoniidae > Anabrus > Anabrus simplex. The sequence continues at coordinate 1,069,117,370 of NC_090266.1, read as the reverse complement.
GGCATTACAGAGAGCTAATTTAAGATCTTCAAAAGCGGCTTGTTGAGAAGGTCCCCACTCGAATTTGATGCCTTTCCTACGAAGAAGGTTTAAGGGCGCCGCTCTATTAGCGAAGTTAGGAATAAATTTCCTGAAGAAATTCACCATACCAATGAACCTGGCGATACCTTTGATGTCCTTAGGAGGTTTAAAATCACGGATGGCCTGTGTTCTAGAATGATCGACTGCAACACCATCGGGTGACACAATATGCCCCAGGAATGACATGGAGGGCTTAGCGAAGGCAACCTTGGACAACTTAACAGTAACCCAGCCTTACGAAGGCGATTGAGAACTTCTCGCAGATGATCTAGATGTTCTTCAAACGTCTCCGAAAATACGACGACATCATCTAGGTAGTGATACAAGTACTCAAATTTTATGTCGGAGAAGACCCTATCTAGCAGTCTAGTGAGTACAGCTGCTCCCGTGGGGAGCCCGAAAGGCACGCGGTTGTATTCATACAAATTCCAGTCCGTGGCAAACGCTGTAAGATGTTTAGACTCTTCGGCCAGAGGAATTTGATTGTAGGCCTGATTCAGGTCCAAGATAGTAAAGAACTTGGCCTTACGAAACCATGAAAAGCAAGAATGAAGGTCGGGAAGGGGCACAGGTTGTAACACCACCTTCCGATTGAGAGCCCTATAATCAATGACAGGCCTGAAGCCACCTTGGGGTTTCGGGACTAGAAAAATAGGCGAAGAATACGCCGACTTAGAGGGCCGAATAGTACCATCCTTCAACATTTGATCAATGATTTCCTTCAGAGCCTTCATTTTAGGTGGAGACAGCCTATATGGTGGAAAACGGACAGGAATCGAATCCGTGACCTCAATTTTGTATTCGATAAAGTCAGTAACACCAAGAGTATCAGAGAACACCTCTGGAAATGACTGACAAGATTTACGAATACTATCAGCCTGCTCCTCAGGTAGATGTCTAAGGTCTAACAACATCTCATCCTGGGTAGGCGAAATAGATGAACATGATGCAGAATTACATTTCAATAATGGGATTTTACAATTAGACGCAAATTTGAAAGTGCACGACCTACTCTGAAGGTCGAGCACTAGACCGGTGTGAGAAATGAAGTCAGCTCCCAATATAATGGGGCAAGACAAGTGCTTAGTCACAAACAATTTGATTTTCCATGTAAATTTAAAAACACGAATTTTGACCTGTAAAGAACCTAGAATTTCTAATGGAGATGAATTAGCCGAAACATATTGGATCGCAGACAAACAATAGTCAGGAAGCTTACAAACAGATTTCAATTTTGAATACCATTCAGCCGAAATAATAGAACAAACACTGCCTGAATCTAATAGAGCTGTTATAGGCTCATTATTTAACTCAATTTTGAGAAAAGGTACGGGTGCGGGGGTATCCGCCGCAATCCTAAGACATTCTTTGGGGCATTCAAAAGATGAATTTGAAGACTGAACTTTCCCTGAATTTTCGACCTGTTTACCAGGGGCTGAGCCTCGGGAAGATGGATTAGTCGACTCAGCCGAAGCCACTAGTCACTTTTTATTATAGGCATTGGTGGAATTTGCACCAGACGTTGAGCAGGAGGGGGTGCTATTTGAATTTGGGCAATTCTTGGCGATATGTGAGAAAGCCCCACATTTAAAACAGCCTTGTGATGAACCAGCTCCATTATTTGCCCTACTAGATTTGATCAATGGACACTTGTTCCGAAGATGGTCAGGCGACCCGCAAGCATAACATTTACGAGGTGTGACTGGTCGGCGAGGTGGAGGCCGAGGATTACCAAAAGAAGGAGGGGGTTCTTCCGCGACACGCAAGGAATCGGCGTATCTAACTCCTTCCGCTGAGACGGCCAATGCTTCAAGTTCAGAGAAGGTTTGCGGGCACGCCGCGAAACACAAATATGACCTATAGGGTGGCGAAATGCCTTCCACAATAGCTTGTACAATCTGATCCTCAGGGAAGTGAAGAGCAAACACCCTAGTATAGAACTTAATATCTTGGATGAAATCTGCCAAGTTTTCATCCAAGCGCTGTACACGATAATAGTACTTCTGAATAAGGGAGGACCTTGCCCTAGCCGGGATGAAGTTAGCTAGCAAGTGGGCGTGGAAGTCTTCAATAGATGATTGCTCGGCAATGGCTCTTAGTATTTTGTCTGAGAGAATACCAATTGCATAGGGATAGATGATTTGCAAAATCTGACATGGAGAAAGAGAAAAAACAAGAGCATGGTCCTGGAACTCAACTAAAAACCTTAAAATAGAAATAACTTCACTGGTGGTATTAACACAAAAATTAGAGATACCCCTGAGCATCATTGCTAATGGATGAGGCAATCTGCTGAACCCAGGTGACATAGTAGGTAAAGGTTTAAGTGGCAAAGGCGTTAATTCAGAACGTACATTATTCAACGAGGTTCGGCGTTCAGACTCGTTGTCCAATGGGGCAGAGGTTGTTTGAGCTGCAACGGTTTTCCTATTGACGTCTCCCTTAGGAGGCTCTTCCTCGCTACCTACATTCACCGTGGCGGGTTGATCAGTTTTGGGAGGAACTTCCCCAGTAAACAATTGGGTAACCTTACTGGACAATTCAGAAAGATTTTCAAGAACCATACTAGCTTCCTTCCTCTGAACGTCATTCAACTTCAGAGACAACAGATCATTAACTCTATTCGAAAAATGAAATAGCCTGGCTTGCACACGCTTAATTTGATTAGGAGAAGGATCACTTTCTTCAAAAAAACTAACTACAGATGCTAGCTCAGTAGTATTGTCAGTGATCGTGGAAAGAGAGTCGTCAATTTCTTTCTCTCCCAAAGTGGGGATGGAAATGGGCAAATCAAGGGACTCTCTAAGCTTATTTGTGTCTACCGCAACCGTGCCTCCAGATTGCACATTTCTAATAGTTAACTCATAGATCAACTCCTCCTTGCGCAAATAGTTGAGATGGAGAACATCGCGAGGGCCGGGCATGATGACAGAACAATTTTGAAAAAAGGAAAAATCAAAAAATTCCAGCAACTGAGAAAATTGTTAGAGTTCGGATCAAAGCAATGTTTAGCCGTCAAAAGGGGCTAAATTGAGACCCATTCAACCACGCTCTGCTAGCACTTGTTCCGAAGGTATCTGTGGAACAGCAGAGGTGAAAGAAGGTGCGGGGGTGAACAGGTCTCAGGCTACGAAATTAAAGCTGATTTAAAATTTAACAAGGTTATATTTTCTTTGCAAAATCAAGAAATAACAAGCATGGCAGGTACAGAGTAGCAAGGCAACAAGGTACAATTATAGTATTTACAGGGTTTGGGCTTCGAGCCCCGAACTCACAATTCTTGAGCAATTAGCTCAGCTTTACCGCAAAACAAGTTTCAACAGAGGGGCAGAAAACCCCATTCATGCCCAGGAGCACTTGCTCCAAATTACACAGAAAAGCCTCCTCGAGGCATACAACACTCAATTTTCAAGAAAGAGCCACTCGCTCTCAAACCTTAAGCCTATCAAAGGCCACACCAAATTCCACCTTCAAGTTGTCCTCCACGGACACGAAAACAGGGGTAAAATACCCAACCTACTGAGGCCTATTAAGAGAGAAAAGGTTAATTATATGGCTTCTAAAAATACCAATTTGAGAGGAGGCGATCTGCACTCCTAATACATTTGTTTAAAACCTAATCTGGCTCTAGGCCGCTAATGCAAGGGCTAATCCCATACTAAAGAGGTGACTTTAAAATGAAACAATTTACATATACGTTAAGGAAGAACCAGTTGTGAAAAATAAGTTCACCTCAATGCAATATGAGTGGGAACTCGAGAGGGTTAAGCACTCTCTATCCCAATTTGTAGCTTAAGAGAGAATAGATACTAAGAGTCTTTACATTTTAGGGAAAGGTTACATGGTGGAAAAGCATCGGACCTGCCCCGAGAGTTAAACTGCTGAGCTAGCAAGAAAATAAGTTATTAAACGGCCATTACCTTGTTGTTGAACTGCTGCCCGAAGAAAGAGGCGCTTCCCGCCCCCTGCTATGTACTTTACACACCAAACGATGTTACTGGAGTGGCGCGGAGACCCGAAAATCAGCAGTTTAAATAGTCTCGCGGAAAGTTCGAGGCGTTTTAGGAATGAGAACACCCTCCCACAAAAACTTTATTGGGTAGGGTTAAGCAGCATATCCCCGTTGAGGAAGATACACCTGATTGGTCATAAATTAATTAAAGAAATTCGGGATTGGCTAAATTCAAAACAAGGGGAAAGAAAGGGTTATACAACCAACTTAAACAACAAGGAACAAACTTTTGAAATAAAAATTTCTCAAAAAAAAAAAAAAAAACAGTTCTTTCACTTCGCACTAGGGTGCACCATTGTATTTCTTCAGTAGTGTCCTCTAGAAGAGAAAGTTCACACTTCTTACTACAGGTAAAAAAAATACATCGAAAAGACCCAGTTCAGAAACTTCAAAATTTCCAAATAGTGACATCTTCTGAGAAACTTGAAAATTAATACAGTAGATAAAGTTCAGACTTCCTCCAGCAGAGGAGTTTCAACTGGCGCAAAGTTTGAATTAGCGGCGTGGAGGTGTACCGCCCGGTACAATTATTATTATTATTATTATTATTATTATTATTATTATTATTATTATTATTATTATTATTATTACTATATAATACAGACAGTGCAAACATCAAAGTCAGACCTTGGTTATCAGAGAGGCAGCACAAACTCCGTGTAAATGGGTTATTGCACGTATCATGAAAGAGCCTTAACAATGCCAGTAATGATGCAAACATAGAAGGAAATGGACATGATACTGTATATTCTATTGGGCTTATGCCGTGTCAAGAAAGTAAGGTGAAATTATTTACATTATTTATTGAAGAATTTATTTATACACGGCATTCCTTGTACTTAATATCTTATACCTTATTTTCTTGACACGGCTTAAGCCCAAAAGCCTATATAGTATCATGTCTATAAGTACGGGCCGTGAAAGCATCATTGGCAACATAGAAGGAAATTAGTTACAACAATGAACTGCCGTATGGAGCACTTCATCTATGGCAGAACTAAATCTTCAACTACATTTCAGTAAATTCCCCTGAAGGAAATCTGCATACAGTATTCTGACATTTCTTGTGGCTTGATTTATGGTAATCCACTTTACAAGAGTATTTTGTATGCTGTAAGCATTTGTTATAAGCCAAATACATTTTCTTACCCAGCTATTAATATCATAGCTAACAAGTTTTGACAGCAAGGACAATGTTCTACACCACACCAGAACAATTCCGTTGTGTCATTCATCTCCACTAATGATGCCCCCACACACACCGTACATGCTCCCTAGGGGATCTAATTAACCTGCAGACAGTTTGTGATGTGCAACTTTGTAGCATTAGCAGGGATTGTTTGCGCGGTTTCCTGCATGCTCCAAATATCTTAGTTCGCATGTATCAGAATCCAATATGAGTAGGAGGGTGGGAATCTCCTTTTCCGGTTTACATCGCATTCTTATAGCAAGTCATGAACCTCGCTACAATGCCTAGTGTAATTGGTGTTTTTTTACCAGATGAGAGAAGAAACAAAGCCGTTTTAATAACGGCTACGAAAACCCTTTGAGAAGTGGAAAGCAATGACTTTCACTATTCGTAATCTCAGTACTAAGTGCATAAAGTTGTTAATCCTATGCTTCCGTCTTTGTCCACAAAATCAGGATAATAATAATAATAATAATAATAATAATAATAATAATAATAATAATAATAATAATAATAATAATAACGGGTTTACGTCCCACTAACTACCTTAATGGTGATCAAAGGTGCGTAGATCCCGAGATGTTTTCCGGTGAAATTCTTTCACGAGGCAGTAAATTTACCGACACGAAATTGGCATATATAAGTTCGGCTCCGTGGCTGACTTTTGAGCTTACTGATCGTCGGTTCAGAGGGCCAGGAGTTCGATTTCCATCCGAACTTGGGAATCTTAACAGCGTATGACTAATTCTTCTGGTTCGAAGTCTGGGTGTTTGTGTTCGTGTCCATGCATGCACAAGCTACCAACCACCGCAGAGATTCGTTTAGTGAAAACACGCCTGTAATTAGGGTTGATGTCCGGAGGGGCATCTGGCCGTAAAATTAGGCCAAATCTACATCACATTCCGACCCCAATAATTTGGGAAAAGGGCGAGGAAGAACAAGAGGGCTGGCGTGCTTGATCACCTTTGACTACCATCCCACTGAGGTGGGATCGGATCGCCAACTTTGGGCTTCCAGGCCTGCTTTATGTCGTCTAAGCCGTTCGGCATGGCTGAATTAATGTCTTACTAATTTTGGTGCAGCTTTGTAAACCATGTACCAACCCAGAGTTGGAGCAAGATTTCAAACCCAAGTCTTTCTAAGCGAACCGAGTACACGTTTGCAACCACGGCTAGCCAGCCCCATAGAGAGATGAGAATGTGTGTGTTTTACAGACTAGAAATAGTAGGCTATTTAGTCAGGCTCAGTTTTGCATATTCTTATGCCCTTAGCTCACGCATAATGTACGAGGGCTGTTAATAAACTAGTGGCAACGTAGTCCAGACACTCGCAGGAGATCAGGCATGCGCAAGTAGGACATGGGAGCGGTCTGGTGCGCTGCTGTCGATGTGTAGTGTGCATTTGACGGGCATACAGTTAGAAGTGTTTTTGCTGTGTAGCGATGAAGTGAAGAGTATCGATTTCAACGTTCTAAAGCATGATGGCAAATGGTGACCAACGTTCGTGTATTAAAATCGAGGTTGCCCGTGGCGAAAATGTACCCGAATGTTATCGACGATTACGTGAAGCCTGTGGCGAGAATGCCTTACCATACAGGACGTTTGCACGATGGGTCAAGGCGGTTCCGTGCAGGTCAGAATGAGGTCTTGGAACACCCTCCGTACTCACTAGACATGAGTCCTTGTGACTTCGACCTGTTTCCGAAGTTGAAGGAACCCCTCCGAGCCCACCGATTTCCTGACATGGCAGTAAGGTACTCCTTCGTTGTTATCAACAAGTGTCCCCCACGGCTTACGGACATTTGGTAAAAGGTCATGGACTTTGCGGGAGACAACATTGCGGGACTGTAACGCAATTGTACAGTACTTGTTAATTCATAATATATTGCATCCTATCAATATTGCCTCTTCTCTATTCACAGACCTCGTATATTTATATTAGAATTATAGAAAATATTCCGTAAGCTCTCATAGATCAACAGATCTTACGTTAAATATTGTATGTATGTATGTTCGGTCCTCAGACCTAAGGTTGGTCGGATCCTCAACAGCTCAGCCATCAGCTGTCATAGATAGCCTAGGCATCACTGAAGACGCGTACTAGGGAAATGAGGAGTGATGTAGTTTCCCGTTGCTTTCCTCACCGATCTAGAAGTTGCTATTACATATCAGTCTGCCAAGCCCACTGAAATGCATGCATCATCCGACCCTATGAGCAACATTTTCATACCATTCATAGCGGGGACTGGCTTCATAAAGAATGGCATTACTACCATTGCTCATACGTCAGTCACTTTCATATTGTCAAAGCCAAGGGTAAAACTGAGACAGGTCAATGAAAGTAACAAAATTGCTCTAGCCTATACCAGGAGACATAGTGCACTGTAAACACCAGGTCCCGCCAGCAAAGGCCTACGTTGAATATTAATAGGTTTCTTTATACTTCATAGGATTTTATTTCCGTCATAGGATACTGTGAATCAGTAGTTACATAGTATTGAAATTACATTATGTTATGTTTACCGAGCTGGATAGCTGCAGTCGCTTAAGTGCGGCCAGTATGCAGTATTCGAGAGATAGTGGGTTCGAACCCCACTGTCGGCATCCCTGAAGATGGTCTTCCGTGGTTTCCCATTTTCACACCAGGCACATGATGGGGCTTACCTTAATTAAGGCCACGGCAGCTTCCTTCCCACTCCTAGCCCTTTCCTGTCCCATCGTCGCCATAAGACCTATCTGTGTCGGTGCGACGTAAAGCTACTTGCAAAAAAAAAAAGCATTCTGTTAAAAACTGGAAAATAACCTAGATCACGTTCTCACACCATTTTCTGATTTATATATGCAATATTAATTGTAAAGTTTGGAAAGTGATACATAAAACCAAGAATATTTTCAAAATAAATTTACTTTAACACAATTTTCTAAAATTCTAAAATTTCGCTCTTCGTGCTGTAGACCAAGCACACGCTACCATGCTGCCGTTGAAACCAGCAGTCTGAGTCAAATCTGCCTCAATGCCGATGAGTGATCGAGAGTTAAGTCTGTTTTCCTGCAGCGTCGATCAGAGGGAATTTGCCATCCTTTCCAAACAAGAAAAGGACTTCTTCGGTTATGCACTCGTAGCATGTGTGTAAACATGCATTCTTAACATGATATCAACATTTGGATAGATTGTTTGTTGGCCCTTTTCTATTGGCCATTTAAAGTGATATTGCTTCATACTTTCAACCCTGCTGGCCAAAAATGCGGTTTGATGTGAAACAGCTTGTCACTAGGCGAAGGTTCTAAGAATTGTTTAAAAAGTTTAAGAAATTTCCTACTCTAGTCTTCATGTTCTGCAGTGGTCAAAGTACACATTTTGTGATAACAGCAAGCCTGTTTGAGAAATAGTCAGTATGTAATCATTCGTTCTTTCCTCTGTTTGTCAAAAGTGGGGATGAATGTGTTCAATCAGAAATTGTCTTGTCAAGAAAAATATACCTGGGCATCGTTTGTCTCGTCCACGTCAAAGTTTTGACAGTCTGCCGTCTTTCATCTCACTCATATATTTTCTACTAAACTTCTCGAATATCCTGCGCATGGGACATAATAAGCAGGAGCACTTGCGTCGAGGATTCTGTTCTGGAGTCCAGAAATTCAGCAGGCATGTTCGAGGTATTGTTGTACGATTGGCCACGACGTTCCGGAATATATAGATATAGATGCTGCAATGTCTCGTCACAACTTTCAACACATGTCCTAAATTTCGTAATAACTTGAAGAACATCTCAATAAGAAGTACATTTGGTTTCACGAAGCGCAACAGAATTCAAAATTGGAAATTGATTGATTTGTGATAAGTTGCATGGGGTATGGAATCCACGCTAATGGAATAGTACCAGGAGATTTTAGCTTCATTGATCGTCTCATACAATATTTGTTGCGCTAACTTCTCAAGGAACTCATCACATACATGTAGTTGATGATAGGTAAGAAGTTTTTCCACACTCCGGATTACCAAACTTGCCCATGTACTGAGCCGAGAAAAAATCTACTGAGAAATCATTTCAAACATCATCATGCTGTCACCATTGTTGTTTAGAACCAAATATTTCATTTGAACCTCGAAATAGCAAATCACGAGAGGCTAAGGCTTTTTATAGCTGCTTCTACTCCCCGTGAAACCATCTTCCAATAACTAATTTCCCACTTGACAATTTCAGTTCGTCCTGAATTGATTTTCCCCAACCTTTCTCCTGTTTCATTCACAGTGAGAATGGCATTTCTCTGACCAAGAGTATTTTGGAGGTCCTTAAGCTTAATCCAAACATTTTTCCTGTCATTGAAGCCTTATTTTAAATAAGGCTCACTGTGCATCAGAAGGGAACAGACCATGAGGTACATCGTAAGTGCCTGCCTTCACATTTGAATATACCAGCCATACTCTCTCTCCTGAGTCTCTCCATTTATCACTTTTCTGCTAAAATGAGTTGCAGTAAATGACGCAAATATCATGATACTTGCTAGATTTTGCGTAGTCTGCATTGTTATAATGAACCAGTCCATACTTCACTACACAATCGCGCAACTTATTATTGATTACCCAGTTCGTGAGACCTCGAACAAAATATACATTTGACCTGCTTCAAACTGTTAATTTGGAATCACTGACCAGAACTTTGTTCATAATGAGTGAGAGAATATTTACTGTATCATCTGCAGAGGGATTAACATGGTCAGTACGTATTTATGTCTACCCCAGAGTCCCGCTTCTTCATACGGGATCGGGGATGTTGTGAGATGAATGTATATGGTAGTTTTTACGGCGAATGCCCTTCCTGACACAAACCTTGGTTGAGGAGCTAATGGTGAATAAATATATGATTGTGAATGAAATTGGGCAAGGAGGTGGAAGGAATCAGCTGTGGCCTATGAGCGGGAACTGTTAAGGCATTTGCCTGAAAGTGAAAATAGGAAACCACCGAAAACCATTCTCGTGACAGCCGACGGTGAGGCTTGCGTCTCCCGATTGTAGAGCTTGGCTCCACAGCCACAGTGCGTTAACCCCCGCGGCCACTCCGCTCTGTTTGTTATTACACTGACTGACAGAGCAAATGCAACACCAAGAAGGAGTGGTCAGAACTTTTTGCCAATTGCAGGGTAGACTGACGTCACTGAGGTATGCTCATGATGTGAAATGCGCCGCTGTGCTGCGCACGTAGCAAACGATAAATGGGACACGGCGTTGGCGAATGGCCCACTTCGTACCGTGATTTCTCAGCCGACAGTCATTGTAGAACGTGTTGTCGTGTGCCACAGGACACGTGTATAGCTAAGAATGCCAGGCCGCCGTCAACGGAGGCATTTCCAGCAGACAGACGACTTTACGAGGGGTATGGTGATCGGGCTGAGAAGGGCAGGTTGGTCGCTTCGTCAAATCGCAGCCGATACCCATAGGGATGTGTCCACGGTGCAGCGCCTGTGGCGAAGATGGTTGGCGCAGGGACATGTGGCACGTCCAGGCGCAGCCCGAGTGACGTCAGCACGCGAGGATCGGCGCATCAGCCGCCAAGCGGTGGCAGCCCCGCACGCCACGTCAACCGCCATTCTTCAGCATGTGCAAGACAACCTGGCTGTTCCAATATCGACCAGAACAATTTCCCGTCGATTGGTTGAAGGAGGCCTGCACTCCCGGCGTCCGCTCAGAAGACTACCATTGACTCCACAGCATAGACGTGCACGCCTGGCATGGTGCCGGGCTAGAGCGACTTGGATGAGGGAATGGCGGAACGTCGTGTTCTCCGATGAGTCACGCTTCCGTTCTGTCAGTGATAGTCACCGCAGACGAGTGTGGCGTCGGCGTGGAGAAAGGTCAAATCCGGCAGTAACTGTGGAGCGCCCTACAGCTAGACAACGCGGCATCATGGTTTGGGGCGCTATTGCGTATGATTCCACGTCACCTCTAGTGCGTATTCAAGGCACGTTAAATGCCCACCGCTACGTGCAGCATGTGCTGCGGCCGGTGGCACTCCCGTACCTTCAGGGGCTGCCCAATGCTCTGTTTCAGCAGGGTAATGGCCGCCCACACACTGCTCGCATCTCCCAACAGGCTCTACGAGGTGTACAGATGCTTCCGTGGCCAGCGTACTCTCCGGATCTCTCACCAATCGAACACGTGTGGGATCTCATTGGACGCCGTTTGCAAACTCTGCCCCAGCCTCGTACGGACGATCAACTGTGGCAAATGGTTGACAGAGAATGGAGAACCATCCCTCAGGACACCATCCGCACTCTTATTGACTCTGTACCTCGACGTGTTTCTGCGTGCATCGCCGCTCGCGGTTGTCCTACATCCTACTGAGTCGATGCCGTGCGCATTGTGTAACCTGCATATCGGTTTGAAATAAACATCAATTATTCGTCCGTGCCGTCTCTGTTTTTTCCCCAACTTTCATCCCTTTCGAACCACTCCTTCTTGGTGTTGCATTTGCTCTGTCAGTCAGTGTATTTATACGTATTACCCATAAAATACCTCCCGTGAAGAAACAAAGATATAGTGTTCCAGTGGATACCTTCTCATGTAGGAATTAAAGACAGACAAAAATAGGCTCAGTTACCCCTATAATATCGACATTTTTCATTCCGACATCAGCTTTACTTTCTTGTTGTTTAGCAATAATTAATTGAGTTATTTTCCCCGTCCTCGTCAAGCTCTTCTGGAAGCTGAATTTTACACTCCTCTGCTTTGTGATAAGGCTTTGTGAGCGTGTGTCTTCCTCAGAAGTAATAAATATAGCTTCAGCGTTTTTTTTTTTTTTCATTTTGCTATGTCAATCACTTCTTCAGGGCCCCACTCTCTTCTTGTCAGTTCTGTTTTCAATTTTGTCCTATTCCTGAACTGCGCTCCAGATGGGCGAATCTTTTCAAATTATGTTTCATATTTAGTTTTAAAGAAAAGACATAATTTTAAAGAACATGTCGTCAGGCCAAACAAATTAATCTCGTTTTGAAAATAATACTCAGTTTCAATGTTTAGAAAATGTCTTACTTTACAAATTCCTTTACGCTAGAATGCACATCGTGTGTGACGTCAAAATGATTTGTTGTAAGGAACTAAGAGTTATATTCGCGGTAATGTACTGTAAGCAGTATTATCACGTTTTGCGAACCATGTATTCTTAAAATATTTACGTTTTGTATTCGTTCTAGCGGTCACAAAAATCACAGAGTAGTTTAATATTGTATAGTATAAGTACACTCGAGTGCAGTATTTACATGTAATCTATGACAGTCATATTTATCATTTTGCCAAGTTAAATGATATTTCATTTAACTTAAAAATATCCTAGTAAGATCGACAATGATCATGTTATCACTTTTTATGGTTTTACACTTTTATCCGATTTTGAAATTTGTAAAATAATGTATGAAGAATCATATCCTGTAAGCTAGTTTGTTACTTCCCTCGATTTATAGACAAAACAGGACATAAAATAATGCCCAATTTCGAACTGTGTATCCGTCTTTCTTTCTCTCTTTTCCATTTCCGTTTTCCCAATTGGGAACATGCATAATTTTCAAAAATATTTTTTTTGAAAAGTACACCAATGAAATAGTACGTAAACGTATTACATTGCGGTATGTTGCCTTGTTTTCTACCATTAAAAAAATGTTTAATAGTACCTTTCCGCAAGGCGAGTGAAACGGCCTCTGACGTAAGCGGCGCGCTGTGACGTCACGATCCAGTACCGCATGGAGCTCTACCAGCCGTTGTGCATCAGCCGTTGCTAAAAGCCGATTGTTTATTATTCATGATCGCGAGTAACTTCGAAATGACAGAAGAAAGGTTCGAAACTGCACAGTCAGACAATCTACCATGTGTAGATGTCATCATTCTTGAAAAATAGTGATTTTTGTGGCCGCAGAAATTCGCGGATAACAAGCAAGTTTGTAAGTGGCGTCTTTTATATTCGTGCAATGTACTGTATCCCATAGTATTAGGATGACAACGAACCTGGATAGATATCACATCACTTTCAACATTTCCTTCTAGACTGATTCCCCTATTAAAGAATAACATTACATTTTCGGTCTTTCAGCATTAGTAAAGTAAGAAATCGGATTTCAGCACTAACATAAACATATAGGTAGCATTATAGTACTAGTCCGCTTCTGTGGTGTAGTGGTTAATGTGTGCCACTCCCGGAGGCCCGGTTTCGATTCCCGGCTCTGCCATGAAAGTTGAAAACAAATAGTACGAGGACTGGAACGGGGTCTACTCAGCCTCGGGAGGTCAACTGAGTAGAAGGGTTTCGAATCCCACCTCAGCCATCCTCGAAGTGGTTTTTCGTATTTTCCTACTTCTCCTCCAGGCACCTAAGGCCACGGCCGTTTCCTTCCCTCTTCCTTGTCTATCCCTTCCGATCCTCCCATCCCCCAACAAGGCCCCTGTTGAGCATAACAGGTGAGGCCGCCTGAGCGAGGTAATGGCCCTCCTCACCAGTTTCATCACCATACTCAAAGTCTCAACGTTCCAGGACACTGCCCTTGAAGTGGTAAAGGTGAAATCCCTCGCTGAGTCCGAGAGAAAACCAACCCTGAAGGATAAACTGATTAAGAAAGAAAGAAAGATCATAGTACTATAGGGCTATAATCTATCATTCCCCAAAAAATATATATTTATGGTTGGGACAACTGGCCTACCCACTTCCGGGGCCCATGAAAGAGAATTAAATATCTTTGTGGAGGGAAAAAGTTAAACATGATAAAGATAAATATGACTTCATCTAGTTTTCACAAGTCGGGCTGAGTGGTTCAGACTGTTGAGGTGCTGGCCTTCTGACCCCAACTTGGTTCAGTCCGGTGGTATTGAAGGTGCTCAAATACGTCAGCCTCGTGTCGGTAGATTTACTGGCACGTAAAAGAACTCCTGCAGGACTAAATTCCTGCACATCGGCGTCTCCGAAAATCGTAGAAGTAGTTAGAGGGGCGTGAAGCCAATAACATTAATTACATTTGGCTTTTAACAAGCTGAACATATCAGGAAAGAAAAGTGTCCTGGTGACATTTTAGTCGCTCAATACAGGAATATCTTTGGGTGCTGTGACTTTTACTTTCTTTTTTTGCTTTACGTCACACCGTCACATATAGGTCTTATGGCGACGATGGGACAGGAAAGGCATAGGAATGGGAACAAAGCGGCCGTGGCCTTAGGTACAGCCTCAGCATTTGCCCGGTGTGAAAATGGGAAACCACGGAAAACCATCTTCAGGGATGCCGGCAGTGGGGTTCAAAACCCACTATCTCCCGGATGCGAGCTCACAGCTGCGCGCTCCTAACCGCACGGCCAACTCGCGCGGTATTTTTACCCTTCGGTTTATTGACTTGGCTTGTATAACCTAAAACTTAGGCTAAGTTGGATAATATTTTAAACACCTACATCACTATTTTCACCTGTGTGCAATTATGTTATTTATTTCATTAATATTATGATAATTATTATAATTGAGCATTGTTAACTTATAAGACCCCAACAGACAAGCATTGGTTTTGTGTAGAGTTATACATTTGTTAAATTCACGTTGTTTCCTTTCATAATGTACACGCCTATTCTTTGTTACATTATAGAGTATTTAGATATAGCCTAAATTTCTTTACCAAGCTCTTCAATAAAGACATACATAACTGTCCCATGCCAAGATATATGGGTAGAATTAGAGCTGTCAAAATGGTTCATAACCCCTTTGATTTATTATCTTGACATGGATCACCCAAAACATAGGTTAGGTTTGGAAAATACTTAAATAATCAGCATTATTTAATGCACTGTTTATTACTTTCATATTCCAAGATGTAATTGAAGCATTTAAATAAAGCATCATACATTAAAATTTAAAGTTTTACCACTAGAACAGCTGACATGGAAAAGTGATTTGAAAATTCAAACAAATTCATCTTACGTTAAAATATTCAAAAAAATAAACTGTAGACTTTTCCGATATATCACCAGCATTTCTCCGGCTCGCCAAAATCCATTTCTTCCTAGTTTTAGTGTCTTTGGAACATTTATAAACAATTTGTTTGGTATGGTATGCGATGTGCTATTGCACATCGGAACTCTACACCATTTATAAGTTTTCTGCCTCACTGTCTGCGCAGGATTCATTTTAAGTCTAAAATATACCACTCAGATTATTATCCAATGTATAGACCTCGAATTTAACCATACTAGACACTAACGTAAAGTAGAAATACGCGAAGTGTATCCTGCTTCTCACAGCACACTATGTGTTATTTCGTCTGCTAATTCAGTCAACCTGTACGATGACGTCAGACCAATGAGATCGCGTGCTTGCGTGACGTGACATTTTCGTAGATTTTTATCACGTTTGGAGTTATTATTTGTACATTCTGATCACATTTTTGAATTCTGCATGAAATTTTGAATCAGATTAGCATATTTTTAATTAAAACCCCGGATCATGCATGTTCCCTATTACTGAATCTGCATCCCCCTTCAGGCCTTGCCCTGCGTCACATTTCGAAGATTTAACATCTCGCGTTTTCACTCCATTTTCTCAGCGAAAATTCTATGTAAATTTATTTAGCCACATTTATATGTATATTGGAGCACAGGATGCATACTTTCCAGCGCAGTTTGTAATCACCTGTAGGCTAGGCTGTACGAGTGCAAGAAGGCATATATCCAGGTGTCTCTTCTTTCTGAAAACCGGGGCGTTCAAGCGAAATTAAAAGAAATAGTCGAAGGAAGGCCCATATTATTATTATTATTATTATGATTACAGATCATTTGCTATGGTTTTATACTTCTATCTGATTTTAATATTTGAAAAATAATGTATGAAAAATCATATCCAGTAAGCTTGTTTATTACTTTCCTCGATTTATAGACCAAAAAAGGACATAAAAGTAAGGTCTGGTTTCGAACTCTATATCCATATTATTTTCATGCCCTTACTTTCTTTTTATTTAGCTCTCTCCATGTCCGTTTTTCCAATTACTGAATCTGCACCTCCCTTCGGGTCTGTGCCCTGTGTCAGAGCCTAGGTTGGTCTTATGGGAAATCCGGGCTTGCGCTTAATATCCCATTAGTGATAAGTAAACTCGTGCCCTCGTTCTCCTCGAGGTGGTGTAGCTCTTTAATGATACACCTCCAGTTAAAGTAAGCTGCGTGTACCTTTATAGCCGCACAGCAGCCCTGCTCTTCATCTTCAATCTGTGGAAGAACCGGGAATCGAATACGTTTTGTTTGACACATATCGCATGAAAAGTATCCAGTTATTTTCAGTTTGCCAGAAAACAGGTACAGTTCCCAGGCTGGTACTCTTTTCTTTTCGCTTTATCACACTGGATGTGATGGGAAACATACCTACTTGTTCCAGAGAGTGAATTTCATTTAGTCCTGAACAGGACCGTTTTTATCAGATGTTACGTAGCCAGGTTGGACTACGACATGAAGCTCTGTAGGTAGTAAGCAGGGTGTCAATAATATTCAGTGCATCAAGTGCTCGAAATGCTGATCACCTTGGTTTACACAGATTTCAGCGTAACGTTGTAAAGACATTCTTGCTCGTTAAACTCGTGAGGTGTAACAACTTGCCATGCCTCAGTGATCAATTGTCGAAGGTGATGGTGATTTTCAGGCTCCTGCGCATAAACTACCTACTCCAGGTGACCCCACAAGAAGAAGATCGGGTGATGTGGCAGGCCAAGGAACGGGTCCCCTCCTTCCCATCTATTTATTACGATGTGAAGTATGAAGATGGTTCCGGACAACTACTTATCCGTGAAGTGGGGCTCCTTCTGTCGAAGAAAATATTGTAATCCGTCCATCAGTGGCATGTTCTCCAGCAATTGCAGGAGATCAGTTTTAAGAAAATGAATGCGGTGTACTTCTGTCAGATGGACGTCAATTAAATTTGGTCCGATTAGGTAGTCTCCCAACGTCCCACACCAAGCATTTACATCCCACTGCATTTGAAATGCGCCCTGTCTTACCTAACGGGGATTCTCTGTACTCAACTAATGCATATCCTGCCGAGTTATTGCTGTGAAATCGTTATTCATCTGAAAACAAGGCTCTAGACAAAAACACTGCATCACTGGTCACACTGCGCAATGTCCATTGACAAGATATTACTCAAGCATCGAAATCACGTCCGTGGAACTGCAGATGGTACGGATTAAATGTATTGATATCCAATATTTGCATAGCAGACGACCGATTGATAATGATCTGTCCTGCGAGTTCTTTATCCCTGTACTAACATGATGATTATACCAGGCAGCGTCCAAAACAGCCTAGTTTTTGGAATCAGACGTTATAGGAGCTTCTCTAACAGGAGATACGCTTCCAGATGTCGCAATTGGACGCAATCTTCTCAGAAAACCGCTCGTGATAAAGGCGTTGTGACTCAAATATTTTCCGTCTTGTTTCTCTATAAATTAGCAACGTATCAACGTACTCGTCTCAGGCAAATACCGTGAGGGAATTAGGAAGTGTTGTGATGTGAACTTGTAGGTGTGGATAAACATTGTGTCCCCGTTACAATGGGGCACGACCTGTCGTTCAAAAAGTAGATAAGACTGAATTCGAGTAGCTACATTACTGATATTAAGACACCGCATGTGTTATTGACTCAGCCTCAAAGATATCATATATTATTCTCGATAGTAATATAGTACAAAACTACGGCCCTTCCACATCGAAAGTTAATATCCAGAGTTTTCAGTCATATTTTACGGCGTTCATTTAACTTTCTACCATTACATATCACTTGGTATAACATAATAATTCGATCGTATTACGGGTACATGTGTCATTTTATTGAGCAAAAAATTGCATGTTTGTACAATAGTTCGCAGGATTTGGCAGGGAAATTGTGCATAGTCGTTTTTCCTTTGCTTGTTCGATGGCTCAGTATCGATAAAGTTAATGTTGGTTGGGTTTCATAAAATTAAATAATAAGTGGCGGGTGGGCCACCCGATATATAAGAAATATTTATGAGGCTGTAACAGTCTATCAATCCTCGTCAACTTTCACCCTGCTCTCGTATCAGTTCAGTTTACATCTTAATTGATCGAAGGAATTGGCATCGCCGTTATTGTCACGTAGCTGGGAGCTCGCATTCGGGAGATGGTGCGTTCGAATTCTACCATCGGCAACACTGAAGATAGTTTTTCGTGGTTTCCATTTTCCGCACCAGAAAAATACTGCGGCTGTACCTTAATTAAGGCTACGGTTTCATACGTCCCCGTCCTATCCTTATACTATTCCATCGTCGCAATAAGACCTTCGACGGTGCGACTTAAAACAAAATGGTATAGGCCTAATATACATATTAAGTCAGGAGTAGGCTATGTGCCGGCACCGGTTTTCAACCTCTCCCTTCCTAGTGTCGTATATCACGTCATTAATTGCATCGAATTAACACCTCTGATGAGGTTGACATCAGGAAGGGTAGTAATAACTCGCTACGAATATTCCTACGAGACGGAGGGAAACGAGACAAGGGCTAGGCACAAGTTAATTGGCACCATGAAATAATATAGAGTAGGAGTTTGTATTATTATTATTATTATTATTATTATTATTATTATTATTATTATTATTATTATTATTTCTGTTCTATTTGTTGTTGTTGTTGTTGTTTTTGTTGTTAGGTAGTTTCCGTGGTTCACAGAGGAATAAGAAGAGCCTAGGTTGAATGGCTGGACGAGGAATTACTTAGAGCAGCATTTAACATATATTTGGAAAAAATATTTGCTTCCTTTCTTAAAAATGAGAGATAGAAAATCTAATAGGATAACAGAACAATTGAAAAGTTTAATAACGAGATCGTCGGCTCTAACAATATCATGTACTTAGAAGTCCTGAAATCAGGTACAAAAATTTGAGATAATCACCTAGTCGTTAAATTACATAGAGAAGAGTAAAACGAATAGGTTGCACATAACCGGCCATCAATAAAAGGCAAGGAGGCGAAACAACACCACTCCTCATAGAAATATCCTACCGGGCGAGTTAGCCGTGCGGTTAGGATCGCGCAGCTGTGAGCTCGCATCCGGGAGATAGTGGGTTCGAATCCCACTGTCGGCAGCCCTGAAGATGGTTTTCCCTCGTTTCCTATTTTCACACCAGGCAAATGCGGGGCTGTACCTTACTTAAGGCCATGGCCACTTCCTTCCCATTCCTAGGCCTTTCCCATCCCATCGTCGCCGTAAGACCTATCTGTGTCGGTGCGACGTAAAGCAAAATAACAACCAAAAAATATATATCCACAAACCAGAATGGACTTAAGGTCCAAAGATACAGAGACTAATCCCATACTAAAACGAATGACTGAAGGAGGAACATTTAAAGCCGAGACAAGATTTCCAAAATTTTGAGCTTGAGAATTTAATTCACCCAATTGAAAGGTTGAATGGGAGACGGCAGAGGGTCACCACTCGCGTTTCTATTACATTGCATATCTCCCAGTAGGGAATAGAACTAGAGTTCTCAGACTTCGACGAAAATCCTACATTTAAACAACCAGATTACAAAATTACGCAAAAGAAACCGGCTGTAAATTTTTCCTCAAACTACCCGCAGGCGCTAACACATGTTTAGGTAAATTCTGCCATTATCTTGTATCGCTGGGTGTTCAAGTAGGCCGAACCGGTGCCTCCCTAGGCGAGTCTCACTCCCATGCACAGGTGCAATTCAGATAAGACGGCCCTGAAGTGCTCTGCTTTTATAGTTCCGTAGGGGAAGTTTCCAGATTAAATTGAACTACCCTTTCCTGATAGGCTGAATACCACCGGGATTTATTGGATAGAGAACTTATTAACAAGCATCTGCTAGGTAGAGTAGACTTGCACTCCCAGCATTGAGCCGTCTGACGACGACTTTATTGATCTTGTTGAGGAGGGCATTGATAACCTAGGCGAATTCAACCTCCCCCCTGATTTCAAGTTTGTCTCCTCCTCCGAACTGCTCGCTGCTATCCGTAAACTCTAAAATAGGAAAACTCCCGGTCTAGACAATATCTCAGCCAACTTCTTGAAAAACCTCCCAAGGAAAGCCTTAACCTTCATCACTAAACTGCTATCTCCAGATACTCCCACTTCCAAAACTCCTGGAAACTGGCAAAGGTCATCATGATCCCAAAGGCACTCTCAGACCACAGCTTCCCCCAAAACTACAGGCCCATCTCTCTTCTCTCCATCATTTCCAAACTCTTCGACACTATTTTTCTCTCCCGCCTACAAGCTTTTATCGGCAACAAGAATCTTCTCAACGATGAGCAGTTCGGACTTAGAAGTGCTCACTCCACTATTCATCGACTTATGAGGATCACTGAAGAAATCACAAAAAATTACAATCACAGGAGGCACACAGGAGTCTGTTTTCTTGACAACTTGCGTGCGTTTGACAGGATATCTACAAACTTAAACTTTTTGACTTTCCCAACTACATGATTCACCTCATTCACAGTTACCTCTCAGAAAGAAAATTCCAGGTTCAGGTTGACAACTCCCTGTCGGACCACCCCCCCTATCAGCGCTGGGCACCCTCAGGGAGGGGTCCTTTCACCAGTACTCTTCAATTTATACATGTCGGACATACCCCGGCCCCCGCGCGTGAATGTCCACATGTATGATGATGACACCGCCATTTCTGCTGTCTCCTGGCAAACACCCAGAGCTCAAAATTATCTTCAAGAAGCCCTCTCCACCATCGAACCATTGCTTCGACAGTGGAGAATTAAAATTAATGTTTCTAAGAGTAGTGCTACTCTCTTCTCCAAACGAACCCACTCTGACCCTCTACCACTGGTCTTTTTCGGTGAGGTGATCCGGTGGTCCGATGTCACCAAATACCTGGATGTTTTCCTGGACAGAAGATTGAAGTTTAGACATCATATTGATAGAATCTAGGCCCAGGCGTTTCGACTCCTCTACGAAATTATACCTATTATGAAAGCCGATAATGGGCTCAACTTAGAAAAGAGGCTCCTGCTGTACAAATCCTCCATACAGCCAATCCTCGAATATACCAGTTCTGTCTGTGGGATCGCAGCCAAAACGCAACTTAACAAAGTTCAGCGCTTGCAAAATCGTGCACACCGCATGATCACATGTGCGCAATGGTATGACATGTACTTACGACGACATTTTTCCAATGGAAACATGAATTTTATGAACGGACACATGGTGTTGCCATGGGAGGCCCACTTAGCCCTGTTATTGCTAATATTTATATGGAGTTCTTTGAAGAAGAAGCCCTGCAGACTGCTGTAAATAAACCCAGCTGTTGGTTCCGCTATGTGGATGACACTTTGTGATATGGGAACATGGAGAGGAGGCACTTGACGGCTTTCTTACACATCTGAACAGTATTCATCATCGTATACAATTCACTGTGGAGAAGGAAAAGGATGGGGAATTAACTTTCCTGGACTTGCTGGCGAAGAGGAAGAATGATGGATCCCTAGGGCATTAAGTATACCGAAAACCAATACACACAGACCGATACTTAAACAAAAATTCCAATCACCATCCTGGCCAGAAGCGCGCCATGATGAAGACCTTGGTGGATCGCGCCCTTCGTGTCTGTGAACCAGATTACATCGAGAAGAAACTACGGCATCTTGATCTAGCCTTACAAACCAATCGCTACACGGTACAACAGGTCAGGAGAGGACTCCACCCTAGAAGACAGCCAGCGAACAGTAAACGAGAACGACCCAGGAAGAAAGGTATCGCTTATTTGCCGTATATTCGGGACGTCACGGATCGTATTGGAAGGCTCCTTGAAAGTCACGATGTTAAGACCATTTTTCAGCCGACCCGACTGCTACGAAACATGCTACGTTCTGCCAAAGATCCACGTGACCCTCTAACATCTACTGGGGTCTATAGGGTACCGTGCAGCTGTGAAGCTGTTTATATTGGCACGACTGGCAGAAGTGTCAATACTCGCCTGACGGAGCACAAAAGGAACTGTCGCTTGGGGTAATACGACAAATCAGCAGTAGCGGAGCATGCACTGCTTGACGGAAAGCATGAGATCCGTTACGAGGATACTAACATACTGGCCACAAAATCCTACTTCCATGCCCGTCTCTACAGGGAAGCAATCGAAATACATAAACATCCGGATAACTTTAATAGAAAGGAGGAAGGACTGAAACTCAGCAAGGCCTGGTACACCCCTTTCTATAACGTACGGCCGAAGTTTACTAAGATCAGGGACATTACAGTCAGTCAACCAGAGGATCCATTGCTCGGCACGACCCAGTCGGAGGTCGTGCACTCCGAGATCCAACCAGACAACAGACTGCTTGGAGCGACCCAGTCAGAATTCATGCCCTCATATATTCAACCTGGTGACATACTGCACGGCGCCAAGGAATCAGAGCTCGTGTGCTTAGAGACCCAACCAAACGTCAGGCTGCTCGGCGCGACCCAATCGGGGGTCGTGCTTTCAGGTAGTCAATCAGATGTCGGATTGCACGGCGCGAACCGATTGGAGGCCGCACACTTACATATAAATACAGCTGCTTTCCAAACAACATTTGCAGTCGCTAGCGGGATACAGGAGAGCGTATCTACACGATGCCACAGAAGATGACTACCGCAGCAGTAGTCGAAACGTCTGAAAGAAGCGAGAGGAGTGGACCACGGCATAATAGCCGGGAAGATTTTTATTATATCTCAATTACTCTATTGATAATCATGACATGGTTGCCAGGCTGAGTGGCTCAGACGGTTTAGGCAATGGCCTTCTGACCCCACCTTGACAGGTTCGATCCTGGGTAAATCAGATGGTATTTAAGTGTACTCATATACTTCAACCTCGTGTCGGTAGATTTAGTGGCACGTAAAATACTCCTGCGGGACAAAATTCCGGCACCTTCGTGTCTCCCACAACTGCAAAAAGTAGTTAGTGGGACGTAAAACAATAACATTAGTATTGTTAATTACGGATGGTGGCGTTAAATATTCGCTGACATTTGTCAGGGGCTAATCCTACCCTGCTTTTAACTTATGTTGTATAAACGGCTAATATGTCCAACTTTAATCAACCTCCATTTAGTCGTAATCCAGAAGATTGGATTTACCTCACCTGTTCCATGTCAGCACCCCTGCTGACGGGCACCCAGGGTTCATTCCTGGTCAGTCCAAATGTTTCATTCTATGGGTACAGCTGGGTGTTGGAACGGGGTTCACTCAGCCTCGTAAGGCCTGCTGACGAACTGTCTGATATGAGGAACAGAAAACTCGGTAATTAAAGCCAAATAATGGTGTAGGATGACACGCTGATCACGTAACGTTACAATATCTGATGGGCACGTGGCTGGGTGCAGTCGTCTTGGCAGCCCAACAATTTTAATTAGCTGTGTGTGGCACGGTCTCTTTGTAACCTGATAAATGTTCAACCATGCTTAGAACTTATTCTTTTATCAACCGAGTAAGTCGGTATTTGTGCAGCTGTAAGCTTGCAGCCAGAAGCTGTGTCCGAACCACACAGTCGGCAACTCCAGACATGGTCATTCCTTGGTAAATACCGGAAATCTACATTCAACAAGGCCAAGGCCACTTCATTCCCAGTCCTAGCTAATTTCCATCTCAGCGTCACCTGGAGAAAAAAAATGCTATTGTACTTTCGTAAAGTCAGGTACTTGGGGCCGAGCTCGATAGCTACAGTCTCTTAAGTGCGACCAGTATCCAGTATTCGGGAAACGGTGGGTTCGAACCCCATTGTCGGCAGCCCTGAATATGGTTTTCCGTGGTTTCCCATTTTCACACCTGGCAAATGCTGGAGTGTACCTTAAGGCCACTGCCTCTTCCTTCCCACTCTTAGCCCATTCCTGTTCTATCGTCGCCACTAGACCTATCTCTGTCGGTGCGACGTAAATGATTATTTAAAAGGAAATAGGTTCATGATCCTGTATTGTTTGTCTCATTTTTTGTACGTTTTTTGTAATGAGCCATAAAAATAAATGCTGATTGAATCCCGAACGTTTCTCCCACCAAAAAGTCATGCAAAGAACAAGTGTTACTAACAAGGCGCAAAAGTAAAGGGGAAGATGGGGGTAGTGGCCCGTTGCTTATCTCGCTGAGCCAGAAAATGCTATTAACTACAATTTTAGCAAACCATATGAAATTTACCTTCGAACCGACCCTATAATCCCTGCTATTGCATTATTCATCATAGGGAATGACTGTGTATGGAAGAACGTTGCTAGCAGCTCGTACCACAGTCACTTTCTATTACCAAAATCAGAGGTCAGACCAAGACAGGTTAATGAAATTAACAAACATGCTCTGGCTCATAGCAAAATACAAAGTGTACTATAATAGAAAAAGGTACAGTATGCTGCTCTGCTACCAAAGGCAGAAATTGAGAAGTCCGTGAACACGCTCAAATCGTTTCAGAAGTTATAGGCCTATATGATGCATTAAAGAGCAAATTACAGTTTTTAATCTGTTATATGATCAATTTTACCTACTTATTGGTGGTATAATAATAATAATAATAATAATAATAATAATAATAATAATTGGAAAATTGACTTCACCCGAATTTTGTATGAGAATCGAAGTAGAGTTCGGCCGCTAGTGATTGTATACTGCCGTGTAAATAGTGTGACTGTGAAGGAAGAAGTGTAGACGTTTACGTTCTTCACAGAAGTAGCTGTTTATTATTGATGTTTAGCTTGTGTTTCTAAGCATTCTCGTAGTTGACTTTGTTGTTTTTCTCTCTTTCTATTCTTGTACAAACGGCTGATATAAATGGGTCTTATCTCACCTTAGCGTGTTTCATAGAATAACAAGGTTACCGCAGTCCCACAACCCGGTCTGCGGCTTGTTACCTTGACATACGAGTGAAATACACCTGCTGCCCTCCATTACCAGTGTCATACGTTCTCTAATATGCGTGGAAGTGTATCCGTTTACGTCACCATTACGGAAGTCTGCCGGAAAAAGGGGGAGAGAAAGCGACTGTTATTTTTGTTACCTCTTTCATCCTCGCAGTAAGCCACTGTTCTGCTGATACAATTTACCAACATGATATGAGTATAGCAATTCAGTGTTCATGATTCCTGTTAGTATTATTGTAACGCAATAACAGACGCAGTACTTGCACTGGCCTGAGAGAAATTTTGCGTCCTCTAAAGTCTGCTTCTTTTATTGCAGCGACAATATGAAAGCTGCTGGGAGGGTGGTGGTGTGGTGGTGGTGGTGGTTATTGTTTAAGACGAGGTACAACTGGGCAACAAAGTGGAATGGCGTATGGCTTTTAGTGCCGAGAGTGTCCGAGGACATGCTTGGCTCGCCAGGTACAGGTCTTTTGATTTGAATCCCGTAGGCGACCTGCGCATCGTGATCAGTATGAAATTATGATTAAGACAAAACATACACCCAGCCCACGTAACAGCGAAATTAACCAATGATGGTTAAAACTCCCGACACTGCCGGGAATCGAACTCGGGACTCCTGTGACCAAAGGCCAGCACGCTAACCATTTAGCCATGGAGCCTCTCTTAACAATAATCAGAGGGGAAAAAGGAAGAGGTCCTATCCTTCGAAAAATTAAGATATATGAAAATGAATGGGAAGAGCCTCGCAGGGCGCAAACATTTGCGACTCCCTAGGCATTGCAAACGTAATAACGTTGGTATAGGCCAAGGAGGTTCAGATAGGAAATATGCAGGCATGGATACTGGCTTGAGCATGTGGAAGCAATGGCAGGCTCAGCTATGAGATCCGTGGACGGCAGCACACACTCCCAGGTTGAGAGCCACTCGTCGCCCTTTTAGTCGCCTATTATGACGTGCAGGGGGTACCATGGACGCATTCTACCGCCCACACCCACAGCTGCTGGGGTATCTGTGGTACTTTCAAGAGAAATGCAACAGGTCTCATACATTCGTGTCAAACACCAATGCTGACCAAATGTTGCACATTGAAAGCAGATGACGGGATAGACATGCTGGACAAATTTGACGGGCAGAGCACATTGGGTTCATCAGATTTAACTTGTTAAATTGTACAAAAGAAACACAACCATTGCGATTGTTTGCAAATACATGAAGTATCATGCACATTTGTGTAGTTCTACGACAGAACCAGTAAAACAAAATGTTCTGCAGGAATGTGCACATTGAATGTATGTAATCCGTTCTCATGTGATACATTTATCATTCGTGTTTGCCTCGAAACAAAACTGAATAGCTGTTTGCATATTCCCGGTGCCTGATCGTGTCCAGTTTTATGAAATATATTCAACATTTCCGGTTCGAATATGAATATAAATATTGGAAGTGCAACAGGTCTTTAGGTTTCAAGAACTTCGTCAGTTTCCAAATCTCATGCCGTGGAGCAATAGCTAGTGCGGAGTCAATGACATATTTTATAAAGTACTTGTAAGGACAGAAGAAGTACATGTCCAATGGCTGTATAAGGCGTGTGGACTTCCCAGGGATCTGTTCCATTTTCAAATTAACATCGGCAATAGTACGAGGGGCATTTATTTTTCAACCTCCGATCGATCGCAAAAATTGAAACCACAGCGAGAAATTGATGAAGCCTTGCTCAGTGTGTCTAGTATGCTCGTCGTCCGCGTCACGTCGTACTTGTCAGTTCTGAATGCGCAGTGAGCACGTAAACAAGCCCAGAGCAAGAGAGTCTCCCGCGAAGTGTGAAGTGTGGGCACTCGTTTGATTTCTTAATGCTGAGGGGTGCAAGGCAATTTTCTCGAACCGCCCGATCAACTCTTTGAAAAAGATCATCGGTTGACAGTCACTTCCGTCTCTGACAGCTTGCATTATGAACGTCTGTTCTTACTGCGTCGATGTTCCTGCAATATTGCCCAACTTTGCTGCCACTCATGAAAGTTTTACCGTATGCATTACTCATTCGTCGATGAATTTCGGCGGCATTGCACATTCTCAGCATGAAGAAAACGAATAACAATACGCACTTCACACTTGGCAGAGACTCTGTTGCTCTGGGCATGCTTATGTGCTCACCAATCGCTCAGAACTGACAAGTGCGATGAGACATGGTCGAAAGGCATACTAGAGACACTACGTAACACGTCTGCTAAAGGCTTCATCGGATTCTCACTGTGGTTTTAATTTTGCGACCGAAAAAATTAGCCCTCGTACACTGTTGGATTAGTAGCTTATATTCGTGTGCACTCCATTCATCTACGATCAGTAGAATATAGACTCATAATCATAAAAACCAGAAAACCTTGAGAGACTAGAGGTAGGAAGTTCATATTCACAGAACATTTGCATTAGTATGTTCTGAAGAAATGGTTGGCATTTGAACCATGTCAGCGCCCAGGTTCAGGGTCCACATCGATATTTCTGCGCACCACCACTGATTGGTAAAATGTGCCTGCGAATCTCGTTGTCCCTATAAACCGAAGATAACGGATCAGTGTGACATGATCAGACGTGCAGGATGCCTCGCAGACGTATGCAAGAACCGTACAGTCAAATGAGTGAGTTTGAAAGAGGGTGCATTATTGGCATGAGAGAACGTGACCCAGACGCCATATTTTAGCAGGACAATGCGCGACCACATGTTGCTGCACGAACACGTGCCTTCTTGTTGTCACAGGATGTCATACTGTTGCCCTGGCCCACCCGCTCACCGTACATGTCGCCAATCGAAAATGTATGGGATATGATCAAACGACGAGTGCGGCGCTGTGACCCAATACCAACCACAACGATGAACTGTGGGACCAGGTGAACTCAGCATTGATGGCTATGCCCCAGGAGGCCATTCGCGCCTTTTTCGCGCCGATGCCATCAAGCATGGAACAAGTTATCAGTGCCCATGGATGACCCAGTGCCTACTAGGCAACAGGACACATGCTGAACCTAGGTGACTGAAATGCTAATCGTTTCTGCAGAACATAGGCTACTAATGAACATGTCCTGTGAAAATGATTTTCCTATCTCTAGACTTTCAAGGTGTTCTATTTTTTATGACCATTAGTGTATTTACCTGTGGCACTGAGAAAGAATACTTCCCACTCAACCATCGCGTGTAGTGAAACACAAAAGAGGAAAACCGCTCAGAAGTGACCATAGGAAGTGCATTGTGAACGTATTCAATAAACTAAGTGAACAGAATCCAGGTTTAGTCTTTTATTCTGAAGTTCAGATCTTCGCACTGTTCTCGTATGTGATGCGCAGCCCTGTACGTCCTAACACGAGACGTTCACGGGGTGGAGGTCGGTCGGTACTACAGGCTCAGCGAATCACAACTCTTTCTTTGGCGGAGGCGTGGACATACCATGTTTACATCAGGATTAAACTCTCGTAAAAAGACCTATAGTCTGTTTTTTATTCACACCAAGAAATAACTCGAAATAATTAAAATCTTGCTTGATTAATCTTTATTATTTTATGAATCAATTTAAGTATCTATTAAAAGTGATTTCAAAATAGGTTCGAAACTTTTTAGAAGGCTGGGGTAACGGAGTAAATTATACTTATCTAATAAATGGTAACCACTAATATTAGAATTTCATTGTACTGGTCATGCTACCAGAGACTATTTTGTAAACAAATATCACTATATTTGTTTCTGTTCTTGGAATCGTGGCATTACGATATGTAGAAGGCACTAAACTTTCCGGGATATCATAAGTACTTGAATTCAACCTCGCCTCCAGAGGCATTACTTAGAGAAAAGACGGGTGTAGTAGTGGTTTATCATCGTGCATCCCTTCCCCTTGTATCTCTCCGCCCGCTAAACTTCGTCTAATTGTCACTTTAGGCTGCATGAACATCGGACTTTTGTTCCCACTTTTAATTCTCCTCCTTATCCCTGTTCCTTAAAAGGGTTAGAGAGGTTGAGGGAAGAAACTTTAGTTCATTCAACTCCCTAAAACAAGTGAAGTGAAGCAGACGTCACGCCTTCTTGACACAGCAACGCCACCGGTCGGATGAAAACAATTGGTAAACCAGACATTTCGTTAAGAACAATTGGGAAACACTCTGTGAATGCTTCATTTTATTAATAAACTAATCATATGGGGTTGGTAGCCCCACAATGTAGAGGAAGTGGGTCTGCTTTTTATCCAAAGACCCCGGGTTCGATTCATGGCCAGGTCAGGGATTCTTACCTCGATAAATGCTGGTTCGAGATCCACTCAGCCTACGTGAGAACATTTGAGAAGCTATCAGACTGCGAGGTAGCAGCCTCAGTCTAGAAAGCAAGGAATGTCCGAAAACCTTAAAAATAGTTAGTGGGACGTAAAGCCTATAACATTAAAACAAAGAACAACGGCAGAGAGAATTCCTGGCGCTGACCACATGTCATCCTGTCATCTCGTAATCTGCAGGCAATAGGGCTCAACAGCGGTCGTTGGGTTGTCCAAAGCCCGTCAGGGCTAGCACAATGGGGCGTTTTTTGTTTGTTTGTATCCTTCTTGTTTGTTGGTTTGTTTCTTTTTGTTTCATGTGAGATTATATTATTAACTATTTGAATTATATTTAGTGGCATAAAGATAATGACGACTGGCTCAAAAGTCATGAAGAATATGTTCTATTGCAAGAAATGAAATTCATCTTTTGGTTCCGTATTGACTGTAGTATTAAATCTATAAGATTACAATATGCACTGCCGGCCGAAGGTTTTAATAATAATGTTATTTGTTTTACGTCCCACTAACTACACTTTTACGGTTTTCGGAGACGCCAGGTGCTGGAATTTAGTCCCGCAGGAGTTCTTTTACGTGCCAGTAAATCTACTGACACGAGGCTGACGTATTTGAGCATCTTCAAATACCACCGGACTGAGCCAGGATCGAACCTGCCAAGTTGGGGTCAGAAGGCTAGCGCCTTAACCGTCTGAGCCACTCTGCCCGGCACCGAAGGTTTTCGGACAAGCATTGAACTATTAAAGAATGGACTGAGATTGAAAAAAACAACATAACTATGCAAGGAATTGACAAATATATATTATAAAACTAATATTTCACAATATAGCTAAGTTTTCACATTACATTTGAGCATGAAATAGACAATATGTACAGATTTACTCTCACAGATCACCTGAACACATCAAACTCTCTTCTCATCAAAGAAACCCCGCTTTGCTGCTAGTACACTTCTAACTATTCTCGGCATTCGTTCTTCTAACACTGATGCAGGTATACTTTGTACAGGCATTCCGCAAGATGTCCCACAGCTTTTCGAACTTGCTGATCCAACTCCTCCACAGCAGCTCAATTGGATTTAAGTCTGGGGATTGGCGGGGGGCCATTCCATTAAAAACAATTCCTCAGAGTTTTGTTTGTTTTCAGATAATTCATGAAATAGCGAGGCGTTTGTCTTGTTGGTGGACAAATCCACGTTGCTGTCCAGACAGAAGAGCATAACGAGAGTGGATGGAATGGTAGCAGTTTTTGTCCAGTGTTCCTTGAATTCGGTGCAGTCTACCAACTCCAGTGAATGTGAAGCAACCGCAAACCATCACAGAGCCCCTCCATGTTTCGCTATATGTGTTATTCAGTAGGATGTATTTTTTCCGGTGCTGAACTTCAAACATATACTCGTCGCCGTTGGCTGAAAACCTCCGAAACTTGTTTACATTAATATATTTTGTCATTAAAGAATCAGTAAACATATTCATGCGGGTACATATGTTTTGTCCGGAAATTTCCGCCGCCAGTGTATAATATTGCACAAGTGTAAATTTTAATAATTTTAATAAGAATACGTTTTATGTATAACAGAAAAGTCTTGCACTAAACGGGAAATGTCGCTGTAGAGTACCTCCTAATGTGGACAGTAATTCGAATCCTTTCCGAAGATGTCAGGATATATTTCAAATATATCCCGAATAAATGCTCAGATAATTACTTACCCGCCACGGTGAAGAAACCATTAAAATACTGAACACGCAGCAATGTGCAACGACCTGATAATTGCACACCCACTAGTTCTGGAAATGTAAAAAGTAACATCAAAACAACGTTGTTAGACCGTGCGTGTAGGATAGTTACATCCAGTTGGTTTACACGTACAGGTGAGAATAACTCGGAAATATATATCCCCCTAAACTGTGCCTGTGGAATGGCTACATAGGCCTATCATTTACTGTGTATTGTGTTCAGGCTTAATCGATGTGCAATAGTTATCTGGTGTGAATGAATGGAGAAGGCGTGAGAAATTCAGTAGAGTTACTGCATGAAATTGATCACTGATTAGAATTTTTTAACTTGCTCCGATTTTGTGGCCATTTTACTTCCACATCTTTGGGAAAACTTTGCTGAAATGTATTTACTCCGTAAAGTTAGTGCAATCTACATGAAAGTTTTGCAATTAAGGGACCTTTAACATTTTGTCAAACATAGAACACATATTTTCGAAATAATGGCCGTTTATGAGGAAAATTAGGTTATATCCCAAGTTAAAAACAGTTTCATTTATTATTTTGGAACCTAGTTAAATAGGTTTGGGAAGTGAAAGTAATATATTATTGTAATTTTTCTGGTTTTACTGCATTCCTTATATTTTAACAACAGTTTTATAAATATGTGGTATTGCATCATAAATATTTGATTTTTCATAGTCTACTGTATCATAACTTATTTCCAAAATTTACCAAGGATTATTTATATCGATGCTAAAACAATGGATGCTATTAGTGCACGTGTTTGATAGTTACGGCAATCATTTTAGGTGGCATTTTAAATATAAAAAAATATTTTCGAGTAATTCACACTGAAAATAGACCTTGCATTGATATTAATTGATGATTCAGAATTAAGAATACTTAAGTTAGGTGCTGCGTATCATCATTTCTCAAGATCTAAACGACTATTTCCATATCTTCCTCACCGGGCTGAGTGGCTCAGACGTTTGAGGCGCTGCATTCTGACCCTAACTTGGCACGTTCGAACCTGGCTCAGTCTGGTGGTATTTGAAGGTGCTCAAATACGTCAGACTCGTGTCGGTAGATTTACTGGCACGTAAAGGAACTACCCCGGGACTAAATTCCGGCACCTTGGCGTCTCCGAAAACTGTAAAAGTAGTTAGTGGGACATAAAGCAAATAACATTAGGCTATTGTTACCATTTCTTCTTTTCCTGCCCGTAGATATTCCCCAGCGATTATGACAAAAGCCGGGCTGAGTGGCTCAGATGGTTGAGGAGCTAGCCTTCTGACTCCAACTTGGCAGGTTCAATTCTGGCTCAGTTCCGTGGTATTTGAAGGTGCTAAAATGCGTCAGCCTCGTGTTGATAGAAAAGTAGTTAGTAGGACGTAAACCCAATAACATTGTAGAATATGACAAGAAATTATATATCATATTGTTAGATAACAAGCTTAAATGTATTATACCTCTATAAACTTCCAATACAACAGTTGTTTAAATGTCTACGCTGGAGTTTCAAATCTATCTACTAACACCAAAATACTGTCTTTGTTCTTTGGGGCCAGTCATAGGCTAATATTTCTATAGAGTCACCACTTAAAATGGCCAAAAATTCCTCTCTCACATCCTCCTTAGTTCATATAAACCTTGAGTAATTCTCCTTTCTTTATAACTAGGTTATCTCATCATAGTTTTGTCTACTGGTTTGGCCATACACCCATATTTTAGTGTGCGATTCCATTCCTGACAGGACCCAGTCGTTATAATTTCATTACTCTCAAAATATATACAATATATTTACGATCTCACTTAAGCCGACATAAATTAAGAGGAGTATGTCTTTCCACATTTTCTTCTTCTTCTTTTCCTGCTTCGCTTACCACGCTGAGGTGGGGCTTCGGATATGATCTGTGTCGTACATGTGTACATGTACTGACTAGTTATTTGGTCGGATGGCTTCCTGACGCCAGCCCTCTGTGGGTGGATATATTCCACTGGTACGGGCTGTGGTGGTTGGTAGAGTGGTGTCTGTGTGTTAGTGGAAACAATACCCTATATTCATTTCCCGAGCCAGAGAAATTAACTGGCACATGGGTGAAATCCGCAGTCTCGCTTGAAATCAAGCCCAGTTTCCTCTGGACTAACAGCTGAAGTGCCGGACGGAGAGTACCGGTATGTCTTTTCAACCCACTTAATTGCTTAACATTAATAATAATGGATAAATGCTGAACATGCTGGCCTTTGGTCCAAGGAGTCACGGGTGCGATTTCTGGTCGGGTTGGGGATTTTCACCTTTATTGGCTAATTCCGATGTAGTTGAAGTTTATCAGGTTTCATGCTTTGAATCGATATGTCAGATATTGTGGTTCTAAAACACATGAAAAGTACTTTCATACCGATGTTATAAAGGAGGTTTATAAGTTGGTGAAGCGGGTATAATTTCGAGTACTTAAACAACAGTAAAGTTTAGAAGGCCAAGAAAAATACAGTGTAAATATAAATAATTTTTTAGGTCCCAGCAATTAAACAAGTTATTTTATGCGCTTCACAACAAAACTGACATTGAATACATCTAAACTTGGCTTCCTAATGGAATGATTCTAACAAGGCTACGTGACCTAAGACGTGGCGCGCCGGGCTGAGTGGCTCAGACGGTTAAGGCGCTGGCCTTCTGACCCCAACTTGGCTCAGTCCGGTGGTATTTGAAGGTGCTCAAATACGTCAGCCTCGTGTCGGTAGATTTACTGGCACGTAAAAGAACTCCTGCGTGACTAAATTCCGGCACCTCGGCGTCTCCGAAAACCGTAAAAGAGTAGTTAGTGGGACGTAAAACAAATAACATTATTATTATTAAGACGTGGCGTAGTTTATTTTTCTCGAATTCAATTGTAATTTTTACTACTTCTATATGAAGAAAGTTGATTAGCATCGGAAAATTTTCCAAGATAAGTGGATTAACATCTACCTTCAGAGGGCTTCTTGTACTACTCTTAGCAAACATATTCGAAAATACATAGTAGTTTATTCACCTCAATATGTATTATTACTCTAACTCCGTATACACGAAGAAATATCATGCTTTAGGAGAAAGAGAGTGGTATTTTAACGTTGAAAATATTTCTTAGCCGACAAAGTAAGGGTTCCCATAACACGAAAAACAAAATTAAGTAATCTCCTCAACGTGCGGCCGCGCGGTGTAGGGGGCAACGTGTCCGCCTGTCACCAGGCGGCCCCGGGTTCGATTACCCGTCGGGTCAGGGTTTTTAATTGTACATGATTAATATCCTTGGCTTGGGGACTGGGTATTTGTGTCGTCCTTAATGTTTCTTTCCTCACATTCAACACTTTACACCTCCGCAATTTCCAAATACACGCAGGTTCATAACATATGGTGCAAAGTATGGGCAAAAGATCTTCTTAGTTCGACGTCCCGAATAAATAGCTTTATTTAAAAAATTCTCCTCAATTGTGCCAAATGTTGAAGGGTTACAGGGTCCGGAAAGGTATCAAAATTGTAAGTCTTGCATTGCTCTATCAAACAAAAAAAAATCAAATTTGGAAAATCACTTCTGGCCTGAATGCAGTTCCTAAAATCCCCTGTTTCCTTATTCATTTTCATTTTATTCATATCGTAGCCAAATTAACTTATTTACATAATTATTTCTGTAATGTGTTCCTTGGTTCATTACCCTTCAATACTCCCAGGCGTATTTGATTTTTTTTATTGTCAACACCGAATGTACTGTAGTTACAAGGGTATAAGTGAAACACTGCGTTGACTCACATTAGCGCTCGAAGTGGTGCTGAAGTGAAACAATGCATTGACACATATCTGCACTCGTAATGGTAGATAAAGGTAAACTGCTAATCTAATCGACCGGGTAACGATGATTAAGAAATGATTGTATTTTGGCAATAAATAAAGAATATATTCTCATACTTTATTTACCTAAAATTCGTAGCGCATATCCCTAGGATGTTTTCAACATTGAGTTGCTTGCCTGAAGGGCAACAACTGTGGAATTTTGTTTAGAAGAAAGAATACGATTTGTACGAAGAAACTTCAAATCTAATCCTCTAAGCATCCTATTCAACTATACTGTTTTGCTGATGCTCTGTGACTGATGAAGGATACCTTGTTGTTAACTACTGCATTCAAGTGTGTAGAAATAAAATGCACATAAAGTTGCCAAGTTGTTTGATATTAAAAACCATTGCATGCATTTTGTTACATGAAATATAAATCCACCGCAGATATTTTGTCTATTATATTACACTTTGTCGTACACTGAGTGAACTAGAAGTTGTGTAATGGTAATGTTACTCTATACATTCTGGAAGGGAGCGACCATTCTGTTCTCATCATATTCGTGTGCGTATAACTACAGTTTAGCAGAATCTTCCCTCATATGCACTTCGCAGTTTAAGGGGAGTATCAAAGACCTCTCGTGATAATATTAAATTTAACAGGTTTTTCATCCCATTTTCTCCGGAACCGTCGAAAGTGATAACACGAAATTCTGATTCGATATAAATTCATATCCAGTATATTAGCTGATCTACTTTCACACTTCCACCTTTATTAGAAATCAAGATATGGATTTTTTAAATCAGGTTCTTTAATTGTTAAGTGTATTTAATTCTTAAAAATGTGTATGGCCAAACTATTCATGATATCTCTACCATTGTATATCTATATAAAACAACAATGCTGTTAATGAGAGGTAAAAAATTTCAGAGATCTCCCTTAAATGGTTTCAGAGAACATGGGAAACTTTCTCAAACACAATGTAGTTTCTCATAAATCACATTTGAAAATGTAATGCCGCTCAAAGGACGTACATTTTACCATCCTTCTTGCCACATGAATACCAGGGATTAATTGATATCATAGCAACCAAAGTAGCCAACTTATGCATCAGGAAGCTTTCTATACATCAACATAAATAACCGCCTTCTAGAGCAAATAATTCCCGAGATATCTTGTCTTAACTGAACAAGTGCCTACGAAATCTGGAGAAATGTCTTGTGAAGTAACATATATCTTTTTAAATGTATATGTAGGCCTACATTTAGTTATTCAAAATAAATGGAAATGCATCGAATTAAAGAGAAAACTTCAAATAATAATTTTTCGTAAAAAGTGAAAATCGACTTTCCTTACCAATAGCACCTTTTTTACTCCCATTAACTTAAGATCGAACACAAAAAAAAATCATGACGCCAACTTTGTCTATAATTTCATATTGTGGTTAAAATAATAATAATAATATATTATTATGGAGAAACTTGTATCAAAACATTGAAGCCCAATGTGCATAACTATGAACGTCGATTTTTGAGTTCATATTTTGTTTTAGAGATCATTTAGAGACCTCAAAACGTGTTGTGCATAATTCTGCTTATTAAATATACCAAGTTTTAGTATTGGTGCAGCGATAAAGGCAGTTTAACCAGGAAATACAACACGTCGAAAAAAGATGTGTGGCCATCACGCAGCTCATCGAGGTAAATGTACAAATTTTGTGTAGTTTGTACCATCGACAGTCGTATAGTTTAGGGTTACTTCTACTGATTATATAGTAAAATTTGTGATACCTTTGTATATAATATTGTAAT
The DNA here is from genome assembly GCF_040414725.1 of Anabrus simplex. Taxonomy (NCBI): domain Eukaryota; kingdom Metazoa; phylum Arthropoda; class Insecta; order Orthoptera; family Tettigoniidae; genus Anabrus; species Anabrus simplex. The sequence goes on along the minus strand of NC_090266.1, from coordinate 1,069,080,570 downwards.
ATACATAATTATTGTTATTGTATGATCTCAAACATAACCTATTAAATTCATTATTATGCGCATCATATTTTTGAATTTCCCATATTTTTTTCAGAAAACTATTTTATAGCATTCAGCATAATATTATGGTTAAAAATTGTACTGGAATAGTTTTTTAACGCACAAACATTCCGATCTCCAGCGGGTTAGACAACAAGCTCATTTTGCAAGTTATTTCATGTCCTTACTTCTTGAGGAAATATGCTATTTACGAGTCTGTAAATACAGTGGTGGCAACGTAATTCAGATACTCGCAGAAGGTCGGGCATGCGCAAATAGGATATGGGGTGGACAGCTGGCGCTGTTGTCGATGTGTGGTGTGCATTTGACGGGCATCCAGTTGGGAGTGTTGTTGCTGTGTGGCGTTGAAGTGAAGAGTGTCGAATTCACCGCTATCAAGCATATTTTCAAAGAGTGATCAGCGTTCATGAATTAAAATCGGGGTTGCCCGTAGCAAAAATGCATCAGAATGTGATCGAGGATTACGTAAAGCCTGTGGCGAGAATGCATTACCGTATAGGTCGGTTGCACGATGGGTCAAGGCGTCAAGCTCTTATTGGAACGTTGGCATTGGGAAGTCTTGGAACACCCTCCGTACACACCAGACATGGGTCCTTGTGACTTCGAACTCTTTCTGAAGTTGAAGGAACGCCTGCAAAGCTACCGATTACCTGACGTGGCACAATACGGAGATCCGTCGCTGTCATCAACAAAGTACGCCTTGCCATCGGTCCTCTACGGCTTCCCAACATTTGCTGGTGACTACATTGATGGAATGTAACGCAATGTTTTACTTTTTAGTTCATTAAATACCGTGTTTTATCAGTATTGCCACTACTGTATTTACATCCCCCATATATCGTGATCTTAGCTACAGGAACCCAACTCTAAGTGAAACCGGAACCATAAGGATGCGACTTTTATTTCAGAAATTCCATGTTCATTGGCCTTGATTCAAACCACACCGAGCTCGATAGCTGCAGTCGCTTAAGTGCGGCCAGTATCCAGTATTCGGGAGATAGTAGGTTCGAACCCCACTGTCGGCAGCGCTGAAAATGGTTTTCCGTGGTTTCCTATTTTCACACCAGGCAAATGCTGGGGCTGTACCTTAATTAAGGCCACGGCCGTTTCCTTTCCACTCTTAGCCCTTCCCTGTCCCATCGGCGCCACAAAACCTATCTGTGTCGGTGCGACGTAAAACAACTAGCAAAAAAAATCAAACCACGATCACCTTCAAGAGAAACCACCGACGATGTTACTGACCTGTAACTCCCCACTTTTTGAACATCAGGTACTTAATGCACAGTACTAGAAGTAAGAAATCTCCATCTGTTGTAGTCACAAACGTTGTCCCATAATGAATGTTACACGAGCCGTTTTGGCTGTCGCATGGAGGTTTGTGGTGTCAATCCACGCTAACGTTTAGGACAATTTTTAGTATACGCAATATAACATTACATGAAGAACGTGTAATTCGTACTACTCAAATCCTCAGGGTTAATATTAGGCTGGGCTAGGCACATAAAAGTGCAAAATACGTGTCTCCGTAACTGAGCGCTCTAAGGCGTGTCCCTTTCACGTCAAAAGGCGTGTATATGATCACTACTCCATCCTTTAATAATATTACTACCGTTATTGGTGATGTGGTAGCCACCTTACTGCCGTCCACATAGCAGTATAGTAAAGAAGTGGATGATTATTTGTACCCAATAACCTATGGGCTAGTTTTATATCTTACCTAGCCGATGGCAAAACAGGAAAGTGGCCCTTTTTAGAATGGTCCTTATGTTTCTTATAGTGTTCAGGTCTGGTGAATAAGGAGGCCAATCTGAAGTCATGTCTGAGACCTCGAAACAACATCTGAAATAATTCGGCGTGGTGTGCTGGATGTTTATCCTTCTGCAAGACGAATACTTGTCAATAATTCTCCATAATATCGATGTATTTATAAGCGGTTAAGTGGCTTTGGATACGCTCCAATATGCCTGTGCCATCGCGTGAGGTCCAGCTCCAGCAAGGCACGCTCCGCCGATGTGAGAACAGTGCTTTGCATCCTTGCATATAGACTGTGCCTACTGTCTGGGATTTCGTCCCTTCATGTGTGCCATTTCTTATTTCTCATCACCTTAGTTTGTTTATGTTAAACAAGATACTACTTCTCCGATTTCAGGTTTTATCAGAAACACAGTTCTACATTGCTGCTTTTTGTCTTAAAAAACGAGAATGGTTTACTTCCTGAAATAGGATCAGCATTTTGGCATTTCGTGATCAGGAATGTATTGCAAAATCAGTCATTTATTCCTTGAAGTCGGACTCATGCCTATTGCTCCCTGTCAATTGAAGTGAACTGCCACTAAATGAAACGTAGGCCCTACTTTGTGTATTGATCTGGACCCTGACGTCACACCACATGCTTCACGGCGGGAAACTAGCCGGCACATTGGAAAACATGTTCGTATTAGCTGGACATGCACAGCTCTTCTAGCGATTCGTTGTTATTGGTTGCTGACAACTTATATTCCTCCAATCTGTGGTACCCAGCTTCGAACATTTCTGCATGTTGAAGGTTGTTTATAGAAGTGACATAAATATAACTTTTAATTGATCATGTTTGACAGGATAGAATACAAAAATATGGTTTAATTAATGTAAAATAATGAAGCAAGGCATTGGAATACAGCAGTCACAAGGAACACTTCCAGAATTAAAGTGGTGGGATTTTAATTAAGGCCACGGTCGCTTCCTTCCGGCTCTAAGCCGTTTCCTAACCCATCGTCGCCATACGACCTGTTTGTATCGTTACGTCGTAAAACAGAGTCTAAAAAAAGCATCCTTCCCACTCCTAGCCTTTTTATTATCACAACGGTGCCGTAGAAACTATCTCTGTCGGTGCGATGTGAAGCCAATTGTAAAAAAAAAAAAGGAAAATCTTCAAAATGCACTACTAAAATTTTAAGGAATAATGAGGAAACCGCAAAAATCGATGGCGGTGCCATAATCAGGCAATAAGGCATGACGAGTGAGGCTATTTGACATTGCTTTCCCCACAGATCCAGAACGAGCACCTATCTTACCGGATGTCCGCAGATTCCATACTGTCGTAGCCGTAAACCCTGGCGTGTACATACCGAAGGATACAAAAATACTGCTAGCAACAGGTTACTAGCAACAGAAAGTATCAAATTTCACCGTTAATATTACATGCAGCCGGCCCCGTGGTGTAGAGGTAGCGTGTCGGCCTCTTATCCGGAGGCCCCGGGTTCGATTCCCGGGCTGGTCAGGGATTTTTACCTGGACGTGAGGGCTGGTTCGAGGTTCACTCAGCCTACGTGATTAGATTTGAGGAGCTATCTGACGGTGAGATAGCGGCCCCGTTCATGAAAGCCAAGAATAAAAGCCGAGAGTATTCGTCGTGCTGACCACACGACACCTCGTAATCTGCAGACCTCGGGCTGAGCAGGGGTCGCTTGGTAGGCCAAGGTCCTTCAAGGGCTGTAGTGCCGTGGGGGATATTACATGTATGTTCGTATTACATGTATCGTAAAACTGTAAATAATAAAATTTGTACACAATTTAATTTCCCAATTGTTATGTTTCGTGCTTTCTTATCTTAGGAATAATAATAATAATAATAAGAAGAATAAGAATAAGAATAAGAACGCATATAATCGCAATTATTCCATTTTTCACAAATGTCCAATTATCTATGGAAATATCAGTCCCATCTAACACCTGTACCTAAAAACGTCAATTTCCAACATTTTATGTCCTATGTACTTTAGACAAACGAGGTACGATTACGGAGATTTTAAGGAACTTCGATAAGTATAGCCAATCAACAGCAGGCATCGCTAACATGGAAAAATTGAATCAACGTCAGTGACTGATATCGCTGCTAGTAAACAATATAAATTAACATTTGGCTTATACTGTGAGCACTTAAAGCACTCTGGACGTGTCAGGGCAGCATTCTTAGTCGTATTGCTTGGTTTTAAACACCCCCATCCCCCAATCAGGTAAAAACTCACGAATCTACGTACTTTTTAACCTAACTCCCGCACGAGGACAAAATACATCTCGAAAACCACCGGTAGTTCAACCCAAAACATCTGACCTCGAGGAGAATTAGAAGGTGATGATTCTATTGCCCGTGACCACTTTGTGAGGATGAAGTTATTATTATTACTATTATTATTAAAAACATACGTCGCAATTGAAAAATATCCCGGTGGCAATGGTCACTCACGGTAATGTGATAGTAGAGTAAAATTAAAACATAATTACCCTACAATAACAACAACAACAACAACAAAAGTGCAAAAGGCACTTTCATGAAAATAAAATATTACAAGAAATACTGCTAGTTTAACATTCTAAATCTAGCATCATCATATACAAGTTCACACACAACTTAAGTATTTCCAGTGATTAACACTACGGCGTACTGTACAATACTATAGGTTGAGCCTACTACTAGCTTAACGTTACAAGTGATAATAAATTGAAGTTAAAACACAATTATCAACAACAATAAAAGCAGTATAACAAGCAATTCCGTGGAAAGAAAATATTACAAGGAATACTACTAGTTTAACATTCTAAATCCAGTATGAAGGCATGTAACTCCATGGTCATGAGCTCTATACCCTGAACAATAAGTGCTAGTCAATGAAATGAAATCAACCAGTGCATCAAAGAATCACATTACTCGCACATAAATGAAAAATGTTCATTTCCGTCTGTGGATCAGAGCTAGAGTGTTGGTCTCCCAATCACAAAATCACAGTTTCAAATACGGCAAAGGTATTCGGAATTCTTAAGTGTGGAAGGAAGTCAATTCGATACTCCATTTCGTGTGGTGTCGGAATATAGAAAATTTATGGTGACACATTTTCTATGTTTACCCGAAAAAAATGAATTATCACTCAACCACTGATCGCCTAATAGAGATCCGCTTTACTCTGCCATCTTTAAAACCAGAACGCCGAAATTGACCGGCAAGCAGCCTAAATGGCATCAAATTGAAGTCCTCGCACACGATAGGTGAGGTTATAATAATAATAATAATAATAATAATAATAATAATAATAATAATAATAATAATAATATAAAGGCAAGGAAACGTCATCGCCTTCAATGATGGCCCTGTGAGGGGTGGAAGGTCCAGGATTCCACTATCCGTAAACTCGGCACTTGATGGGGTTGAGTGATTAGCTCTGAGATCGGCTGCATTTGTCCCCAGGAATTAACCTGCTATTCATTTTTGGTGTAGGCTGAGTTAACCTCAGGGCATGTGCACCTCCGGAAGTGTAAATTTCGTTTCTTAAATTTTCGACTTCCTGACGGGGAATCGAGCCCACGTCCTTCAGGGTAAACCTAGTACGCATTTACTGCCTCTACCATGCATTCCTTAATAATAATAATAAAAATAATAATAATAATAATAATAATAATGTACTAATTATTTTTACTATTAATACTACTATCATGCTCGTAAGGTCATATTTTGCTTTTCACCCTGAGAATTTTTGCCACTCTTCTATGATTAGGGGAGAGCAGGACAAGTAAGTCGTACGAGATAAATCCGTCCACCGCTATATTTTGTTTTATGCCGAATTTAAAGAATCCGAGTGAGGTTATTTTAGAATTCGGTGATAACAGAATTTATTTACGTTGTGAAATCAGCGTTCTAAAGCTTAATCTGGAAGTCAGAGGTAAACATTCGCTTCTTTCAATATTGCTATAACAGAAACAATATTTTAATTGCCCAGTATAAGGCATTATGGGGCATTTTCACAATTTTTATTATATTGGTACAAAAGCACGAAATTAAAAGTGTGTGTGTGGAATTGGCAGCAACCTAATGGCCCTGAAGACATGCGTTTATTTGTGTGAGCTGGGGCAAGTGAATCCACTTCGTGTAATGTCAAGTGCCTCCAGGGGACTCACAAGCCCCATCATACAGTTTAGGTGATTTCTCATCCATTTCTACAAATAAATTGTGACTGGACTTTGTTCATTTTCATGTGTGTGTGTCACGCATGGTGGTGGGACACGCTAAGGATTGCGGTTCAAATTATAGCTCAAGAATATGGTATTTTAAGGCTGGTTATTGTAGAAGTAGGTTTACAGCTGTGTATATGACTTATGCGGTAGAAATTACTACCAGTTTTAGTAAATGTGGTATTCATACTAACTTAAAGGCGATTACATAATTAAATTCATTTTTCCAGTGTGGAAATGGCACGTGTCTATAAACGGAAGACGCATAAATGGAGGTGGGATGAAGATGACGTTCAGAAAGCTTTACAGGAAATACGAGGCAATAAGTTATCAAATTATTGAGCAGCTCTTAAAGCCGGCATTCCACGCAAAACACTTCATTCTAGAACACAAGGAGGACATCACTGTAAGTTCATCACTAATAACAAATACAAACGAAAATGGAAGAAGCATTGAAGTTCCATGTAATGCACCTGGTGTTATAGGCAATTTGCATAATAATTTCAGTTTTCAATCATGTTATTATTTTAACAGCATAGTAAAAGTTTGCCGCTATAATTTTCCCCTCGTCATTTGTTACACCATCAATATGAAACATGATATAACTGAGAGTTGTGATTTAGGCTCACTTTTCCCAACCTAGGGGCAAGTAGAGCCTACACCCCTATACAGGAAATTAAGCTGTGTAAATATTATAAATCTCAATTAACTATAACTTAGCTATGTTCTGGTAAACTTAGTCAAGTCCAGTAGTGTTTCTCTAAAAATAAAAACGTTTTGATAATGAATATTACAGCTCTTTGTTCCTTCAGGGGAATTTATTGCCTTATCTTTGCCTACTTTCTTATTATGCGGATTTCAGTGAGATAAAAGAGCGTTTATTTTAGAGTTGTGTAAACGAAGTACAAAACCATATATTACATTCTGCGATGCAGTGTGAAACTGAGTAATGTTCATATCTTTTGTGATAAAAAGTCGCCATTCTATTCTTGTTCGAAAAATCTGTATACTTCTCATCTGTCCTTGTGTGCAAGTGTTCATCGATCGAATTGTTGGAAGTGGTTCCTGAAAGCTTAAAAATCCGAAGAACTGACTTCAAGAGAAAAAGAGCAGCCACATTAGAGACCCTCGGCACTAAAAGGAAAAGAGTGGTTAACTACCTTTGCCGTCAGGTATTAACTTGCTAGGTCTACTCCTTTTTTGAGTAGGCTGAATGAACCGCATTGTCGTGTTCCCCTCCAGAGGCGGAAATATCACTTCCTGACGGGGAATTTCTTCCGTCATTCCACATCCTCCTTCCGGGCGAGTTGGCCGTGCGGTTAGGAGCGCGCGGCTGTGAGCTTGCATCCGGGAGATAGTGGGTTTGAATCACACTGTCGGTAGCCCTGAAGATGGTTTTCCGTGGTTTTCCATTTTCACACAAGGCAAATGCTGGGGTGTACCTGAATTTACGCCACGGCCGCTTCCTTCCAACTCATAGGCCTTTCCTGTCACATCGTCGCCATAAGACCTATCTGTATCGGTGCGACGTAAAGCCACTAGCAAAAAAGAAAATACTCCAAGTGAACCGAATACATCTTTACCACTTAGGCTAGGGCAGGCCTGCACAACTGGGCTGCCCTTGGGCGAAGGCTACGGGCTGCAGTAGGTCACAGCTAAAGGTCTGCATTCTCCGTTTACGGTCGGTCAAACGAAGGTAGTCGTGTAGTTCAGTCCTGCTCCGCTAGTGAGCGTGACATCTCTGACCGCTTGGCACTTGACTGAGCGATCGCACCACATTCGGTCCGACTGATTCACGTTTGATGTCGCTATAACATTCGTTGCGAACATGGAACGGGAGTCCAAGGACAGGGTTAAAGCAGAACCTCAGAGGAAGCAATATGTGTTTCTAAATTAAGAACGGACGAAGAGCGAAGTGTGGGGATACTTCTTACTAGTAACAACTGCAACTGATCAACATGCAGGATAAGTACCATGTAAATGTTCTGCTTTCTTATTGACGTTTGCATCTACTACCTCACATATCAAATCACGCATGTGTAAAGTGTGGCCGAATACAGTGGTACTTCAAATACGGTAGCCAGACGATATCAAACAAAATATTGCACGGAAGTGTTCCAAAATGTGTGCAACAGGTTTTCATCCCTTTAGGATGTTTCTGGAATACGTTCTTAGATCTATGTAAAAAAAAAAATATGTTAATGTTAGTGCAGGCTATGGACGAATAAACGTTACCGATATTCGTTTTTTTTTTTTTTTTGCTACTTGTTTTTACGTCGCACCTACACAGATAGGTCGTATGGCGACGATGTGACAGGAAGGGCCTAGGAATGGGAAAGAAGCGTCCGTGGCCTTAGTTAAGGTACAGCCCCAGCATTTGCCTGGTGTGAAAATGGGAAACCACGGAAAACCATCTTCAGGGCTGCCTACAGTGGGGTTCGAATCCACTATCTCCCGAAAACTGGATACTTGCCGCACTTAAGCGACTGCAGCTATCGAGCTCGGTACCGATATTCGTACTACAACAGTTAATTTATTAGAAGTTCGCCTTTCTGGTGACGACCTCCTTGCATAATGAAGAAATAACAGCACATAATATCCAAGGCATACTCAGCTAACGAAGAAATATTGTCTATTCCAGCCTCCAATGAGGCAAGTGAAAGAAATTTCAATTCAGCGGTAACCTTGTAAATGACAGATGCATCTCGCTTAGCCAAGAAGTAGTAAATGACGCTCTATTAATAAATTCTGTACAAAAACAGACAACACAGCAATGATGAATGTTTGTGACGATGTGGAAGACGCAGGTGTCTACTAACGTGATATGTTGATCTCACAGTGTTTATAGTAAGTTTGCTCTGGGCGAGTTGGCTGTGCGGTTTGGGGCGCGCGGTTATGAGCTTACATCCGGGAGATAGTGTGTTCGAATCCCACTATTGACAGCCCTGAATATTGTTTTCCACGGTTTCCCATTATCACATCAGGCAAATACTGGGGCTGTACCTTAATTAAGGCCACGGCCGCTTCCTTCCAACTCCCAGCCCTTTCCTATCCCATCGTCGCCATAAGACCTATCTGTGTCGGTGCGACGTAAAGCCACTAGCAAAAAAGAGTAAGTTTGCAATTACATAACGTACTTTAGTGCATATTTCGTTACAATATTCGGATGGTGTCCAACATGCTACATAGTCAGCCACTCTCCTTTCCTCGCTCCTTTTAAGTTTGTTCGTCTCAACTTCGTTGATATCGTCCGTAAGCTCACCAGCCGCCTTACCTCAGACTGCATGTTGCTAGCCAACCCGCTCAACGTTGACCGAGATACGGTCGACCGTATGAGGTTCAAATGAGTTTGAGTGAATGAATTGGGTCACCTGCAGACCTCTAGTCAAAACACACCGTGCGAATTAACGCTTGCCAAATTCCAAGTGAACGGAGGGAACACAGGACACAACCTACCCCACCATAGGTCGCTGACCGCCAGGAGAATGTCCAGTCGAACAACTGTGTCATTCCTGTGCATGCCGTGTAAATATGTCCTGGACGTATGCTTGCAACACCAGCAGCAACATAAATCAAAAAGGTACAGAACTTAAGGTCATGAAAATGTTTTTACGACGAACACTGTGGAAAGCTCATGTGAATAATAAACATAATGAACATTTCAACAACACATTCAAAATCATAAAATATGATGAACATATTTTTACGTGCCAGCCCTGTCGTAGGCCCCTTCGGTAATTCCTTGAAGGGATTTGTGTGTCAGATCAGAAGCCTTCTTGCCAACCCGGAGGGCATGGCCGGCCTTTCCTTGTATTGTGCTTACTCATGGTTTTCCCTTGGTCTTCTGGACGGCAGTAGTACTGGTTGTCATCAGAGTCCCACCGAAGTCAGATTATCTTGTACTGAGCAGAGTACTGTATGTGTACTACCGAGGACTGTAGACCGTTGTGAATTCACTATGTGGAACAGCTGGTGTGAATAGAACTGGAGCAGTTCTAACTATTGTTGTTGTGAGGAATTTTGTAGTGCTGGCTAGCACTGTGAGAGTTGCTGCTGCTGTGTGACCGCTGGTTAGTTGTGTGTGTTAAGTAGTTAATAGTGTTGAACGTGACAGTGGTGGACTATCTCTGGAGTCGAGTTAGGAACAGTCGTATGTTGTGGTGGCCGTTAGCCCTGTGTTCGTATCTGCTTGTCCGCAGCTGTTGGACTTAAAAGCGAAAGTTTTGGGAGTGTCCGAGGACATGTTCGGCTCACCTGGTGCGTGTCTTTTTATCTGACGTCCATGGGTGGTCCGCGCATCAGAGTGTGAGATGATGATGAGGCAGGAAGAGGGTGAAACAAGGTGTCGGCACAACAAAGTGTCTGCTCAAAGCTTAATGTCCATCCGACGGACGAATCACCACCATTAGTGTCATACGCTCTCACTCCACATGAACACTGCGGAGAGGTTTCGAATTGAATCAAGGCTTTATTATTTTTTTGCTACTTGCTTTACGCCGCACCGACACAGATAGGTCTTACGGTGGTGATGGAATAGGAAAGGCCTTGGAGTTGGAAGGAAGTGACCATGGCTTTAATTAAGGTACATCCCCAGCATTTACCTGGTGTGAAAATGGGAAACCACGGAAAACCATATTCAGGGCTGCCGACAGTGGGATTCGAACCCACTATACCCCAGATGCAAGCTCAGAGCTGTGTGCCCCTAACCGCACGGTCAAATCGCCCGATAATTGAGGCTTTTGGCACGCGATCGAGTCATTGGATATTGTATACCACCACCTCCCCTACCCTGCTGGTCAACATTCTGATAGTAATTATTTTTTCGACCAACGGGATTCTTAGTGGCCAACCAGGGTATCAGACCATACAGACCTGACGCTTTAACGATCGTGGCTTATGAAAACTGGTCCGTAAGAACTGAAGACAGCTATTCTCCTGGGGTCATCCCAGGTGGCAGTTTAAATTACACCACAGGGATACATTACTAGTCAGGTTAGACACGCCCTTCCTGCAAACAGCTGCTCCTCCACCTCGTGGTGATATGTCGTTGGTTCTCTTGTATCCGGAAGGAAGCTTTTACGTTGAGTATAAATTCTAAAATCTAGTGAAATCAGCTATTAGATTGTATTTCGAGCCACGTTTTCTGCGCTCTGCGAACGAAAGTGCCTAATAACTATATCGTCAAAGAAACTTATTGACTGAAGCATAATTGTTTGTTTTTCTTCCCCTTAGTCTCGTTTTTTGATACTGGATAGGCAGTGAGGTGAGATCAACTTGTATGGCTTACTTTTACAACTGGATGCCCTTCTTGACAACAAACTCAGTTGAGAAGCTAATAGAGATGAAATGAATGATAGTGAATTAAATTGGGGAAGGAGGTGGAAGGAATCGGCTGTTGTATATGAGCTGGAACGGGAATCTAGGGTTAACAGACGTGACGAATTGTTTATCACGTCATTATTCCATGTCTTATGAATAGCAATGAATTAACATCCAGCACCGGAGAGATAACTAGTTTACAAGGTTAGTGGTTAGCACTTTTAGATAGCTCAGTCTGCAATGATCAGAACCTAATTGTTTTCAGTGATTAATTATTATTGAAGTTACACTGTCAGCTCAGTCTGCAACGATGAGTACCTAATTAATATTTTCAATGATTAATTATTATTAAAGTTACACAGTCAGGTTAGTCCGCAGTAATCAGTACCTAATTATTTTCAGTGATTAATTATTATTCAACTTACACAGTCAGCTCAGTCTGTAATGATCAGTACCTAATTATTTTTGGTGATTAATTATTATTGAAGTTACACAGTCAGCTCAGTCTGCAGTGATCAGTACCTAATTACTTTCAGTGATTATTTATTATTCAAGTTTCACAGTCAATTTAGTCTGCAATGATCAGTGCTTAGTTGTTTTAGTGACAGTCATGGGTCCAGGTAGATGGTCGGCTTAGTCTGTAATACTCAGTGGTTATATTATTCTCAGTGAAGATTATTTAAGTAAGATAGTCGACTCAGTACGTAATGGCCAGTGTTTAGATTGTTTTCAGTGTTATTTAAGTAAGATGGTCGGCTCAGACTACAATCACTAGTGGTTAGATTATTTTCAGTGAAGATTACTTACGTGAGATAGTCACGCCAGCAAGCAATGATCAGTGGTTAGTTTACTTACAATGGAGATTATTTAAGTGAGATAGTCTACTCATTCTGCAATGACCAGTGGTTACTTCATTTTAAGAGGAAACATATTTAAGTATGTTGGTCAGCTCAGTCTGCAATGACCAGTGGTTCGTTTATTTCACTGATAGTTAATATTTTTGTGGATGACCATTACACATTCGGTTTAGTCCGCAATGATAGTGCGTTAGCTAATTTTATTGGCGTTGAACACTGAAGTTAAATGTTCAAGATATAATTTTATTTTGTTTATTATATTAATGATCATAGATTTCGAGTAGTACATTTCTCCAATGGTCATGGCGATGATGGTGGTTATTACTGAGCCGAACAACAAATCTTCCTTGTATATGAGTGAGATGTTTCACCTTTATTTCCTACCATAGTGGTGGTAATGATTATTGAAATAAACAATTTTTTCTCAACATATCAATGAAGACCATTTGTTTGTTACACTTTCACGTCAAATTGCTATTGTTAGCCCGTTGGTATTTATTACGATACCGTCCATTGTCGTTACACTTTTCATTTATATTTACTTGTTGGCATCGTTCATAAACGGCCGGATTAAATTAATTTAATTATTATTCAGTGAGGTGATAAGATTAATTTTGAAATATTTTGAAACAATTAGGTATTAAAGTAACTTCATTTCTGGTTTTGGCACAACATAGTGCGATCATGAATTCTTTCATAGAGACCAAGGATTTATAATATTAAATTTTGGAGCAACGTGCCTTATGCCAAGGAGCAAGTTAACCTGTGAAATAAATTACTTTATTGTGTATAAACAGCTTCAAGTATAACCGGAGGTGGTTTTGGTTCCATTAAGGGTCCATTCGGTCGCTGATTATATCCTACGTGGTATTTTATAATCGGTGGATAATCTCAATTGAAGAAAAATTTGGAGTCCGGTCTCGATAACTGTACCTTCACAGATCAAGTGAATCGACCAACGGTGTTACTTGTAATCCGATAGTATTTTCCAGGTGTTTCTCCTTTCATTCTTTATTGAATTATATTCTAGGAATAACAATTTACGTTAACTTAACTCAATGACAATAAAACTATTTTACTGAAGTCATCATTTGATCCAAATTTATGTTACATTTCTGTCATCTGCTTATTACTGACAAATTTCTTCGATTTGGTGCCTCACATCTATAAAATTGAACAGATAATTTTTTGATAATAAATGCATTTTATCCGACTTCTTGAATATTATTTCAAGTAGTAAGTTAATTCGATTTCTTAATCCCACCCACTGATCTATGTCAACAAATGACCCAAGAATCCGAAACCCCTCAGACCAGAAGAATCTATATGCAGATGAGCTAAAGGTAAGCGCTGACCAACGGCAACCAAGGGTCAAATACATACATACATACATACATACATACATACATACATACATACATACATACATACATACATACATACATACATACATACATACATACATACATACATACATACATACATACATACATACATACATACATACATACACATACACACATACATACATACATACATACATACATACATACATACATACATACATACATTCATTTTCATTATGAAGTGTAATGTCTCCCTCAAATATGCAGTCCTACAGTTTAATGACCGGTAATGAGTAGCCAACTCGCTTCGTCACCCTCAGACTCTTTATTTCCTCCCAAGGCTGAGATCTCTTCGAATTGTACACCGATTACCTTGAAATAATGATTAAGAACACTATAATCGTGGTGCAGTAGTTCCCTCTCTCTCTTATCTGAAACTCTGAACATAAAACGACTGAGGGTACAAAACGCATGTGTTCGTTACGTGATAAATGCCAGGCGTGATGAACACATAACACCCTATCACATACAGCTACAAAGGTTGAAACTCCATGAACGTTGGGAAATCTCAGCAGCTGTTGCTACGCACAAAATTATCAAACTACATCCTATCTTTATAACGCATTTAAACCTGCGGAGTCGGTACATAACAGAGATAGTAGGTTTACGAAAACGACCCTTCAAATTTCCCTCCATCGTACCACTAAATTTAACAAATCATTTGTTTGCACTTAATCACGTAGTTTTAAGGTATTTAACGTTCACCGTTTTGCAAATAACACTATCCGTACTCCACTAAAGCAGTCCTTAACATCTGTCTTCCTGCAGGAGTACGCAGGGGGCTGAGTTCAGGCATTCCTGTTGCAAACAATCACAAATATGCATATTTCTTACAAAATTGTATTATTCTCCGCTTTAGCTTAAGATTCCTTCGATGCTTGTAGTCTATAGTAATAAATAGGCTTAGTGTTTTACCTCCTTATTTATTATATAACGTATGTTTTAATTTTACTGAATTTGGTACATGCATTTTAATTTTTTTTTAATCTTTCACTTAATATCTTAGTACAGTATTATAAATGTATTTAGTGTGTTCATAAGCCTGTATGTTATTATATGAAGACGCTACATAAAGGGGCTTTTCAGCCTCATTGGCATGTAAATTATCAATAAATTCAACAAATCACCGAGCTCGATAGCTGCAGTCGCTTAAGTGCGGCCAGTATCCAGTATTCGGGAGATAGTAGGTTCGAATCCCACTGTTGGCAGCCCTGAAGATGGTTTTCCATGATTTCCCATTTTCACACCAGGCAAATGCTGGAGCTGTACCTGAATTAAAGGCCACGGCCGCTTCCTTCCCACTCCTAGCCCTTTCCTGTCCCATCGTCGCTATAAGACATATCTGTGTCAGTGCGACGTAAAGCCAATAGAAAAAAAAATCAACAAATTTAATTATCTCTCTCTCCTTCCTCCCCCCTACCATGTATAGTCGAGTTCGTTCATTCGCCTCATCTCCAAAGCCTTCTCGTAAGCACTGCTTCCTCCCTCGAGGTCATCCCACTCTTTGCCTTTAAAACTGAATTTCTTCATTGCGTATGTCCTACTCCTATTGTTTCCACCCATTGTACCAGCACTTCTTTAGCTCCCTCTATAGATTAGTGTAGAGCGTCGGCCTTCGGATCCCCGGCAGCGGTACTCAGATTTTTGATAGGTCGAAGAAACTGTTCGACACTTCATGTCGTATGATGTCGCCAGGTGAAATATCCCTGCAAAACCATTCGGTGTTCAAGAACAACGAAATTAACGAAAACTCAGCCATAGATTGCCCAACCGAGATTATCTTTCCTCTGTCATCTGGTAGAGTAAAATGGCACTTCGGTATCGACACGCACGCAGTCTAGATGGCATCAATTCAAAATGACTGTACGTGGTAACCGAGAAGAAATATTATTTTTATTATTTTTTACTTTGCACACTTACGTGGTAATGAAATTCAAGCAATTGTGCAGATTTTAGGATTGTTGTTGTTGTTGTTGGAGTCATCAGTCCATAGACTGGTTTGATGCAGCTCTCCATGCCACACTATCCTGTGCTTACCTTTTAATTTGCATCCTACATCTGCTCTAATCTGCTTGTATATTCATACCTTGGTCTACCCCTACCGTTCTTACCACCTACACTTCCTTCAAAAACCAACTGAACAAGTCCTGGGTGTCTTAAGATGTGTCCTATCATTCTATCTCTTCTTCTCGTCAAATTTAGCCAAATCGATCTCATTTCACCAATTCGATTCAGTATCTCTTCATTCGTGATTCGATCTATCCATCTCACCTTCAGCATTCTTCTGTAACACCACATTTCAAAAGCTTCTATTCTCTTTCTTTCTGAGCTAGTTATCGTCCATGTTTCACTTCCATACAATGCCACGCTCCACACGAAAGGATATCAAAGCACAATAAAACTTAATTTACACTACATTTTAAGCCCGTACATTTGCGAACAATTCCAGTCGTGGTCATGACCACCGCCTTCTGCATGGTCTTGGAGATGTGGGTGTTGACATCGAACTTCTTCAGTCCTTCCACCAGAGTTTTAGGTATAGCAGATGTACTCGAAAGGATGATTGGCACAATTATCACTTCTTTACACCGCCAAAATATTTTAATTTTAATTTTATTATTATTATTATTATTATTATTATTATTATTATTATTATTATTGCTAATTTCATGTCTATCGCCTGCAGGTATTGAACGAGTCTACCTATTTTTCACTCCCATAAATAAAGTCAGTGTGAATACTGAGCGATGGTCGTACTGCTTTTTCTGAGAACTCGCTTCCTTCAAGCTAAGCACCATTGATTGTGTGTTTACAATGGGTCAGATTTGTAGCATACTGATTCCGTTTCACTTAGTAAACTGCCATCTTGTGAGAATACACATCACCGACAGTTGCAGTCACTTAGGTGCGGTCAGTATCCAATATTCGGGGGATAGTAAGTTCGAGCCCCACTGCCGGCAGCCCTGAATATTGTTTTCCGTGGTTTCCCATTTCATACCAGGCAAATACTGGGGCTGTGCCATAATTAAGGCCATAATTAAGGCTTCCTTCCCATTCCCAGCCCCTTCTTATCCCATCGTTGCCATAAGACCTGTGTCTGTCGGTAGGTCGTAAATAAACTTGTCAAAGAATACATAGCCTATCCTATGTACATGAAATCGTCCACATATTCCAATGTTATATTTGCCGTCTGACAGTCATTCCTCACAGGTTTCTTCTCAACTCTTATCAAATGACCACTGCAGTCCCAGTGCTTGTAATAATCTACTCTTCATCCCATAATCGCTCAATATAGTTGATTATCCTAAGTACACTTAAGAAAATGGAAATTGCAACCCCATGAAGGCATTGGTCGTTTGTGTGATTTTCAAGATATGGAACGATGCCATGTAGGTATGTAAACGATCAAAGTTTCAGACTCATTGGATTGTTGCTACAGGTCTCCCCATGTGATTGGTCGCGGAGAAATCAACTCCAGTATACGGACTCTGGTGTAGTGTAGTCTGTGCAGTGAAGTGTTCCCCGACAGAGAAGAGCACGCTATCAACAACTGTCGCCGTTTGAGAGGGCTCGGATAATTGGGCTGTGTGAGGCTGGATTATCGCTGAGGACTGTCACTGCACGTGTTGGCCGACAGGCATCTACGGTACAACGTGTATGGCAGCAGTGGTCAAATGAATGTACCCACACTCGTAGACCTGGCACAGGCCCAGCGCGACAGACAACTGTGAGAGAGGATCGCCGCATCATTCGGATGGCCAGGATGGAACCCCATACAACAGCAGCGCAAATTCTAGCAGCTGTGGCACCCCACGTTACACAACAAACAGTTGGTAATCGCCTGCGTGCAGCTGGCTTACGAGCCCGTGTCCCTGCAGAAGGTGTTCCATTGACCCCACAACAGTGACGTGTAAGGCTGGCCTGGTGTCGAGAAAGTTCGACGTGGGTCGACGAATGACATAGGGTCGTCTTTAGTGATGAATCGCGCTTCTGTCCTGCCCGCAGTGATAGCCGGAATCGTGTTCGCCGACGAACCGGGGAGAGGGGCCGCCCAGATCTTACTGTCGAGAGGCACACAGGGTCAACACCAAGCATTATGGTCTGGGGAGCTATTGGCTTTAATATGAAATCACAATTAGTGCTTGTTGAGGGCACTATGACTGCTCGACAGTACGTTGATAGGTTACTCTATCCAGTGGTTGTCCCTATAATGGCGAACATTGCTAACGGGATTTTTCAGCAGGATAATGCCCGGGTTCACACTGCACGCATCTCCAGAGAAGCTGTTGACGACATCACAACCTTAGAATGGCCCGCCAGATCCCCGGACCTCAGTCCTATTTAGCATGTGTGGGACAAGATGGGTCGACAACTGGCCAACCGTCCTCAGCCACCCACAACTCTGGAACAACTGACCCGTGCAGTGCAGCAAGCATTGGCCACAATTCCTCAGGAAGCGATCCAGGGCCTTATTGACTCCATGCCTCGACGAATTCATCAGTGTATTGCAGCTCGTGGTGGGCACATCCTGTATTGGTTGTTGTCGAAACTTGTGGTCAGAGGGGACCTGAACGTGTAATCATCGAATCGCAACTGAACTCTCGTCCTGCATGTTCAATTGCAGCAATGTAACACCACTCGTTCTGGGTGTTGCAATTTCAATTTTCTTCAGTGTATTTTGTTGTTTAAATTCTCTAGATCTATTCCTATGGTAGCATTTTCCTACTATTAGGTGAATAGGTGTTCTGCAACTCTCGTCCTCGATAGTCCCTGTGAGGTCTGAATCAGAACTGGCGTAACCTATATTTTCTCCGTCAAATATTGTACTATGTTTTCTAAATTGCTTAAGAATACATTGCTTGGTATACAAATAAATACCTTGATAGTTATTGGAATACTTGCAGTTCCTTAAATAATAATAATATTATTTGCTTTACGTCCCACTACATACTTTTACGGTTCTCGGAGACGCCGAGGTGTCCCGCAGGATTTCTTTTACTTGGCAGTAAATCTACCGACACAAGATTGGCGTATTTGAGCACCTTCAAATGCCACCGGACTGAGCCAGGATCGAACCCGCCGAGTTGGAGTCAGAAGGTCAGCGCCTCAACCGTCTGTGCCACTCAGCCCCGCTGCAGTTCCTTTGCTTTTAGACTGAGTGTTTCCTTTGCTGGTAGACTGGTACAGTTAGTGTTTTCATTCAAACATTTGCTATTTTACCCTCATTCTATATTAATATTTGCAACCGTGAGATGGTGGGTTCGAATCCCAACGTCGACAGCCATGAAAATGTTTCTCCGTGGTTTCCCATGCTTACACCAGGATAATGTTGGGGATGTACCTTAAATAAGCCCACCCCTAGCACTTTCCCATCCTTCCGTCACCGAATACCTTCGATGTGTTAATGCGACGTTAAACCACTAGCAAAAATGCTAATGTTTCTAATCTAAGAGGCTCTATGCATAGCAGATGTAGTCCACCGTCGTCAGAGAGTTTAGTATAAAGGCTTACACCAGGCTAGTGTCCGGATCCATGGCTAAATGGTTAGCGTGCTGGCCTTTGGTCACAGGGGACCCGGGTTCGATTTCCAACAGGGTCGGGAATTTCAACCATAGTTGGTTAATTCCCCTGGCATGGGGACTGGGTGTATGTGTCGTCTTCATCTACATTTCATCCTCATCACGACGCGCAGGTCGCCTACGGGAGTCAAATCGAAAGACCTGCACCTGGCGACCAGAAGTCCTCGGACACATCCCGGCACTAAAAGCCATACGCCATTTCAATTTTACCAGGCTAGTATTACCCACGCAAAATTTTAATTACGAACTACTCTTGACGCTTAAATTTTGCACACCTATTCTCATCTAGCGGAGAGCAGTGGTAACAGTAGAGACTAATTACACTTACATTGCAGCAATTACTACTATTATTCAGTGTTATATTACTTTTGATTAGTTCTAGAGGCTCATGGAAGACTACTGGCAAAACTGGGTCCAACTTGACTAGACAAAAGAGTGACTGAATGGATGGCTATATTTATAAAAATAGAACTCAGAGAATTGGAGTAGGCGAAGCTTTATCTGTCCCTCTAATAATTAAGAGGGGAATTCCTCAAAAGGCAGTATTATTGGACCTTTATGATTTCTTATATTTATATCAATGATATGTGTAAAGGAGTGGAATCAGAGATATGGCTTTTTGCAGGTGATGTTACTTTCTACAGAGTAATAAATAAATTACAAGATAGTAAGCAACTGCAAAATGACCTCGATAAGGTTGTGAGATGGACAGTAGGCAATTGTATGATGATAAACGGGGTTAAACGTCAGGTTGTGAGTTTCACAAATAGGAAAAGTCCCTCAATTTTAATTACTGCGTTGATGGGGTGAAAGTTCCTTATTGGGATCATTGTAAGTACCTAGGTGTTAATATCAGGAAAGATCATCAATGT